>NW_028277169.1:6847500-7207500 GCF_051122295.1 Plectrocnemia conspersa
TTTTTTTCTATTTTACTTTGATTTCATGAAAAGATTTAATCTTGACAATGGACTTGAATATTAACATATTATGACTAAAATTAAATCTTTATTAGATACAACTTTATAAAAATCAGTTTTATCTGTGGTGTAATATAAGTTATTAAAATGCTTATCTGTTAATATACAAATATTTTAAAACAGATTAATTTATTAACCATAATAGTTTTATAACAAAAAATAAATTTACTCGAATTTCTTTATTAGCTAAAAACGTAACTGATATTTTTTTCAAGTCGGTTTTTTGTCGATTTTGAAATTTGCAATCATTTTTACAAAAACTGAATTGCTTTGTATAACAAATATATACTTTCATTAGCCATAATGGTAACTGTTTTTATTAAAGTCACTTTTTAAAGTTTTATTTTTGCGAGAACCCCAAAGTTTTTAATAGTTGATTATAAAATCTTTACTTTATCTTTAATCTTTATTGCTTAAAAAAATGGAAAAAATGTGGTTTCTTATGCTAGCGATTCTTGGTCTCATACTAAATTTATATATGTATATTCATATTTCGTAAAATAAACGAAAAATATAGTGTCGAGAAAAGTTGAGTTAAGCCGGAAAGCTATTTACATAAGTGAAGAAGGATTTAAATCTTCTCTAATTTTGGTCTAAGAAACAAATCACGACCATATTTTATGTGTGCTCCTTTAACCCTTTTATCCCTCAGCGACTATTACTTAATGCAGACTTCATAACTGCGTTAAAGTTCTCCAAGAAGTGACCAAAGGGGGCGAGAAGTAGCCGATAGGTGACCGGCAAATAAATAGAAAGGCTTGGGGTGACCCGAATCCCCCATCCTGCCGCCGGCGAAACGGGAAACTAAGTGTCCAGGAAGTGACGTCACACGGGACCCGCGGGACACAAATTACCTTTTTAACGCAGCCCCGGGACGGCGGGACTTTTATACCGAAATAAATCGGTACATTTTAGCCGTGGAATTAAACGATATCGCAATAAGAATGGGTAGTTAATCTTTTAACTGTGTACATACATGTATATAAAAAAATATTATTTATAATTATGTAAATGTATGTGGGCATTTCTCTTGGAACGATTTGGGTCAAAGTTGTTTTATTGTTGAGATGAACATGTAATAAAATGTATTTTTTAGGCAATGTACATTTTTAATGCGATAGTTAATCATGTATAATTATGGTAATTGCTGTACCTAGCGTTACATCAACATTTAAAAATATTAATTAAATAGCAGGTATACTAAGCTAGTTCTTGAAAGACCAAAATATAATTGACCATGACCTAATTTATGAGGAATACGCAAATCCTTTCAAAATTCTGTTCCTGTGAATCTAGATTAATATCAAAGAATATACAATGTATCATATGAAATAAGAGCGATGTTGTTTTGTAAAATATATTGATAGTTATTTAGTATCATAAATACAGCATTATTTTTTTTATATATTCTTAGTAGTATTACATTTTACCCTGAAGTAATATTAATATCAAATGTCTCATAGTATTGTTCTAAAAATATTCTACAAATATAGTATATCTATATATATATATTTATAAAAGCATGGGTAATAAATATAGAATATCTTTGTAAGATACTAGTAATATGATACATAAAAATATACCCAAATGTTTTTTTTTTCATTTTATAAAGACCCTGCAAGTCCAGCCAGAAGACAGAGTGGTCCCCAGGGGCAGAGCCCCGCTCTCAGAAAAATACGCCACGCACATGGTCGCATCGAAAAGGGCTCTGTTGTCCAGAAAACACCCACTAGACTAGTAATTACTGTTTTGTGACCGCCTGCGACAACGGCGTGCAACAACACAAAAAAATATGACTAATTGACCCACGATTTGCGTGAGAAGTTTTCACGAGCGACTCTTTGATCTTTGACTCGGCGGCCATCGTTTGTAATGTTCGTATAGTGTTTTTGTTGGGAAGCATGACTCAAAACACCCAACTGAACGGGTCAGGATTGACCTTAGTTAAGAATAGATAACTAGACATTGCACTTTTATTCTAAATCACAGTTGTAATCTAAACAATCAATGCAGTAAGAACATCCATAAACAATTACAAAAAGTAATTAATTTTTTTTTTGTATGGATTATAAATTTTATTATTAATCTTAAAACAGTATATTATAAAAAAATTCTACAGATAATTTTGCATTATATATATATTAGTTTATCTAAGTAAAAAAATCAAAATAAAATGAAAAAAATTCAAGCAAAAACATTTTTATCGTATCTTTGTGGCAATAAATTTAAATATTTTTGCGCACTGTAATGATCCAATGAATCTCTCAATTCATATGCATATTGTATATGAATGTCCAATGTTTCCCAAATTACATAAAAACATAATTCAAAAGCGGTTTTGGGCGCGTATGCAAAATTGGCCAAGTTTGTCCCGTCCGAGGAAAAACGTTCCAAGTTTCCCGAATTGTCCCGCAATAAAACGCGTCCCGATATAAATTATGTGTGTGTGCAGATGTGTCTGACCATCTCAAGACAGGTTTATTGCGAGGGAATGAGGCATGGCCTCGGTCTTCCGACCGCGCCTTCCCAAACTGTTGGGAAATTGAAATATAGCATGGAGATAACGGCGGCTGTATAATATATGAATATTTGTACAATAAAACTTATATTTAGATTCACTTTATCATGAATGGACTTTGACCTTATAATTATTCTTGTATTAAAATTAAATTTATTATAACACTCGAAATAAAAATGGTAGCAAAATTAAATTAGATGTTTTAGTGAAGCTAAATAATATATTATATAAGATCAAGTCCGTAAGATCTAAGTCCGTAAGATCTAAGCTGGCAACTTAGAGGTCGCGGGTTCGAGCCACGGCAGCAGACTTTTTCGAATTTTTATTTATAAAAATAACAAATTTTAATAACACAATTAATGTTATTTGATTAATCAATTAATATAAAACATAAACCGTTAAATAATCTTTATTTTTATGAAATTAAATAAATATAAATTAAATTATATTTTTTTTATTTTTTAAAAACAAAGATTGTTCAACATTTTAAATTTTATATTAATTGAATAACTAAATAACATTGTTTGTGAAAAGGTAATATATTTATTTTAATTTTTTTAAAGATAAAATTTTGTATTTGTATAAATAAAATTCGAAAAAGTCTGCTGTCGTGGCCGAACCCGCGACCTCTATATTAGCAGTCTAGATCTTACGTACTAAAATATTCCAACTTTGATATTAAGAGCATAAAAGGTAGCAAAATTGAATTAATAGACTTTGACCCTATAGTTTTACTTTAATCTTGTATTAAAATAAAATTTATTATAACACTCGAAATAAAAATGGAAGGAAAATCAAATTAGATGTTTTAGTGAAGTTAAATAATTTATTATTAAAGATCAAAATAGCCTAGACGGTAAAATCTAAACTGGTAACTTAGAGGTCGCGGGTTCGAGCCATGGCAGCAGACTTTTTCGAACTTTTATTTATAAAAATATTAAATTTTATTTATAAAAAATAAATATTTTAACTTTTCACAATTAATGTTATTTGATTAGTCAATTAATATAATATATTCACCGATAAATAATCTTTATTTTTATGAAATGAAATAAAAATAAATAAAATTATATTTTTTTTATTTTATAAAAACAAAGATTGTTTAACGTTTTATATTCTATAATAATTGATTAATTAAATAACAATATTTGTAAAAAGTTGAGATATTTCTTTTAATTTTTTAATAAATAAAATTTAGTATTTGTATAAATAAAATTCGAAAAAGTCTGCTGTCGTGGCTCGAACCCGTGATCTCTATATTAGCAGTCTAGATCTTATGTAATAGGATATTCCAACCTTGATATTAATAGCATAAAAGGTAGCAAAATTAAATTAGATATTCAAATAAAATTGCAATGTATATAATTAAAAAAAAATGGATATATATTAAATAAATGTTTAACAGTATTTTTGTATTGTAAAACATAAGTTTTATTAATTGAAAATAAGATTACTTAAATTTATAGTTTAGGAACCGCAATTTGTATATATTAAATTTCGATTAAATATTATGATAATTTTTTTATTGACCCTCAAATTCTTTTTTATTGTACAGTTGTAAAATATAATATAATCATTATTTTATATATATGCCATACTATTGTCTTTCATTCAGTGGCGTAGCTATGGTGGGGCGGAGGGGGCGGGCCGCCCCGGGCGGCACTTGCTTGGGGGCGGCATAGTCTAGTGAGATTCTTAATCCTAAATGCACTAAAACATATATAAATTCACAAATAACAAGAGCTTAATAATAACCAATTTATTATTTTAAGAAATGCTGATTTTATGACCCTGCAAAAATTGTATGGAGGGGGGGGGGATTTTAAGGATCGCCCTGGGCGGCACATATCTTAGCTACGCCACTGCTTTCATTGTAAAGTTTATCTTAAATATCTCCGGCACGTTTTAATGTGTGTGAAAATACACTCAAACGTACTGGAAGGCTTGGAAGACTACTCTTTTCTAATACATAATCACATGAAAAATTAAGAAACCGGAATAAATTAATAATCAATATTTTTCAGGAAATCAAAGGTATTAATTTAGCCGTTGAATAGCTAAATAAATAAATTTGATTCTTAAAAATACTAAGGACTAAAAACTTTACTCTTACGTGAGCTAGCCACTTCAGACTGAAATAATATATCAGTTTTGGTATTGTCACCATGAGAGGTTTGTCAAATAGTTTCTGATATTTATTTAAAAATTAATATTTATTTAAAAATTACTGACCATTATTGCCGAAATAATGTAATCATTGTCAAATTATGCAGTGCGGCCCAGATAGAGTTATCCAAAGGTCGAAAACTTTATCATAAAGCAAAATATTTGCTCTCAAAGTTTGAGAAACTTAGTCGGCGCTGGGGCTCGGCTCCACCGCAAACTTGGGCTTGAGTTTTAAGGTTTGTACTTTAATGTAGTCGGCGCGGACACGGGCGTAACAAGTGAGGCCACATGTGCTCTGCGGCCACTAATTGTTGAGCCGCCACTTGCGGCCGCACAGAGAATATATATTTTCAGCAGCCGATTGCGGCGACACTTTGGTAGGACGCACTAAGCGTCGCAACAAAAATATGTTCGCCCACTATTCGGACACCGCAAACGGCCAGCGACTGCCCTTACATAAATCTACAACCTACTGCTTGTGTGCCCCCTATATTATTACAAATTACAAGTGAAATGTACTGATATCTATGTATAATATTGGGATAGGGTGCACACAGTATCAGTTTATCATATTTTATATGATGAATTGATAACCCATTAAAAAAAATATGTTGCTAAAACAGGAGAAAAAAAATACAATTCACAAACATATTTTATTTAATTTTTCCGCCCTTATACATGTTATGCAATAGATACTGAGGAATAGACATATAATCTAACATTTAAATCGTAGCTCTATGAATCTCCAAATCAATTTTCCCCTTGAGATTATTCTTAGTTGCCGCTTTTTTCATACTTACCGCGTACTGTGTCGATTTATTGCGAGCTGCACTGATAGCCAGTTCCGGCTTATATATTATCGGATAAATGAAAGGCGCCAGAAAGGAAATTTTAATTGTATCTTACCCTGATGATGCTTAAATACTTTTTTTTAGAACAATATATTTTATCGTTCGCACGATATTTATAAATGCTTAAGAAATATTATTTTGAACTCGCAAAAACGCGTAAACAGACTGACCGCAAAGTTTTGCTATGACGCGAAAATGCGTAAACGGTCCGCAATGTGTTAAAGCATCCAGTATACAATCAACACACACTTCCAACTAATAATGGCGCTAATACATAACGGTAAAAGTGTGTGATGAAATGGATTCCGATGAAATGTCTCTATAATAAACTTGCCATTGGATTTGCATGATTTGCGATAATTATTATTGGCGGATAAACTCCTGCGTGATTATATGAGAGACGTGCGACGTTGCCGTGATTGCGATCGTGTGTTGATACCTCGCCTAAACGGCAATTATCCGATTTTACATCAATTATTTGACGATTAACTCGAGCTATTTCACGTGCGAGCATCGACTGCTACTTGCCACCGGCCATCGTTTGTATTTTAAATTTCGCCGACACTTCCAAGCGCTGTCAACGCGACCGGGAGGCCATACACGTTGCGTTTATAGTACGCGAGTGAAAGCGTGTGTGGCCTGCGTGATTAACTTCCAATTTGATTAGATTAGTATCCAATTTTTGATCGTATTGCATATCTTGATTCTGAAAAATGATTGAGTGCAACAGACAAAGACAATAAAATATTTTTCTTTGATTTAATACAGTAAGCAAAATACGACCCACGAATAGAATTTACATTTCAAACTATTTAAAAATGTATAGTATGCGCTATAATGGAATCGAGTTGAAGAGTTACAAAATAGGACCGTATGTGGTGCTCCTATTGCTTTGTATTCTACTGTGACGTTACACAATTATAATTTGACAGCGTCGAATGTCGTGTTTTTAAGGCAGAACGCAGAGTGAATTATTTTATTACCAAATTTATGTTTATTGTGCGAAGACATTAACTCTACATAAAGAACAGTTAGTTTCTGCTAATTTTTTCCAAATAATTTTGTTGGATCAACAGCATGGGCTTGGTCCTGCCTGTTCCATTCCAAAATGTCAACAAAATCTTTCAATGTGTGAATTCAAATAGACGTCATATATACGGATTTTGAAAAGGCCTTCGACAAGGTTTGTCATTGGTTATTATTAAAAAAAAACTGTCAGACCTCTGTTGCTCTGATGATTTATCTCAGCTATTCTTGAGTTATTTGCGCGATCGTAGGTATTTTGTAGCCTATACTGCGTTTTTACTACCAGACAATTTAATCAAGCATATACATTTTTTTTTCAAATCATTGATTTGCATTTTTAAATAAGGTTTTTATACATGTATTTTAAAATTTTTAAACCTTTTTCATCTAATCTAAGTGATGAAAGGTAATAAAATAGCAATGATATTTAATTGTTCTAAATAAAATTAAAATGTCACCTTTTGCCAAAACATATAAAATATTTATCTGTTAAAAAGAATATTTTTAGCATTTAGTATTTACTCAAAAAAAATATGTATAGGAAGTTTGATTTAAAAAAAACACCAGTCAACATAGTTCAATTATTACCTATTTTATTATATCGTCTAGTACAACGTATTTTTAGTTGATACCAGAAAAAAATAAGATTGTAGTATTATTCAATGAAAACGATTTTATTAAAAAAATATATTTCGCGCATTTTTTTAAATTCGTTTTTTATTTAAATATAATTATTGAGACTAACTTATTGCCTATATGGAGAATTTCGTGTATGGAATATTTGCTTTTGTTTTCACTTCGCCAGCCATCCCTATCATAAAAATCGCGGCGGCACGGGCAAACATCAAATAAGGAAAATGAGGTTGTAACTAGAGGCAGTTTACGATAATAAAATAAAGGCATTTTCCAATAGAGCCAAGTACAAAAGCTTCACAAATATTTGCTTGGTGCTTCGTGCTAGTATGCTATCAGGCTTACAATGGCGGTCCAAAAAGCCAAAGGTAAAAAGAAACACGTCAAACCAATAAACAAGTAATTACTCTTGTCGATCAAAACTGGCGTAACTCAAAATTCTCGATAGCTTTAGCGCTTGGCGAAGGAAAGGGGTTTCTCAGAAGCACTCATAACCGTGTTATTTATTTATTTTCGTAATTTATTTAGCTAATATAGCTAATTGATAATTCATTAAAAAAATACAATCGAAATATACATATAAAATATAATATTATTCTAAAAAATATTAATATTAATATTAAAACATATATATTTAATTTTTCAGTCATACTTCTACAACTAGTAGTTCTATTTTTATTTAAAAATACTTTCATTACTCTATTTCGTAATTTTTGCATCATAGTCTTATCTCATTTATTAAGCATATATAATATTGTGGCGCAATAATTGGGCAATATAATAGTATTGTAGATTCTTTTTTTGTATTTAAACGTAACATATTTCTCATCCTAGATCAGCGGTTTCCAAACTGGGTTACGTTAAAAGTTTAACCAAAATTCTTTATTATAAATTTATTCCAAATATTTTAATAGGAACAAACCATTTTTCCGAGTTACGAGAAAAAATCCCATAAAAAATTTTTTGCGAGACTTTTCTCAAGCAATTTCTAAAAAAAAATCTTCTTTTGATGTTTTGTTTTCGTGAGAGAATTACTTTTCGTCACACGTTACGATTCAATAAAAAAAACTAGCACAATTGTTCGGATCATCAAAGCAAAAAAATCGACAAAATTCAATAAAAATATCGACGTCAAATTCTCTTCCACGACAATGCGCGAATCAGCGTTGGGTGAGTTATATACATATCACCAGACAACATATTATCACATTTTAAAATTTTGCTCCAGAACTTCTGCATTTTATACAACCGGAACAAATAAATTAATTAGCAAATATGCGTCGATTATCATTGTGCTCATAAAGTTAATATAAATAGCTTCAAAAGAAGATAATACCACATACCTAAGGTTGTTAAATAGTCCGGAAGGGTGGCCTATTGGAGGTCGTCGAGTTTGAGAACCGCTGCTGGCCGGTCGGTGGCTTAAAAATAATAATTCATCACGAGTCTCGCACCTTGCAGGAAATGGCGGCTTCTTCCGGTCAGGAAGCGCCGCAAAAAGTATATATATGGGGGCCTTAACAAAGCGACCGCCTCAAAAAAAACCTTTCGCATTATTATTATTATTACTATGGCCCGAGCATTACGATAATTTATACGAGCGCCGCTAATTTAATCTCTTGCCAGAATTTTCCGAACACACTATAACAATGATAACAAAAATCTTCAGATTTTCTATATTTCCATGAATTGAACAATACAATACTTTGCCATAAAAATATGATTTATCTGGTAAATCACACTTAATTATATATATATATATATATATATATATATATATATATATATATATATATATATATATATATATATATATGGTTAATATTTCTAGGAGTCGGATTACTCCGCGTACTTTTTTGATTCCGTGTGGAATCATGGTCCCTACGTTTCGGCCAGATTCGCCCGGCCATCCTCAGGGGAAAATTGAGAATATGAACATCCGGTGTGGGCAAAGCCCAGCATGTGGTTGATCTGAACAACCACATGCTGGGCTTTGCCCACACCGGATGTTCATATTCTCAATTTTCCCCTGAGGATGGCCGGGCGAATCTGGCCGAAACGTAGGGACCATGATTCCACACGGAATCAAAAAAGTACGCGGAGTAATCCGACTCCTAGAAATATTAACCAAATATTTCTCCGCGAAAACGCATTCAACCACATATATATATATATATATATATATATATATATATATATATATATATATATATATATATATATATATATATATATATATATATATATATATATATTATTATTAAATAGTTTATATTTTTTACGCGATAATATGTTTAAAAAAATTATTTACGTGTTTTACTCGCGTTGTTTTTTTGAATGAGTCTCTCTATATTTCGCCGGAGATTGTCCCAGCATCTTCAGGAGATTTCACATTGTTTTATAGTACACTTTTTTATATATATATATATATATATACATATATATATATATATATATATATATATATATATATATATATATATATATATATATATATATATATATATATATTAATATATATATATATATATATATATACATATATATATATATATATATATATATATATATATATATATATATATATATAGTATTTTCTTACGCTGTAGATCATTTCTATGTATGCGAGTTATATATTATTGACAATAAAAATAATGAAAGCTTTTCACGTTTTAAAAGATAACATTGAGCTCGCGCGAGTTTTATCGGCGGGACGTTTCGACGTAAAGACCCACGCCATTTTCGCGACTTGTCTAATTTTTCGACGTCGCAGACGCGCCGTTACGACAGTGAAATAATGAAATTTTTGCCGTCATAATAATATTTGGAATGCTCACCCCCACCCGCTTGAGCCTACCGCCGCCGCGCCGTTGGCTCCTATCAATCATTGAAGGTTTTTTGAATTTAATAAAATAAAATTTGTATTTCGTCGTCGGAATGGCGTTCGAATCGTGCAACCCCTTCTTCGGACAGGGCCGCATTGGAAAAAACAATACCACATCTCTACAGTTGGTTTAGTTGAGTTTAAATTTTAAAACGATATATTTTTACTAGTGAAAATATAATTTATCTGGCAGGTGCAAGTAAAATTTAGGATTTTAATTTCCATATATGTATGTATAATATACCTTTATATACTTATCATTATTTATTATCATGCGATTTTGCATAAAAGTAACGCAAAACATTTTTTTTTATTTTATAAATGCCAAGCATTCCTAACTTTCCTATATGTTTTATGTGTCTAAATTACTGCCATTTTGTAAAAGCTCTCGAATTGTCTATGATTCTAATTAAACTGACTATTCTGATAAAACCAACTATTGATCTGACTAACTTTTTGAATAATGAGTTAATTTAAACACATTTGTTAATATTGAAAGTAAATAAATTTCAAGTATTTTTCTATAATTGTTATATCTATTTTTTATTTCTGCTGTTGTAAATTATAGAAAAAAATCAGTGATTCACAATGCTTTACTGCTTTGGCTTACTTTACTTCCTTTTGTATTAGTATGTATTAATAATTTATTTTAATTCTTTTCTATTTTAAATTTCGTTAATTTATTTTACTTTGGAAATGTGCCAAAGAAACGCAAATTGTATTTAAAAACGCTACTTTTTTACTATGTTTTTCATATCAATAACTGAAAAAAATAGAAAAGCAATAAAATACTGCTGCAACAATTTCTTTTTGTATCTTCCACTGACGCATCTCTCCGCCAGCTTCTCTACCACCGCTCGGAGAAAACAATCTCGCCCATAATAGGAACTCGCAATATATATAATCTTAATTTTAAATATTTTGTTTTAATCTTAATTTAATCACGTTTATATGTTTATGGGTTATTAATATAAAGTACAACAACGTCTAAAAATCGAGACCTTATTGGGATGAAAAGCTGATACATATTAGTTAATATGAACAGTTAAAATTTTTGGCTTTTTATACAAAGTTTTATTTATTTACATACATATGTATAGCTGAAAAAGCGTTAGAATATTATATATAACATATGTTTTTACCAATCCCACTCCGCCTCCGTTAGACCTCCACGTAGCGGCACCCATGCACCACATCTGTCGCTGCCACCTCCCGCGCCGCCCCCTCAAGACCCCCTCGTCCCCGAAATCTCACCCCATCAAAGGTCCCAGCTTTCGCTTTCTGCGACCTCGTATGAATTAATTTAGCAATTCTCACGACATCTTCTCATCCCGCAATCGTCATTGTGTTGACCCAGGCGCTGGCTAATTCTGGATCGATCCGACGACAAACAATGCCGTTAAAAAACTATGACATGTCACACAGCAGAAGAAGAAACGAGCGATCCATCAACGGGACAATGGAAATTGATTCGATCGAACACGAGGGGGTAAAACTTTGACAAAATGCGTACATGTGTATGCACAGCGTGAGCGATGATTCCGTGTCCTTGGTGCAGTATTGTGGACATTTTATAAATCTGTATTTTTAGTGTAATTTATATAGTGAAAGTATTGATATCCCCTTTTTCTAAAAAAATTAATTAGTACATCAAAATTAATTACAAAGGCGGATAAATTTATTTTTTGTTGCAAAATTATTATGGTTAATAAATCAGTTTTAAAATATTTGTAAAATAATGGATAATTTGATAATTTATATTACACCACAGATGTAACTAATGTAATTTATATCAAATTGTATCTCAATTTTAAAGTCCATTGTCAAGATTAAATCTTGTCATGAAAACAAAGTAAATATATCAGAACCACTCTTGTTTTGCCTTTTATCCGTGAGCGTATAACAATTTTAATATATAAATTTGCTTATTGTAAAAACACCTTAAACGGCTCACTCGTCTCAATATATTGTTGACAGCAAAAATCTGTTTCTACTATGAGTCAAAGAATCAACAGAAACTTTCTGAAGTGCCAATCATTATCAACTGTCACGGATTATAAACTTAAAAGCATCATAAAATTTTGAATGAAAATTTGAAAATCTTCTATTTATGGATCACCTAATTGTTATTATTATTATTTATTAATTTATTTAGCTTAATAGCTAATCTTTACATCAAACAACTTTAAGTATATAAACATGTATAAAAAATACACAATAGAAAATAAAAATATACACTAATAAGACTTAATATTATAATTTATTTCTATATGTACGAAGGTGTTTTTTAATTCCATTTATGAAACCCGTTATATTTTTGCTTTTTCGGATTATTCTTGGAACACTATTATACAAATCAAAACCTCCGTACATAACTCCCTTAGCCGTACTCGTTTTCTTATACTTATCTATCTTTAAATTTTCTCTATTTCTAGTATTATATTTATGTACATCTCTATTTCTTATTAAATACTTATTAAAATATTTTGGTAACATTATTTTCTAACTTATATATAAATACTAAAACATTCATACTCAATATTTCTTGAACATTTAATCAATCTAATCTATCAATCATACTTTTACAACTAGTTAATCTATTTTTATTTAAGATTACTCTCATTGCCCTATTTTGTAATTTTTGCAACATTTGTTTGTCTAATTTATTTAACATATTTAATATTGTTGCACAATAATTAAAATGAGGCAATATTATACTATTGTAAATTATTTTTTTTGTATTTATACAAATATATTTCTTATTCTAGATAATAAACCTATTTTTCTACTTATTTTTTTTAATATGTAATTACAATGTTCTTTAAAATTTAATTTTGTATCAACAATAACTCCTAAATATTTTATATTATCCACTATTTCTATACTAGAGTTATTTATTACTATTTTGGTACTATCATCTAACACATTTTTATAATTAATAAACATACATTTAGTTTTATTCTCATTTAATTTAAGTACATTATTCTTTAACCATATTTCTAATATACTTAATTCATTTTAAATTATTTACAATTTCTTTAATGTTATCACCTATGCAATACATTAATGTGTCATCCGCAAATAGATGAATTTTACATTTTTTTACGTTATTAACTATATAATTAATATACAAAACAAATAACAATGGTCCCAATTTAGACCCTTGTGGTACTCCATAAGACACTTATTTCTCTTCAGAATATACATAATTTATTTTAACTTTTTGTTTTCTTTTATGTAAGTAATTATTAAACCATCTTAAAACTAAAACCTAATTGTACATACAGAATTTTCTCTTTTAATATTTGCAATAGTGAAGAGTAAATATTTTTTGTGTACTCCTTAAGCGATAATAAATATTAATTATATAATAAAATAATTTATTTTATGTAGTTAATATCAAAATTACATTAGAATATTTTTAAAAATCTGTTCACATATCGTGCTAGCGATGCTAACCATCAACCGATAGATAACGAGCGAGCAAGACCTTAATGAACATAAATCACTGACAATAAATAATAGCAATAGATTTAAATGTCGTTTTTTGTGTACAACCGTCCCCCGAATATGTCGTGTGTACTTTTTGCAAATACTCGCATTTTTTTAAAATGTTTGAGGATGTCTTAATAAAATGTGTCATCAAATTTACATTGAGAAACAATACTTCTAGACTGCTAATAGAGATTTCTTGTCTTTTTTCGACACACCACTCTCACTACCTACTTAATTTCTAAATGGATTTTGCGAAATAGAAAAATATCCGGAGAATTTTGCATCTTCAAAATTGTGTGAGATATGTAGTAATCAAACAATTAAAGGATTTCATTTTTTCTTAAAAAATTCTATATGAACAACAATCGGGATTCAGAAAAAATATTCCACTGAGACTGCATTACAAATAGTTACAAATGACTGGATGTTGGCCAAGGATACAAACAAAATCAGTAGGGCAGTTTTCTTGGATTTCAAGAGAGCTTTCGAAACAATAGGCAGAATAATAATGTTGAATAAATTAGAGATTATATGTATAAGTTAAATTGTTTTAAGATTAAAAAAAGAGAAAGCAAAAAGTTACAATAAATTATGCTTATTTCAAAGAGTACCACAAGGGTTCAAATTAGGACCACTGCTATTTATAATATATATTAATGATACAATTAATAATTTAAAAAAATGTTAAATACATCTGTTTGTGGACACAATTTAATTTATTGCATAGGTAATAATGTTAAGTAACTTATAGATCAATACAGTTATAGGATTCGATATTAAAGATCTATAAAAAAGATTTCTCAATCCTTGTATAATATGATATATTACTTCTTTATTCTAGTTCTAGTGCTTTGCATTTTGCATCTAAAGTTATAATATATTAATAATAACAAACTTTATGCATAAAATAACATATAAGTATGTATCTGTATATATTTATAAACCTACACATTTTATGACATATTTTAATAACAAGTTTTTTTTTATAGTTTTCAACAATTTGTTCAGCATATGGCATACACACCCGAGTCGATCAGAGGGGACAGATGTCACGTTAAATGTCTAATAACCACGTTTTAAACTGTCATTTTGAAATTTTCAAATGTTTTATTTACAAAACTACACACATTTCATTAGAAAGTGGAATAACTAAATTTACAATTTTAATTAAACTATAATATATTCATAATCCTTCGTTTAAATATACATTATATATAATATGTACAGCTTTACTAATCCATACACATACATATGTATATACTATTTTTATTTTTTAATATAAAGGTATCCATGTAGTCAGAATACCCTGAGGATTATCTCGCGGCTGTCGATTGTTAACGCCCGTCATTATTAATTTAAGAGAGCGGCGGCGAGTATCGACACCGGTAATGATATTTGCGGGTCCGGGTCCGAGCCAGAGGTCTCCTTGGGGCAGCAGGAGAATGCCGTTTCCGCTGGACCCGCTTATTTTACATCATTAATCATTCGGCCGGCACACTTTTTAAATTTTAAGGAAATAACCCTTTTTTCTTAGTCCCTTCGCTCCATCTCTCTGCCCTTTCGCGCAAACCTGGTACCCACCAGAAAGTTCAGAATTTAAAATATATATACTATACATAAAACGAAGATCTACAATTTACACATCGCACCTTAAAATCATTTGTATTTTCAGTAGTTTCAATATAATCAACAGTTTCAAATTGATTGTATATGCGTGTCTTGACTTGCGAAGTAAATTATAGGCGTGTAACTCAAATATTGCTATCTTTATAAGGCTTATAAATATTGACGAACACGATTAAAATTTCAGTAAAATATAAATGTCATCTTATAAAAGCGAAGCTTTTGATTTTATAGCTAGAAGTTATACTATCACTACCACAAGAAATTTGTCACAAATATAATATAATTTAAATAATGTACATATATATGTAGTGGCTTAAACTGCTGTTTTTTATTTATTTGTTGAGTAATGTCTTGATTTTATGTACTTTAATTGTAGTAATATATTTAATAAGTATTTTGTTCAATCTAGCTTTGTTTATCTTTTGAGTAAATATTTTTTTTAACGTTTCTCGATAGTTTTCTAATTCAATGAAATAATTTGAATGTACGTGTAATTCTTCAGATAATAAAACAACGTGATTTTTTTAATGATTGCAAAGAAATAAATTAAAAATCATGAAAAAAATAACTTATATTTTGAAGCAATTTTTTTGCAAAAAAATTATCTTAAACCATTAATTTCAAAATTACTTGACAAATCTTAATATAGTAAACAAAAAAAATTGGAATTATATGTCAATGTAAAAAACATTTAAGTAGATATTTATAACATATTTATTTACTAAAAAAAAAATATTTTTACTTATTTATATACAACGAAAAATAATGTTTTAGGTTATTAACAAAAGTTTTCCTACTTTTCTTAAATATATAAATATACACTTGTGGGCTACTTTTAGACGTGCCACGTTTATCTAATTAAACAAAATTTACTATTTTATTTTAAGAAGTAGTTTAAAAAGCACTTTCATAGAAATAAATATTTTTTTACCTAAAATTTTATTTTCACTTACAAATCTATAATGAACATTAAAGCAAGAAAGTATTATTTTCTTAGCAATAAATTAATCAAATTCGTATACAATTAAAAAACACCGCATTAATATGCATTTTAAAATTAATTTGAATTATTATGTAAAAGCAAAAATTAAAAATTTAAATCAAAAATTAAAAACTATTCTTCTTAAATATTCGTTTTAATATGTAAATATGCACTTGTGTGCTTCTTTTAATAATTAACAAAACGTATATTTTCTTGCAATAATAAAAAATATGATTAAAACCATTATTTCTTTTTTAGAATCATAGGAAATTGTATTTTATATAAATATATTTCTTACCTTTACACTTTGTTTATACTTAAGTATAAACAAAGAGTTTTTACCTAAAAAATATATAATAATTATTATTAGTTATATACGAAACTTTTTTTCATACCAATAAATCAGACAAATTTGTATATAATTAAAAAATATCAAAGCAAAAAATTAAAAAATGTAAACTAAAAAAAAAACACCTAATTAGGTAAATTTATATAATTTTTCATTATTATGTATGTATTTCATCATGCCATTGGAAATTTTTTTTTTTTTAATTTGCCAAAAATTAAATTATTCTACCTAATTATTTGTTATAATATGTAAATAAGCAGTTTTGGGCTTCTATTAGGTGCATCACATTTGACTTAATAAAAAAATGCTTATAATATTTTGCTAATGTTGTATCTTTTGATATCATATATAACTTTAAGCTTTATTTTTACTAAACCACTAAAATCCTATTTTTATACCAATAAATTAAACAAATTTATTTATAATTTAAAAACACATTTATTATATGCATCTGAAAAAGTATAACTTTTTATGTTTAAGTTAAATTTAAAAAAAATTAAAAAATATATCAGAAACATTACTTTCTTTTAAATAGCCATTATAAAAAATATGTTTATATAAATACACACTTAAGGGCTACTTTTAGTGGCACCAAATTTGACTTATTAAACAAAATGTACAATTTTGAAATGAAATGGAATATAAAACTTTTTCTATTTTCAAACTGATATAAAATACATATTTTCTTCTACCTTTTAAATTTATTTATATATACAAAAACCATAATTATTATTATTAGACCACAGAATTCCTAATCCTAGAGAAATATATTAAACAAATTTGTAAGCAATAATAATAAAATCATTTACATGCATTGTAAAAAAATATATAATATTATGTCAAAGCAAATACATATGTATTATAGAGGGTTAAAAATGTTCATAAAAAATAATTTATTTCTGTTATAAAATTATTTTAATACCTAAATACGCACTTATAGACTACGTTTAGATGCACCAAGATTGATCAGAATACACATTTTTTTGCATATTTAATTTTAACAAAATAATAATAGTGTAAAAAACATTATCTTATATTTATTAAAATCGTTAGAACTGTATTTCTTCTATTACTATTCTCAATATTTTTCTACAAAAAATTTTTTTGTGAAAAAATATTTATGAAATATTTTTCAAGTTGAATAATTATGTTACAAATTTTGCATAATATAATCATAAAAAACTTAAAATATAATCTGTATATTTAAATACATTATATTGCAGTATAATGTACATTATATTACGTGCAAGATGTATGTATATTTGTGCAACACAAAAAAATAAAAATAGCAATATATTTTTAGAATAAAATTTATTAAGAACATTTATAGAACAGATTTAATAGTTTAACTACAAAAATCCTGATGATTTTTTAATTTTAATACAAAATGAAACATGACATTTAAAGATTTATGAAATCAAAGACGATTACCATTTTCCCATTAATTCGATCTAAGAAAAAAACAATATGATGATTACACAGTTAAAGCAGTAATAATATAGCTATACATATATAGGTAAATTATAAAAAAATCGTCCTTAGAATAAATAAAATCAAGTTTTATTTCACATTGAAAAAAGTCGAAAGATTTTTAATATTTCTTTCTTTGTAGTTTTTTTAAGTTTTTTATGTATTTGATAATAACGTTTTTTCTTAATAAATCTGTTAAAGTAAATTATTATTTTATCTTTTTATAGTATATCTTTTTATAATATTTTCTGAGCTATTGCGATACTATAGGTTTTAGCACATAGCCCTAATTTTTCTGTAATAAAAATATTTAGAAATAATTTATTTAATATATTTAAAATTCAATGATTTTTGTACAATAATTATATAAAAATAATAAATTACGCGAAAAAATATTTTTAAAAACAAATTTAATAAATAGATTGGTTAGGTAATTTCTAAGTTCTTGATAAAAAAAATTACCGACACTATTAGCTTGTAATTTTATATTTATATTAAAAAAAATATATTTATGAAAAAACTAGTAGCGAATTTTTTTAATGCTGTATTTATTCTGTTTGCTTTTCACGGCTTTCAAATCAACTAAAATAATTTAATTTCACTACAATTAAATCTTTTTCTTTTAATCTAAATATTATAATAGCAAATAAAATATTATTTTACTCTATTGCACTTTTTTACATATTATATTCTCCACAAAATAAATAACGATCTTTAACATATTGTACATATGGTATCTTCACACATATAATATTAAAGTAAATTTTCTAACGATTACAACATATTTTTCTAACGTTCTAAATAACTTTAAAAATCAAGCAAACTCTGCGTAATTGACTGCAAAATTTCAATTTCTTTTTCAAAAACTTTAAAATCGTTAATCTACTCAAAAACGTACTCTCGGCCGAACGAATTCGGTTTAATTAACTCAACTCCAGCTCGCTAGTCTTACGCTTATATTTTTTCTCGTTTCTCCAACTCCCCCTCCTCCTACTCTCCTTTTTACCAACTCGCAAGAGGAAGAGAGAAGAAGGCGCTTTGATTTTGTACCGTAATAAATTCAACTATGTAAATAACCTCTACCGCATATTTCACGTTTTTCTAGGACGTTTTATTTTTATTTTTTCGAAGCAAAGCCTTAAAGCCGAGTTAAATTAAAATTAAAAATTCTGAATAATTTCTGCAGCATTTACATTTTAAGCAACCTGGAGCCAAATCGGTGGCTATGTATATATACATAAGTATAGTCAAGAAGCGTTTTTTATACGTTTGTTTTGGATACACGTGCATATAAAATAGATGTATAATTACACGAATTATTTCTTTACCATAAAAAATGCTAAAACGTTTCCCATTGGTCGGTCGGAAAAAAGAGACAAACAAAATAGGATGTTGTATAATAAATTGACAGTATCATCACGCCATGTTCTTGGTCCGATCAAACGAAAGCCGGTTTTGAGGCCCGGTAATTACAGGTAGCTTATTTATTCGGATGCTCAAGGTGAAACAAAGTCTGAGGAAACGAAATTCTTTGTTTGCGAGACGTAAAAAATCATGGCGGCGTTTTTGTATGCAAATTTTGTTTGTTTTTCACTGCATTCAATACTGTATTATAGGCAATTTGTAGAGTTGAACATTAGATCGACAATATTTTAATTTTAATTAATAAAATAATAAATCAAAATGGAGTTAAAATTGTACTTCAGATTAATTAAAACCTAGGCTGTCAAACACATTTGCGATTTTGGCACTGAAACTTGAATAGTTTTATATATAATTACATACTTTATTATTTAATCAAGTTAATTCATATTTTTATAATTATATATTTATTTATTATTTGCATATTTTAGTAATAAGATTAAGGGCTTAAAATTAATTTGGCGGAAAAGTCCAGATTGTCCTCAAAGTTTTTCCAAGTTTTATCAACTTCCGGACACTTTGCGTTTGTGCGTTTATAAGGCTACTTTTGAACGCGCATTTTTTTTAAATTATTGTATATCAACTCATTTTCTATAAGTAAAAAATGTTTAAATGTATAAAACCATACAAATATAAATAGTTTATTTAATAATTAAAATTCAGTGGAAGTAGCAAATAGTAAAGAAGCACAACAATATTTAGCTTAAAACTAAATATTGTTGTGCTTTATAAAAACAGACAGTATGATTACATATAAAATAATATCAATAATATTTATTTACAAAACAATATGTTTTTTAAAACATATTTATGAACAATATTTTTTCTTAAATATTTATTTTAAAATTAAATTGCACGTAGAAATATCTCTTGGATTTTATCAGATGGAATATTTTTTAGTTGTCAAAGACAAAAATATCAAAAAAATAAGCAAAATCTTATCTTTATTTGTGTTTATTAATAAAAATAATATGGTTACTGTTCCTTCTAAGAAATAAACCATTCCCCTTAAATATTCGTTACATTATGTAATTATACAATTATTGGCTAAATATATATCCACCACTTTTATATTGAACAGAATATTAAATTGTTCTATAATTTTAAAATAAAAAAATATCTTTTTAAATCATAATTTTTTTTAACTAATATCATACTCAATATTTTTTTAGATTTTTTGTGTCAGAAATATTTTTTGTTACATAAAGGCTACCTTTAGGTGCACCACTTTTTTCTTATTAAGCAAAATAGACCATTTTTGCTATTTTTATTTTAGCAAATAAAATTAAAAAATATATTTTTAATTTTCTAAAATTATAGAAAAGATATTTTTTTAAACATTTTTTAAATTATTGGCATACTCAAGCACATAACCATGATTTTTTAAGACAGAATTATTTCTTTCCTTATGGGCTACTTTTAGCTGCACCAACTTTGACTTATTAAACGGAATGTACAATTTATTTCTAGTATTATTTAGGCAAATAAAATAAATTAAAATTATATTTTTTTTTAATTTAATTTAATTTTGCAACAATAATATTTTTTCATTATATTTGCAATTTAACGAACAATAAGTAATACATCATAATAGTAATATAATCTAAACAATAAATAAAAATAATATTTAATAAATATAGATCGGTTAGTTAATATTTTTGCTTAGATACAAAAAATCCTAATGTTAAAAAAATACAGAGATTTTATCAAACTTGATAAAAATAAATATTTTATTCTTATATATTATTATATTTAGAATCATATGAAATATATTTTTTAACTATTACCATACCTGAAGTTTTAGTATATAGCCTTGATTTTTTGTTACAGAAAAAATAAGGAAATATGTTCCATTATTTTAATGAATTTTAAAACATATTATCTTGATATTTTTACATTAAATTTTCATGCAAAAATCAATGTATCATTATAATAAAATTGAATATATAAAGATCGGTTAGTTATAGTTTTTAGCTTGAATACAAAAATCCTGATACTATAAAAATATAAAAATAATTAATCTTAACACAAAATAACAAAACATTTTTTTTTATCTTTTAAGTACAAAAATCACTTCTTCACAAAAAACTTTCATAAACATAATGATAGGACAATAAAAAAAAATAAACGTTTTCAAAAGTAAAGAAATTTGATTTTATAGTTTTTTTAATATATCTAATAGCTTTACTTATTCATAATAAATCTTATCATCTTAAATTTTAATATTTTAAATTGAGAGCCTGTATTTGGTTTTTATTAAATTCGGTTATTATAAAAATAAGTAAATATAAGTATTTTTAGCATGATTAAAAACGAGCTAAAAATCGGCTAAACAATGTTTTTTCTATGTTTACTATTAACCTTTTGAATAGTGAATTAATTTATACATGTTTATTAATTTGTTAGTTTACACCTGATAAAGAGTTAATTTTACATATTTTACCATAATTATTTCTGTAGTTATATTAAATTATAAAAAAATCATTAATTCTTAAGCTTAACTACTCTGATTTATTTTACTTATTGTAAGTTTTAACAATTTATTTAAAAACTTTTCTATTATTAAATTTCTGTAATTTATTTTACATATTATTCGGCTTTTAATCATTATTATTTTAATTAATATAAAATATTTTTTTGTTATGCTTATTTATTTCGTACTCATGAATTTATTGCTATTATTTTCTATAAAAACAAACTAAAAATAAATATTGCATATGTATAGTATTTTTAATTTTATATTTCTTAAAAATAAATATACCTTTATACAATGAAATATCAATCACCGTACATGTACGGCGATACCGCTCAAAATGTTAAAAAAACATATTATATAATCCAAAGGTTGTTTAAAAAATCATTTTCAAAAAATATTTTTGAGCAAAACTTGTATTGCAAAATAGAGCTTTTATAATTATACTGAAATTTAAATCAGAACTATATAAAATAATTCGAAAGTTAGGCGTTAGATTTGGACAGCTAGGAAAAAAGCTTAACAAATGGATTCCGCACGAACTTGATTACTTCTTTTACGTAACATAAAAGTATTGTAACTTGACAAAAAGTGGATTATTTACAATTTAATGGTTAGATAAAGCATTTTGCGAAAATAAATTATGGCATTGTTAGACTGTTTAATGATCTAGTCTAAAATTTTAGATAAATTAATAAACTCGTTTTCTAACTGTAGAAATAACTAACGTTAAAATGTTAGCGAAACTCTAGAAATATTCTTATACAAAAAATGAACAAAGTGGTTCTCTTAAATATTAATTTATTTTACAAACTATTTTATTAATAATTGGTGAGGATTAAATTATACTATAAAAATATATACAATAAAGCATATAATTGAAAACTATAATATATAAAAACAAATATAGCAATATGTGATGTTTTTAATTAGGTTCAAATGTCCACCAAAAGTAGTAAAATTAATATTTGAGCAATTGACTTTTCTAGAACTTTACATTCACTCAATCCACACAATAATACAAATAATCGAATTACCGAAAAGGTATAGCAGTTATTCTAAAATTGCAAAGTCACAACTCTATAATAATATTAACAAACTACATTAGAACAGAATGCTTTAAAGTACTAGAGCAGAACACACATTAATTGTGTACCTACTCTAAATATAATTATTAGAAAGGAAAGGTCCGATAATAATTTTATTAGATTTGTAAAATCTTATTAAGACCTTAGAAAAAATGAGAAAGAGAAACTGAGCAAATAAAAGGAAAACTGAAACAAAAAGTCCATCTTATCAAAACGAAAAAATGATGAAAATTACATCGAATATGAGTTTATATTGTCAAAAAAAAGACAACTCGTATTTTTTTGTATAATTTGTTTAAAAATACTCTAAAATGAAGCGGTGATTCTCAGTAAACTTTAATGTCATTCAATACCAAATTATTCCTAAAAAAAGGACCGAAAGAGTACTTTAAGATTCAGCTAAATATTTTTTTTAAATAATAAAAAAGCTGAAGATATTTTGTTAAATTCTAGGAAAAGCTTATTATGCGCAGCTTTTTTCAAAAAATAAAAAAAAAAACATTTTGACGCCGAAAACAGTATCAATAAGATATTACTAGCGTTTAAGATTGGTGTCAAGTCAATTATAAGAGATGAAGATTTTGATCAGTCCCAATAACATGTTTCTGATGTATAGAATCTGGGTCTTTAAAATTGATAAAAGCTCATTTTTGCGAATCATCAGAAATAAAAAAATCATACGCTGTGAATTGATATAAAAAAACTACAGGAGAAGATATATTTGTCTTATTTTATGAACTATCTATTATTGGTTTAAATATACTAAATATATTAAACACCATTATGTTTTTTTATAACACCTTATAATGTCTGACTATTTTATTAAAACAAGTTTCTTTCTCATCTATAACTATTCTTCAGTTAACAACTAATACATATGAACAACTAGTATATGAAGTCTAAGCAGACAGTTGGACATACATCAGATTCTGTACAACGTAAACGTTAAACCGAATTCTATCTCAGATCAACTTCCGCTCGTCTCTTACATTCCAAGTCTACTTTTAAGTACGTAAATCGATCCGTTTCCATCTCGACATCACAACAAATCGATTCATTCCTTAAAACTCCCAAAAAGCAGTGCGATCCGTCTCCGAGCCGCCAAAGAAAAGCGACTGCCCAGAAACAGCGGGTGGGGCGCCGCGCCCAGCTCCTCCTACATTTTCGCCGCGCGCAGCGATTGGACGTAGCGCTGTCACGTGACTGTGCCAGAGTCGGTAGCGGGGGCAGGCGCACCCGCCTAGCGCCAGTTTGTGTCGGCGGACCGCGGAGAGAACGCGAGCCAACGCTGCGCACTCACTGGTCGTAACGTTATGACGTTAAAACGTGAATTTTAAACTGTAAAAAAACTATAGTGCAAACATCAAACGTCACCAGGAGAACTTTGGATCGAACGTAAATTTGCAAATGTGAATATAATAATAATAATAGTAATAATAATAATAATAATAAAATGTGATAATAATAATATTGATGAAATGGCGATTTCGTATTTAAGTGATTATGGCTTCGATGAGAGATAGGAATTTTAAAATTTCGTTCTTATAGCTTGATAGTAATTCGTTGTTACATTATAGATGTTACTTACATGTATAATATCATATATTGTGCAATGGTTTAATATTTCAGCTATTTATTTCAATGCTACTGGAATTTGTGTTTATGAAAGTAAAACCTTCATGGGTTTTATGTATAAATATCTTTCAATGAAAATGTCGTACCTGATTCTTTAAAGTGACACGCGCTCCGCGTAATGAATTCGAGCATCATAGATATACGTTTTTAAATATAAGGAGCTGCATCAACGGATTGTCGACACCACCCCTCAGCAACTTCAAAAAGTGTATTCAACGAAGCACCTTTTGAAGTTGCTGAGGGGTGGTGTCGACAATCCGTCGATGCTCAATGATTTTTAAGTGTCGTTAAACCAATGAACCATAAATTGATTGCGTCCCTAATTCTTTCCGAAAGAAACATTAAAAATGCGCCTCTTATATTTTTATTATTTAAACAATGTATGTAACATTTCATATAGATAGATAATATTTTTAAAACAATAAATATAATATTTAAATTTGAGGTTAAGTTGCACATGTCTATTATAAATATGTTTTAAAAAATATTAATAACTGATTCAAATAAAAGTCAGAATGACGCATTGTGAAAAGCTGTCATAAATTAGCGTATTTAACAGCAGTTATGTGCTATATTAAATTATCTCATTTTCAAGTGAAAAAAATATATTTAATAAGACATTAAATATTTTTTAACAATAAATATTAAATTTGAGGTTAGGTTATACATATCTATTATAAATATTTAAAAAACTGTTAGAATAAACTGATTCAAATAAAATTCAAAATGACGCATTGGGTAAAACTGTCGTAAATTAACATATTTAACAGCAATAATGTGATACATTAAATTATCCCATTTTCATCAATTCAGTTCATAAAATAATAATCTACTAAGACATTAAATATGTTTTAATATTAATTATAATATTAAAAATTGAGGTTAGGTTATGCATGTTTATTATAAATGTTTGAACTGTTTCAAATAAAAGTTAAAATGGAAAAATCTGGTGTAAATCAACATATTTAACATCAATTATGTGCTATACCAAATATGCTTATTTTCATCGTAATGATTAGAATTAAGAAAGTATTATTCTACTAAGACATAAAATACTTTTCAATGAAAAATATATCAATAAAATTTGAGGTTAGGTTATGCATGTCTATTATAAATTAAATATATTTTACTGATTATAATTTTTTTAATAGCTAGTTTTATACTGCAATAAAAAATATAATCTTAATTGAAAAGAACTGAAAAAGTAACTTTAATGGCACTTAATTTCTCAAATGAGTAATGAAATATCTACATATTTAACTACTTTGAGGTTAGGTTAAATAAGTGCAATTTCAAATGCAATATAGTATTTTGCCAATGAGTTTTATTTTAATTTAATTAAATTGTAATATATTATATCAACTATTTACAAATGTTTTTAAATCAGAAAAACATTATATGGATTTAAATTATAAAATAATATCACTTTAAAATATCAAAGATAAACCATTGGTTAAATATTTGAGAACAATCATTTAATACTATCAATATTTAAAAAGAATATAATATTATTTCAACTTTGCAGTCTTGAGTTGAAACATCTTATCAGTATCAATATTTATTATTTTGGTGACATAAGCAATACTAATCAGGCTAATGAAAACATACAATATAACTTTCGAAATCAATATTTTAAGTATATATTACTAGCATTTCTAAGCCTAACTAATGTGTTTTTAAAATATTGAAAGAACATGTTTCTAAATAGTATTGATAGTTAACTATAATATTTTTGTAAAGACGGTTTCTTTGTGTTTCGCTGTGATACTATAATACTGTATTGTTATCAATTTGACCCAGAAGTTCTTTACGATATAAAAGCGTAATGAAAATAATAATTACCATTAACTATTACTGCATTTGCTAATGCTCTTATCAAACATGAGTCACCTTACTCACACTAAGCAACAAAACAGATCATTTCAAACCCAAAGATGTTTAACTGAACATATATCAGTCTTGAAGAGATTTCAAAGTTCCTACTCTTCATCTGAAGGCACATCCGATTAAAAAGTGTACGATAGGATAGAATCGCCTCTATTGGTCCGCCCTTATCCGGTGAGGGCCGTCGGTTGGCCAGCGGGCCATATGTAGAGTTTCACTCCCGATTAGCATCCGGCACGCGACGTTTTTCCCAGAATACGGGAATTCGGTAGGCGGCCGCCGGATTCGCCGACGAGCGCTGAGACCCGCCCTCGAAGCGAACGCAACCCCGCCTAGCGGCAAAGGGCCGCCTACCGCGCGTGAATTCTCGAAAAATTTATAGAAAAATACAATAAAATGGCAAATGATACAGTTTGATTGAATCTACATAAGCATTGGACTCATTTTTCAAGCTGTATGTGCTTTGAAAGTATCCCACTTCGATATATTTAACTTCCCCTGTCAGATACTCTAGTGAGAAAATCGTGTATAAGCTTTTATTAGATGAAAAGTAACATGATTGCGCATTAAAAAGTAGCCCTTAAAACTCAAATATGTCTTAGTAAAATATTTAACAGAATTTACATACACAAATATGTATCGCGTTGCTCTTAAATCATCAAATAATTATACAAAAAAAATTAAAACTTCAATAAATTAATATAATGGCGCGTTTAAAAGTAGCTTTAAATAAGTAATAATAAGTTTGACTAATTTAATTTTTGCATAATTGTAGTAAAAAATATTTTTATTTATAGTTTGGAGCAAAAATTTAAATTGCAACTTATGATCTTATTTAGATAAACATATAAACTAATATTATTGCACATTTTTAAATAAAAATTATGCAGTAACAGATAATTTTAAAATTATTATCAAATTAAACTATTATAATATGCCATTTAAAAGTAGCCTGAATTACTTTTTATTGATATTTTTATTTATATATTGTTCTAATGTTTTTAAATGATTTTCAAATATATTTAAAACTAATATTTAGAAGTAAAATATTTTGATTGCGCGTTTAAAATTAGTCTTAAAAATAAATTATAAGTTTATATTATTTATTTTTAATAAATAAATGTAGAAAAATGTGGATGTAAAATAATATTTAGTGCAAATTAATTCATCATACATTTATAATGCTATAATTTAAATTTTTAATAAATACAAATATTATTTAATAGCATTTAAAAGTAGCCTCTAAAATGTATTTCTAGATATTTCAAAAGCTTATTATTTTATAGTAGATGTAATATAATACATATTTAGTTCAAACTGATTCTTTATAATGCAATATAATACAATAAAAACTTTATTTTGAATAATAATAATATAAATTAAAAATAAATACAAATTTAATTGAATGGCATTTAAAAGTAGCCTCTAAGATGTCTCTAATGATATTTTTATTTATATGGCATTTAAAAGTAGCATCTAAGATTTATTTCTAGATATTTCAAAGGCTTATTATTTTTTTGTAGATGTATTATAATATTTAGTTCAAACTGATTTCATATGACTTGGTTATAAATAATAATTAATAAAATATATATTAAATACAAATTGAATTGAGTGGCATTCAAAAGTAGCCTCTAAGATGCTTTTAATAATATATTTATTTAAATGTTATTATCAGGATATATCGTTCTAAGATTATCACATAATTTTCAAAAAATATTTAAAGCTCATATTCAGCAATAGAATATTTAAATTGTGCATTTAAAAGTTATCTTAAATAACAAATTATAAGTTACTTTATTGATTTTTAATAAATAAATATGGCAAAAGTTAATTTTCTATATTTTGGATCAAAAGCTTATGATTTTATATTGGATGTGAAATAATATTTAGTTCAAATTAATTCAATATACATTTATAATGATATAATAAATAACTGTAATTAAAATTTACATTAAATACAAATAATATTTAATGGCATTTAAAAGTAGCCTTTAAGATTTATTTCTTAATATTTCAATAGCTTATGATTTTATAATTGATAAAAAATAATATTTAGTTCAAACTAACTCTGATAAAAACTTTTTTTAAATATTAGTTATTTAAATTATTATTCAATACAAATTTAATTGAATGGCATTTAAAAGTAGCCTCTAAGATGTCTCTAATGATATTTTTATTTATATGTCTTTATGATAAATAAAAATAGATTATCGTATGATTTTAAAAAAATATTTAAAAGCTCATATTCAGCTATAAAATATTTTGAGTGTCATTTAAAAGTTGCTTTAAATGTCTAATTATAAGTTTAACTCATTTATTTTTTATAAATAAATGTGGCAAAAGCTTTTTTTCTATATTTTGGATCAAACACTTATGATTTTATAGCATATGTAAAATAATATTCAGTTCAAAATGTTTTTATTTGCCTTTATGATATAGTATCATATAACTGAAATATAAATTTTAGTTATTTAAATTTATATTGAATATAAATATGATGTAATTTGTTTGGCGTTTAAAAGTAGCCTCTCTGATTCATTTAATGAAATTTTATTTTATATGTTGTCAGTATATCGATTACAAATTGATTTTCATCAAAAAAATAATCGAAACTCGGCTTTATTGATAAAGTATTGTGATGGCGCATTTAAAAGTAGCTCAGAAACGTTTATTTGTATTAATAATAGTGACAATTAAATTGTTTTTTAATTAATTTTAGATCCATAATTCTGAGCAAAATCTGATATTGAAGCTTATGAATTTAAATTGCGTTGGATGTAAATATTATTTAGTTTAAAATGTTTCTTTTAATTTATAATAATAAATAATAATAATTCTATGATTTATTTATATGTTGTTATTATATCGATTTAAAATCTTTTTTTTTAAATATTTGTAGCTCATATTTATTTATAAAATTTTATGATAACTCTATCTATATTTTTGATTCATAGTTTAAATGGATATCTGATATTGAAGCTAATGATTTTATTTTAGATGTAAACTATTTTTTAGTCTAAAATATTTACCTTTATAATACAATATCATATTAATGAAAAATAAGGTATTTAAATTTATATTGAATATAATTATTATGTAATTGCATTTAAAAATAATATGATTTCATTAGATTCAAAATTATATTTATAAAACAATTCAAAATTATATTTATAAAACAATTGAAAGTCGTATTCAGTTATTAATAAAATATTGTGGCGACGATACGTTTAGAACGTAGCTAAAAAAAAGAATTGTAAGTTTGTCTTATATTATTACTAAATAAATGTGAAAAGGGTTATTTTATCTATATTTTTAATCTATAGTATTGATCAAAATATGATATTGATGCTTATGGTTTTATCTTAGATAATAAATCATATTTAGTTCAAACTGATATACCGTTATAATAAAATAACAAATTCCTTAATAATAAATAATACTAATTAAAATTTATAATAAATGCAAATACATTTAATGCCATATAAAAGTAGCCTTTAAGATTTAATTTAAAGTATTTTTATTATTATTTTGGTAATATATCGATTGAAAATATATTTAAAGCTCAAATTCATTGCTAAAATATAATAATGGCACATTTAAAATTAGTTTTAATTAGCTCAGCTTCAAATAATTGTGTAAAAATTTGTTTTTATAATTATTTCAACAATATTTTATATCAGCAGCTAATGGTTTATTATTAATGTGAAATAATATGTATTTCAAGTTAATTTAAATGGCGTTATAACACAATAAAAAATAGCTTCTGTTTTTAATTTGTAATCATATATTATTTTTTTATTGTTAGTTGTTATTTTTAAAATATTTTGACAAAAACCGTCTATTTAAATTTAGGAGATCATTACAAATACAATAAAATTAGTATAGTATTTGGCAACATTTTTTTTTATATTATTACTACCTTTTTTAATTATTTTATTATATTGAAATATAATAAATAATATATGGTGTATATTAAAAAAACATATAAATTTATGAAATATGTACAAAAAAATTACAATTTCCTAAACGTTTTCTCAATAGTTTTACGAGCAAAAACACATCTCCCCACATACCCGAAAAATACACATCTCCGGAAAAAATCGACACAAAAACCGTAAAAAAACCTGTGGCTTTCTCCCGTAATAAAATAACACTTTCCCCTCTTTGTTGCGGGATTTTCCCCTTTGGCTCCGGCGGGACTCTTTCTGCCAGGACGCATTTTGAATTTTAATCGGCGCCACCATAAAAGCGACGCCTCACGTACTAGTCTGAACCTCGTTTCTGCGGCCCTTAATTGGCGATAACCGGGTTATTAACATTGGGTGAGCCTATTAACACTGGGAATAACGGGACGAACACGACCCTGCGTTGTCCGGGATGACCGGGACACTCCCGCTAAGCCTATAAATCGGCAACCCCACTTGACTGGCGACCCCCAGTGTATAAATCTTGGGAACAACATGGCAAATATGCATCGGGAGACGTCTTAACCACTTAAGTACCGTATAGATGGGGAAAATGTGAGAAAATTGTGAAATTTTAACTAATATAACCTAATTCAAAATGATTCTAGAATATATTATATATCATATGTCTTTCTGTGCAGAGCTTTTTTTCTCAAATTTCTGGATATTTAAATATAAATTTTAAATAAAATAAATATACTTATGCAAACCAGTTTTTATAATAGTTAACAATTTTTCACATTCTATAAGGGTCTTATAAAAAAATTCTTGTAAAATCATGATCAGAAAATGCTCAATATCATAATTTTAAAACAATCTAAGGTTCAATTTGATTCTGTTTTGGTTTTAAAAAACTCGATTTTTGCTCTAAGGTTAGAAAGTAATGCATAGAAAAAAATTATTAAAAAATATCTATTGTAGATATGCTACAAATAAATTTAAGAAATAATGGATATTGTCTTCCAGATTCTTGGGTTATTTAAAAAAATAATCTAATATTCTAAAAGCAAGTGGACTTTAGACATACAAATTACCTGATGATTGACATAGTTTTAAACCGCCTATATATTAAATTGTCGTGTTTAAAAATACAGCTTTCTAAAAAAATAAATACACAACTTGGCAAAATTTAGATTGCTCTACTTTTAAATGCATCAAATAAATTTATAACAATTATGTTTTGCAGATATAATTAGACACAATATTAGCTTTAACTTAAATGTTTATTTCAAAATATATTAAATATTTTAGGCCACTCTTAAAAGCACAAATTAAATAAATGATCAATATAAATTAAAATAAAATGAACGTAAAAATATTTTTATATAAATGTTATAATTATACAGATTGTCTATAATTGTACATGAATATTTAAATAGTAAAAAAATACTTGATTCAATTTTAAAATCAATTAAAAAATAAGAAAAAATGGGCTACTTTTAAATGCGCCAAATAAATTTAAAACATTAGGTTTTGCTGATATAAATGATTAAATGTATTGTTTGATTTTATATAAATATGCTACAATAATACTAAATATTTTAGGCTACTTTTAAATGCACAAATTAAATTAAAGGACAATATGTTAGTCTTTTGTGTTAGGTTTAAAATATATTTTAATTAAAATATATATTTTTTCTATTTAAATTTGGGTGAATTAGTTTTATATATAATTAAACACAAATATTTAAATGGTCAAATATCCGATATAATTAATCATATTTGTTAATTGTTTAAATAATTTTACATTTTGGGTTACTTTTAAATGTGTTAAATAAATTTAAAACATTTTAGTTATCAATATATAATGTTAGGTTTTAAATAAATATGCTAAAATTTTGCTATTAAAAATATATTAAATACTAACGGCTACTTTTAAAAGCGTCAATTAAATTTATGCACAATATATAATTAATTTCTGATAAGTAAAAAATATGTTTTAAGTACAAGTGTATTTATAAAAAAATGTTTTGAGTCATTTATTTTCTTACTGTAATTACAGTCAGTATATTTAAATAAATAAAAAATCAAATTTTGAAATAAGTTATCTAATAAAACATACAAGTACTTTTAAATGCGCCAAATAAGCTTTTTAGATATATTAAATATAATGTTAGATCTTATATAAAAATATGCTAAAATATATTTAATATTTTGGTTTACTTTCTAATGCACAAATTTAATTTATAATTAAAAAAAATTTTATGTTTAGTTTGAAACATATTTACAAGGCAAAAAATACTATTTTTTATTAAAAAAAAATTCTGAAATTACAATCAAAATTGTTTTAATATATATTTTAATATATATTTAAATATTTATGTCAAAAATATATAAAATAATGAATCAAAAAGATTAATTGAATAATTAAGACGCTTTTAGAAGCAACAATTAAATTTAAAAGAAAATATTTAGGGCTACTTTTAAAAGCGCCATTTAAATTTAAAGACAATATGTTACTTTTTAATGTTAGATTAGAAATACTTATTTATTAAAAATGATTCAACAATATTTTTTATAAAAAAATAGTAAGTGTAAAATACGTTTTTTTCATGTTAGGTATAAAATTAATTTAACAATTTGAGTATTTAAAAATAAATTATATAAAAATGACTACTAGGGCTACTTTTAGATGCGCCAATTATTAATAAAATTAAAAATAATTAAAATATCTAAATAAAATTAAAAATATGTTTTGAAATATTATGCAAAAAATAACTTTATAATATAAGCAACTTAAAAAAACAGACTACTTTTAAAAGCGCTAATAAAATCTATTCTGCAGGTTTGCCTTAAAATATTGCTGGAATTTATATAAAAAATCTATTTAACAATTTTTTTAATTTAGTTTTATATGTATGTATTGCTTATAAACAATACATTCATTTAGTATATTTTTATAATATAAACAGCAAAAAAATATTTTAATAATTGATTAGGCAAATTGTAAAACAAAACTTTTGGGGCTATTTTTAAATGCGCCAATTATATTTATAAAATAAAATATGTTCTACAGATTTAGTACAAAATAGTTACATTTTCCATAAATTAAAAACAATAAATGTATTAATATATGATACTAGATATTTGGGTAAAAAAATTAAATATGCAAAAAATAATTAAGATAATAAATTTTGGGCTACTTTTGAATGCACCACCCCAGTTCCATCTTGCTCTAATTTTCTTCGTATAATATTAAAATCATAAAATGCACCCACGTCATATTTAAAAACATATTACATCTAAAATAATTTAATTAAACTCAGTGCTCAGAACACCAGTGTCGAATTATCTCCTAAAGACATTCCTCCGTTTTCATTCCAGAGCCGCAGATAACTCGAACGACCGCAGATAACCATGAAACGCAAAAATTAATATAGTAAATATGTGCAAATGACATTATGCTGTGAACTCTCAACATAAGAAGACGGACTTTATAACAAACTAGAAAAAATGCAAGAAATCTGCAACACAGCTCCCTTGCCTTTGGATACGAATCCCTTAGCCAGGAAGATCAAATGCGAGGATTTTCCTCCCGGAGCCATGAGGGGGCCTCCGGTGATGGGGCCCGACGACATGTCCGAGGACGACTTCGTCCCCATGAAGCCCAGGGGCGGAACGCCGCCCAACTCCGGCCCTGGATCTGCCGGAGAACCGGGCTTCTGGTTAGTGGCAGGAGCGCAAGGATGTACCGAAACGGGCTTCATCAACAGCCAGCCCTCCATGGCGGAATTCATGACGGCGTTGCCTCCATTGCCGCAATCGCTCAGGGGCGCCATGTCGCCAGCGAGGTCTCCGACAGGGATGTATCCGCACCCCCATCCGCACCAGCCGCCCGGGTCGCCGGGCTTACCTGTGCCCGAATACCCGTGGATGAAGGAAAAGAAAACAACGCGGAAGAACAGTCAGCAGGGTACGAAAATTTATTTCATTGCTTAATTTTGGCTCAGCTTACTTCTAACAACACGTTTTAATATTCGATAAATGTTTTTTTACAACCTTTAGTTTTTATTTTTTAAGTTTTTGAAGTCCATACTTATATTAAAAATACGTGGTATTAGAATTGAGTTGATGGTGTGTCGCGTCTTATGGTATTGAAATTTCACTTGACTTTCAATACTGCTTTGTTTTTAACAACGTTATATAACTTTAATTGTTTTGATATATTTTGATATATAAAATACTAGGTAGATTTCCCAAAAATTAAGGATTGCTTCTTAAATACTTATACGGCTTTATGATCGTAGATTATCTTGTAAGATAATTTATATATAAAAGTAGGAGGTATTGCTCAAAATACTTATATACTTTCTGAATTTAGCGCAAATATAAAAAAACAATTTCTTATAGATATTTGTGGTCGTAATCGAGTATTAGTGTCAAACTATTCGAGTAATCTAATTACGATGTTATTAGATCTGTAAATGCCATTCGTGTTCCCTATTGTTATTTCCTATATTTCTTCAAAAAAAAAACCTTTTTTGCTTTGTGTGAACTTGCATAAAGGTCGGCTTATGGGACTTGAAGGACCAGCGAAACATTTAATATTTAAATATTTTATTTCGTCTTTCTAAATGTGTTAATTATAAATAGATTTATTCCAAATTCGAGCTTCTCAGGCGCAATGGTTATAAGCAAGGCCATCGAGAACGAACCCGGGTTCTGGTTCTGAGCCTCATGACAAAAATTCTATTTTATATATTTTTGAACATCGTAATATACTTTTTGAATAAATAATAATAGGTACGTTAACCCTTTCTATGCTAAAAACAAATATAAAAATCAGCCACCGTTGCGACATATTTTATGAAATCATATTTTATGGGAAATATTTTAATTAGATATTAAAAATATCTATTCATATTATTTACCTGATAATTAGTCATGTTTTCTTTGCTGCTCAGTGTTGCCATATAGTGAATTTCCAGTCTAGGTCAAAAGCAATAAAATCGTACTATCGCGGTGAAAACATAAAGATTCTTAATAATATTTTGATAAATGTGTTGATAGATAATCCATTGAATAATTTTGTGATATTAAATATATATTAAATAAAATACCAAGATGCAAATCCCATTAGAAACAATTGGTTTTTTTTTCATTCTGCTTCTAAAATAGTCTTCTGAGATTTACCTAATCTCACGTTTAACTTCTACAAATTCGATATATAAAACTATCTAATAATGAGCTATTCCAGATCATAAATTATATCATACCCTATATTAAATACTGCCCTTTTTGCTTAAAATTAACATATATTCACAATACTGACCATGTTTTAAAACTATTGACAAAAATGTAGGAAATTTAAGTAAAATTAAATATGAAAATAATCATAAATAAAAATATACTAATAGCATCTAACGTCATATTTAAATACAATTTTACTAAACCCCCTCCCTTCTTCCCGTGATTCAATAGTATTAAAAACATTTATATTATTGTTAATATAAAAAAATTGTCTAGAATTTTATTATCTTATAAAAAAATTCATTTCAAATCTAATTTTGCTATTATAAATTATGTTTATTATGTATGAAGTGCATATTCAAAAACAGCTAACTCCAATAATTACGTTTATTTTGTATATAAACAAATTCATTTAGTAATAAATATTTATTAATTTTATAAAAATATATAGCAAGATTTTTTCAAATTTAGTTTTGTTAATACTGAATATTTTTGATAGATTAAAAATGCATTATCAATAACGGCGAACTCCTATAATTAGTATTTTGTGATTTTTCATATATTATATTTAAAAAATATTATTTTTTATATCAAATATTTCAAATAGTGAACAAAATCTTTTATGACCACTGTTTTTATCAAAATCAGCAAACTCTCTGCAAATATGGATACTGCTATTTTAGTAAGCATACATATGGTCTTATCTAAAACAGAGATATTTTTAAAAATTAAATACCCTCATATTCAGAGTATCTGAAATATTATAATTAGCTATATATTATAGCTAATATAAATAATCATTTAATGTATTTTTGAATACAATTTAATAATATAATGTTTTACCCTCTACCCTGTACATTGATATGTATAAAAAATAATTTAAAATGCAAATAATGAAAAATGTATCCAGTTGTCTAGAATTAAATTTTTATCATTTTTTTTCTTTAAAATTTAATTTTGTTACTACTGAATATTTTTATTAAATAAAAAGTATATTATTAAAAACGGCAAACTCCCTATATGAACAAACATACATATATAAAAAATAGTTTTTTTTTACGTTTTTTAAGCACATATCTACGACGTTTCGTTAAAAAATTCTTAAGAATCATCTGTTGCTATTTTCTCATTATGAATAGTACTTTTGTCGTCTATTAATATACGTAATTTATTTGGAAATACCTATATGTATTCTTTCAAATGTAAAATATTAACAAAATAGCATATGTCTAATTCGTCCTATGTCAAACAATCGACATATATGATGAGGACAATCGGTCATGCGGCAAGTCGTCCGTTGATACCCATCCGGCGGAAAACGATTATTTTCCGAAAATTATTTAGTACGAAACAATCGTTCCATTTTGCTTCCTATCTACATACACACACGTATACCCATACCAAATTATATTTTCCTAGACCTTATTTTCAATGGCGGCTCTGGGAAGGAAGTGGCCGATTTCATACCGTTTCGGTACCACAAAACGGGGAAAACAATGGCGGGGACCTCCATTATAATTTCGGGCCTCCGCCATTGTGATTTCCACTTGTTTTGAATAAAATTGCCTATGTATGTTTGTGCGTGTATTTTTTTTCGGACATTGTATAGATACTATTTTTTAATGTTTTTTTCGACATGGATATATAATAACTTAAATGTCGGAGATAGGTATCGAAACTGAATGGTTTATTGTGTCGCAGTTATTTTACAACAACGACTGTGTCATTGAGCCTGTCGATTTTGAAATGAAAACTGTTTCAAAAGTGTGGCTCGCGATTTAGAAACTTGGGAAATAAATTTAATGCGTGTGACTCTCAGTTTTGCAATAAATTATATATTTCTATAAATATACTTTTGAAACTATTTGTATTACTCTAGCAGTTTTAATCAATAATCAAACTCAGACCTTTCGCATATTAAGCAAAGATCTTACAGTTTAATATAAGTATTACTTAATATTATAACCTATTGTTATCGTAGTTTATTGTTTTTAAGTTACATGCAATTTAAGTTATGCAAAACCTTCGTTTCCTAAAGTTCTTGAACTAATTTCATTCCATTATAATATTTTGAGTTTTTGTTCTTTAGTGTACTAAAGTATTTTTATAGTAAACATTTCTAAAGTTAAATCAATGTTTTCAATACAGAAAAAATTCAATTTTATTAAATAAATATTTTTATATTAATAGATTTATTTTCATGCTATAAAATCTAAAAATTGCCTATAATAGAAATAGATTTGCTTCACCCTCTCTTTTATGGAAGATCGATCTCCTGCTGTGCACAATGGGGTTTCTTCGCATCTCTGGGGTCAAACGTCTATATAACACCGCAGCTACTGTTAATTATACTTTTTCAACCATCAAATCTTTACTAATTTTCTTCCTGATCATATCACCCAATTGCTTATCTTAAATCATAATAAACCAATCGATCAAATACAGATGTTAGTGTTGTAAAATCCCTGAATTTAAGATATTGAATTTTTTTTATATATCTATAAACCGAAATAGTTATGTCAGCGGTTATTTTAACTATTGTGTTCCCTCGTGAAAGTTGCCAGGCGTTGACGAATTGCATTTTTCGATTCGGCGCTCGTGATTATCATATAAAAGGTGAATGACAATGGCAAAGAAGTATCGATCACCGAGGATGCCCTCAATGTCACATTATTTATGGAGCGAAGCTGTGCACCGACCAGGGCGTGTTCCCTTTGACGGATAGTGAACCAGAAAGGTCAGAGATGATAAACCTTTTCGAGTCGGCTGTACTAAATATAATAAAAGTGGAAACCTTCTCTTAAAAAACATTGACTTAAAGTCTGTTTTAAAATCACTTTTTAAGTAAACTATCAAATATTTGTATTTTGAATTTAGCTATTTTTTCCAAATATCTAATACTTTACTATAATTAAGTACATTTAATAGTATTTAATGATTAAATATTTTAGAGTAAGACACATGGTATAAATTTCAATCATTTGAGTTTTTCTTGCAATTATAAATTATTTTATATATTATATATAAAATATTTTTATATATTTTATTAAATTTTCTAAAACGATAATTTACCATTTATTTGGGTAAATTAAATCTACGTTAATAACCCCAAAATTTAATCGATAATCAAAAATTTAGATTTAACACATATTTTGTATTACATTTAATCATAAAAACATAATTTAAATTTATTCTCAATAATGGTATCAAAGAATCAATGTTAAAAAGCGATGATTCTCCATTTATTATTAGCAACCTGAACGAAAAATTAAATATATACTATATTTCAACAACTCAAAAATATTACCTAGAACCGAAAACTTAGATTTTAATGAAACAAATAAGTACTATGTATCATATTTTATCATATTTAATTATTAAAACATATTAAGAATTTATTTTCAAATATGTTACCAAACCATGAATGTCAAAAATGACAATTTTTCATTTATTTATAGCAATTTTTATGGAAAATTTAATCTACTAACATCCCAAAAATTAAATCTAGAACCAAATATTTTTCTAGTATGTATTAAATTTAATTATATTTAATTTTAAAATGATAATTATAACTTATTTTTAATATTTTACCAAAGAATTAGTGTTAAAACCGACCATTTTTTATTTATTGGTAGTATTTTTTATAGTAAAATTATTTAACAATCCAAAAATTTTATCTAGAACCAAAAATTTTAATTTAAAAATATATATATATATATATATATATATATTGTATATTATACTTATTTACAAAAACGTGACTAGATTCCTTTCTTAAATATTTTATTAAAGCATAACGATTTTCAAAAAGAGTCCAAAAATTTAATTTATAATTTAAAACTCACCTTTAAATAGAATATGTATGCATTTTAAACTTTCTGTTGTTAAATTTAAGTATTAAAACACAGTAAATCCCTATTATTAAATATTTTATCAAAGCGTGGATGTAAGAAAATGAATATTTTCTATTTATTTGTAGCGAATTTTAATGAAAATTGAATTAACTTTAACAATACAAAAATACAATATAGAATCCAAAACTCACTTAAAAATTAAATGTATCGTATTTTATCATAAAAACGTAAATAAATTATATTTTTAAATATTTTACAAAGAATAAATGTTAAAATTAGACTTCTGTTCATTATTAGCGATGTTTATAAAAAAATATATTTACTTACAAATGTCCAAAAATATTATATAAATTTAAATTAAATACATATTTATTATATAATAATTTAAAAAAAATAAAATTCATTTGCAAATATTTTTTCAAATAATTTTAAAATCGACGAATTAATTATAACCATTTTAACAGAAAATGGTATCTACTTAAAAAATTTAAAATATATTTTAGAATCAAAATCTAAAATTTACATATAATATATAAATACTATGTATCATATTACATTACATTCAATAATAAAAATGTATTTAAAATTTATTTTTAAATATTTTATCAAAGCTTGATTGTAGAAAACGATATTTTTTTATTTATTTGTAACTATTTTTATAGAAACTTTTATTTAATTCAACAATTAAAATATGAGTAAAAATCAAAAACCTATATTAAAATTCGATAGAATAGATTACTTTGTATCATATAAACTCACAATTACATTTCATGTTGCAAAATTATAATTTTCCCCCATTATGAATTATACAAATAAAATTAACAATAATTAAAAAGCAAGGTTTTGGATCAATAAACTAATACTGTTTAATTTAACATTTAAATTAAATTATTTAATATTATTGGCAATTTAATGAAAATTTATTTCATAGTTGTATTAGTATAAAATTAGAATACCGTTGTAATTTTAACAATTGGAATGACATGTTCATGTAAATTTTAATGAGTTCTGAATCGCGTTATTATTATGTTTATTAGACCATATTAAAAAAAGTTTTTATCGCTTTTTATAATATATAATAATACAACTAATAATGTGACCCTGTTTCGATGTACAAAAACAGCGTAAATGTAATTAAAAGGACACGTTTTATCAAAATGCACACATCCAATATAATACGCATGTACGATATACCGACCTCTGGATCGTCCGGAGGGGTATGAGAACTCATCCGTCAATGTCAGCCTCCTCCAGGAACATGTGATCAAAAAGAGATCTGCAAACAACAACAATCGGATCGGAAGCAAACAATGCACTCGAGCAAATATCGCGCGCCAACGGACGATTATTAAAAAAAATGTCAATTTTTGCATCGAATTTTCACCGACAAAAAATCGACTTCATCTAAATTTTTAATTAAAATCGCATTTGGAATATATTTAAGACTTTAATTTAAAAAGATCTTTTAATATTAATGCACTTCTTTTAGTTTAAATAATTATTTAGCGAACCTAATATTGTGCATACATTATAAACATATTTTTGCATTAATGTTTTTTTTACTAATAATCGACTTTATTTAAATTTTAATTTGAAATCATGTTAAATATATATTTAAAATTTTTAATGCATTAAGATTTTTTTAAATAATTTTACTTAAATATTATATAAAAATTATATAGCATATAAAAAAATGTCATTTTTTGCATCGAATTCTTGGCAACACAAAAGCCATTTCATCTAAATTTTATTTCTCAATCGCATCCGTTATGTATTGTGGCTTCATAATCCGAAAACGTCTTCTCACATCTTCACATTCTTCTCAGCGTATATAAGTTTTTTGCTAGCGTCCATAATTGCACGACGCACGGTGAGCGAGTTAACCGTTCGCATCGATTAGTTATGTACGTCGTATTTTTTTTCTCATTGTAAACGAACAAACGTTCCGTCTGATACTGTTACTTATTGATTCTGTTCGTTTGCTCCCGTTGAAAAACCATTACGTACAGAATGACAGGTATATTTACATGCCTAGCGCCGCGTTAGCTCTAGGCAATTATAAAGCGCCAACTGATTTGTTTGCTACTTCTTCAAGTGATGAAGTCGCTCAAGTCTAGATTTTAAGCGTATACGACTTCTACTTACTTAAAAATATATAAACATCTATGTTTATATAAAAATACTATTCTTTTCAGACGCATATCTGTCAGTAAAATTGCGAAACCCGGCTCGGGAGTTGTTTAGGTTTCGATTTCGAAAAGAGCGTGATTGATGTCAATTTTGACTGTTTTTCAATCCAGAGGTCAAAAAAACCAGACCATCTTGGCCCACACGCGTGTGCGCGCCTTAAATTGATAAAACTGCCTCATCATCACTCTATTTATCCAGAAGTCACGGCAAGGTGGGCTCTTCCATTCAAGACTTGATTCGTGTGCAAGGTCACCACAGGGTTAAATTCATTATACACTATTTATCATTCATTATGAACAATATATTGTACTGTTCATACAAATATTATGTTTTATCTCTTATTAAAAAAACAGATCTTTGATTGATTCATTTGTATATATTAATAATTCTTAGCTTGAGTTTTATTCAACGCTATATCATATATTTTAGATAAAAAAATCATTTACCTTTATTCTGACATATTTATTTCTATCTAAAACCAGATTGTTATAAGCATTTTTAAGATCAATACTTACATTAACAACAATGTTTCATTGCCTAGTTTTCTTCAGTAGATAATAAATTTTGATGGTTAAAAATTCATAAAATTTAATAAAAATATCTAATAATTGGTAGTTTATTTTTTGTATTTTATCTTGTCAATATTTATACTAAAACAAATTTTAATTTAGTGTATTTAGAAAGCTTGTTACTTAATATATTCTATACATCTATTTATCTACATAAAATAACATAAAAAAACGTTGAACTATTAATTAGCAGCAGTGTTCCATTGTCGATGTTTTAGTGAAACAGAAACAGAAGGTCACACTTTTACTTTTAATGACTGCGGTCTAGTAAAATCGTTAATGGTCTACCATATACTTTACAAATAATCATATTCATTACTTACATATAGGCATTCTGATTTCTCGACGATTTTCATTTCTCGAGAGATGAGAATTTTCAACTTTTGTAGATGTAACACAGTAACGTATTACATATTGTTCTTAAAAAACACATAAAAAAGAATCAAACATCCTTGTTCTATTTTTTGTTAAAAAAAATTCGGGCGTGGAAAAATTTCTCTAGTTTTCTGTTGATGTTGTTTTAATCGACAACAAGGCTTCAAATGGGCATTATAAATTATCCATCGATTCAAATATTTTGAATTCTTTCTCCATTAATCTGTAAGATGTTGGTATACTTATTGTACACTACTCTCTGTAAGGCTGAAAGAAATTTCTTTCTCTAAACGTTGCGCCAATAATATTTTTTTCTAATAATTTTATGGAGTCGTTAAATAATCTGCAAATAATTTCTTTTCCCATTTTACATATTTCTACTTTTGAAGAATTATTTTTTGATTGGTGAAAGATTCTGGATTTTTCATCATTAATAGCTGGTCTCTTCGATTATATAATTTCTCTTTAATTGCTCATTGAAATTTCGGGCTTAGCTCAGAATTAATATGTTCCAATTATTTTAACAAAAATTTTAATGCTGCTCCTTCGGCTGTCAATAATAATCTTGAGACAATATTGTCAATACTACTTTACAAAAACAATATAAAAAACTTTTTGGATTATCTAGAATTGCCATTTCCCATGCGTAACTTCTTCTAATCGAAGCGGTTTCTTAGATCACCAAAGCAAAGATAAATTCACCGGCCTGTTAGAGTAATAAAAAATCACAAAAAAATGTTGGTCATTTAAATACTTTCAATCATCCGAGAGAGTATGCATATTTTTAAACATCTGGCACGTACACCTTCGGAATAGTTTCTTATCTGAGTGTCTTCTTTATTACTTAAGCAAAAATAAGGCGAATTCGAGTTTTAAAACTTTATAAGCAATTTTTCGTCATTTTCAGACCTTTATTAAAAGCTCTATTAGGCATTAACCCGCCTTTACTTATGCAGCGTTATAGAAAGGACCGTAGTTGTAAACCTTGACTTTGCTAAAAAAAATGCTTTATAAAATTTCTCGAGAAATTTTAATAAGTGTTTTTTATTATATAAAATTAAATTTGTACGAAAATTTTTAATATATTTTACCTTCTAAGAATTAGAAATATTAGACATGAACAGCGTTATAAAAAGGGACAATGGTCGTAAACTTTTTAAAAATATTCGTACAAATTTAATTTTATATAATATAAAACGCTTTATAAAAATTTCTCAAAAAATGAGAATTCTTGATTTGATATTTTTATAGAGAATGGACACTGCTTAGATAGCATTCACATTTTATTGTTTTGATTTATATAGTTTATAATACTGGCTAAAAACGAAAATGCTTTAAATAATTGATTATATATTTAAGCTGTCGTGCAACGTGTGGTCACATGTCAAAGTCAGGGCAGAATTACTATTTTTTGGGTCGGGCGGCAAGATATAATTTACTCGCCGACCGACCAATTATGGAGCGATTGAATGTAAAATATCTAATTTTAAATCCGAAATGAATTTTAAAGTATATATACCACTCTTGCTCACATCTTATAAACTGATTCAAATATTTACACATTTTTTAAATAATCACATGTTTTTGTGTGGTAAATATGATAAAGCATATGCACACTATTGTGCTTTCTAAATACAAGCATAACATTCAAAAAATATTTATGCGCATTTCTGACCATAAATTACTAAATAAAACATATTCCAGCCTTAAAACAAATCAAAAAGCGTAATTTAGTTTATTATTCATTTCCAGAAGCGCAAAACCCTCCACCCCCTATTTTATTTCTTTATGTTTACCGATTCGCGTTAGTTTTCCCGTATTGCCACCGCACCCCCACCGGAAGTTGGACTGTATTAATTTCTCCTCCGCGCTTTTTTGTCTTATTCTTACCAATAAGAGTCCTGGGCGTGTCCCCATTGAATCCGCGCGGTCATATAAATTAAGAAGACCCGGCGACGTTTTTCTTAGCGGTGTAAAAGATGGCCGAAAAGGAGCATCGCGCGAAATTAATATAAAAGTGGCGAGAGCATAAATCGCGGTGCTCGGGTAATGGCCCGGATAATGGATGGTTGGGCGCGACTGGCTAGAGGTGTATGTGTGTATGTGTATCGATCTGAAATCTATGTAGTTGCGGCTCAGATTGCGTATCTACACGAAAGATCGTGCAAAAACAACATCAAAAGGCTCGAGCGCTCGACTTCCGTCACACACGTTAATACAATAAAATGTGCACGGTGATTAAGTAATTACGTCGTATGCATGTGTGTGCTGGCGGGGAAAACGAGTTGATTCTTGGCGTTGCACACAAATTATACACGAGGCGAAAGTTGATGATGCTGGAGTGAGCATCGCGAGATTGGGCTCGTCAAACGTTTTAAGATGATATCCGTTCTTATTTTTCGCACGGGTCCGGAAAGACGTGAGTCAGAGACCGTTATGGCAAGGACATCATTTCAGCTTTTTCCAAGGAGGGGCAAAAGTTTTGTCGCCGTTTTTTTTAATATTTTCATTTCATTAAAATTGATAGTATCCATTTTTCTGGAGTCAAAAGCAATAAAATTGTGTACGCTCGGTAATCTGGCGTTCACAGTTTCACACTACGACTTTTAAAATAATATTACAAATTAAATTAAGAACAAATAAATCGAATTTTGGTCAATAGGAGATCGCAAAACACAATTACCACTTCTCAGAAGTCAAAAATTCACGTCAAAAGCAATAAAATCGTGTCGGCGCCGTCACAGTGGGAACGCTCGTTACCGAGCGTTCCCACTGCGACGGCGGCGACACGATTTTATTGCTTGTGACGTGAATTTTTGACTTCTGAGAAATGGTAATTGTGTTTTGCGCTCTCCTATTGACCAAAATTCGGTTTAAATATATTTTTATCAACCCTTTTATATTAGAAGTCCATAGTAATATCGATTAGCTATCATATTCTTAAAACATATGTGTAATATCGAAATGCAGACAAACTATGGAGCAATATGCGATGTCTGTCTGTACTTATTCTTCCGCTTATTTTCCCCTGAGAGATGAGTTGCCTCAATTCGTATTTTGGACTTCATCTAATAAAAGTTCAAAACTAGAACTTTGTTTAGGTTAGGTTTGGGTTTGAACAGCAATTGGACGTTTCGCAACTTTCAATTTGCACTTCATAGACATTTTAGAGCAGCTTATTATCGCCTATCATTTAAATTATATTTTCGCTACTAGAAATATATATCTACTGGTGAAAATGTATTTGGACTAGTGAAAGTATACCTTTAATAAAAAAATACATATTCGTTTATACTATCTCGAATGAAATTTAAAAAAACTCTTAGAATGAAACAATTTCTATACTTGAGCAGCACAGTTTATCATTTTCTTTTGCAATATACCCGAGTGACTAGTGCCGCTCCAAAATCTATGGTCTTGATCAGCCAAGTGAGTTTGAGCAATTTTTTTTCAGTATATATACCTCGTTTTTTAGAAAAACATGAATTGATCAGTTTAACATTTGGCCAAGTACATCTGCATTTTTATTACTGAGCGTCCAATTAAAATTTAATTTTTTTTGTAAAAAATTCTTTAACGGCTAATTAAATTCATTTTATTACATATTACATATTTCTAAAATGTTGTTTATTTCAATTTTTTAAATAAAAAAATGATATTTTCTTCTTCTTACATTTTATGTATTATATGATAATAAACTATTTTATTTTATATAATACAACAATATTATTCTTACAGTCAGATTTATAGTAAATTTTAGATTAATTTATACTATTTTTATATATGTAGGATGCTAGTTCATAAATAAGTGATAAAGATCTTTCAGATACTCTTCCTTCGACAAGATAAGCCATTATACATGTCGTTATCAGGGCATTTAAAAGTAGCCTGTCTCTCGTTCCGACACTTAATTGCCCGTCAGCTCCCATTTCTGCACAACGTAAAAGCTCGATTAATACATCACACTCGCTATATTTATGCACGTATGTAGCTAATGACGTAATTGGCGCATAATTGAGTCCGATAATAGAAATAATGATTTAATCTGTTTGGAAAAAATGTTTTTCACACCTGGCACCTGGAGTTGCGTGAGCCGGACAATGGAAGAATGCACTTTTATGCGAGCCGAGGAAACCCATGTCGGGGCAGAGGTGGCCAACTGTGTAATGATCATGACGTTTTAAGCATTGGCTAATTGTGAAAAATGTGAGGAATTCAAGACCAAATTGTATGTGATAGTAATATAAATAAAAGACTGGTGCTTATTATTTAAAAATAACACATTTATGCAGTTTGGTTTTTACTCCTGATCGTTCATTTAATGCAATGCTTACAGTTACCAGCAACTTCTTCATTGATTTCAATGACAAATTTCTCACTGTAAAATGATTGATTCGGTATTTTTCCCTCTTTATGATATTTTATCGGTATAAATCCAGTTGCATATACTGTATATATTATATATATATATATATATATATATCCCTGGCGTATTGTGGTGTATTGTATGTCCCGCCCACTGGGGTAGGCGGGTTTATTGTTTGGGTCACGCGAGCGTTAAACCCGCCCACACCATGCCAATAACACATTGCGGATAACACGGAAATATTATTAAATTGTATACGTACATGGTGTTTATTAAAAGGATTGTTACTATTTTATTTAAAATTGCAAATAATTTTATTTTCTATACACATATGGTAGATATTCTGATGAGATATATTAGATTGTTATGGATTACTTCATTTTTATCTACATATATAACATAATTATGCAGCATTTCTTGAATGAAATAGACTACTTGTTATAGTCTTAACTCATTCAGCAATTTTGTCTTAATCTTGTTTATATTCGTATTTTCATTGATCTTTATAAATAATTTCCTGTGACTTTTTCTTTTCAATGTTCTACAACAAAAAGTCACAAAAGGTCGTATCATGTTAATACGGTGATTACGGCATCACGACGGTGTTGTTTTTGACCATGAATTAATAGTGTGCATTATCGTAATGGAAAATCAGACTAGTGTGCATTTAATTCTAGTCGTTTATTAGAGATTTCCTCAAATGAGGATTCGTTATAGACTGTACTATTATAATCAAATAAAACTGTAGGCAGAACCTTGACATTTAATCAAACTTGACGTGATTTTTTTTGTGTTTGCTCTATAGAGCGATTTCATTAAGTCGATTGGATCTTTGTTTCAATGTTATATCTACATTTTTCAACTATTCAAATATCGAATAGTATAAAAATTATAAAGACTTAAGAATATAGTTACATACATGCATATTTTAATGTTATAAAAAACAACAAGTATTTTTTTGATAAAAAAAATATTTTTATCAAAAATATAATCAAGCAGGAAATGTATCGTTTTATTTATTCTAACTATAGAAAAAACTACATTTTTTATAAGCGATGTGTTGTATAGTATGTTTAATTATTGTTTTATTTTTTTATTTAATATCCAAATATATAAAACTGTGTTAAATCTATTTCTTAAAGTTTTCTCATACAGCTATAGGTTTCTCTACAATTGATGTTAATATAATCTGAAATCTAAAATAAATAGCTTGCGTTTTTTAATACAGAAATATTTTTACTTTTTTAATCAATTTTTTTTAATGCTCTATAGTTCTAAAACATCGAGTTTTTCAATATGGATGGTATTTTCAAAATAGTTTGATACATTTTATTTTTAAAAACACAGTCAGTGAAACGTGAAACGTAGAAAAACATCATTGTATTCGTATAATTTTACACTATCTTTTTGTCCAGATATAAATTAATAATATTATTTTTTTGCCAGATAGTTTTAACTAATAATTTCTTATTGAAGTTAAATCTTCAATTTATATTAACCCATAAATATAAAGAGGTATACCTAATATTAGTATTATTTTTTGCTTAAAAATGTACGATATTTCAATGTAAGTACTATTTTGTGCGACAAAATAATACTAAAAATACAAAAAAATAAGAAATAACTCAAAACCATCCATATGATATAAGAGTTTTTAAAGACATAAAAACTGCCGTAGTTATAATTAAATTGACATGAGATTTCACTAAATATTAGACCTTGTAAATATATCTGATATGCTTGTTCTTGTCTAAAAAAATATATTAAATTTCTATACTTTGTAGTGATTTATAAAAAAAAATCAATAATTATGCCAAAACTATGTTATAAATTAGTTTTGACAAAATCATACATTAAAATACGTACTACAACATAAAACTATTAAAATATAATTAGGAGTCAATTATTAACAATACTATGATAATAAAAATAATAATTAAAAAAAAAGTGAAGCGATTTATAGAAAAATCCATTAATTTTATTATTTTTTCTAGCGTATGTAATTTTTATACCTCTTTAAATTAAATAATCTAATCTTTATGGCAAAACTGTGTTTTAAAATTTTCTTAATATAATACATAGAACTACCTTCTACTCTATGTCAAATATAAAAATGACATTATATATAAAATATAGCATTTATATATTTTGTACATTTATACATTTTTACTACTTTTAGTAAAATTATACGTTAAACTACTTTTTACAACATAAAACCTATATGTTCTTTAATAAATATGTAGTTATCGAATATGTACAATACTATGATAATAAAAATTATGATTTTATGGAAAAATTTAGTGATTTTCATAAAAACTACACTTTTTTCTCATTGATTTTATATATTTTTTTTATCATATGTAATAGTTATAGTTCTTTAAATAAAATAATTTAATCTTTATGGCAAAATTATACTATTTAGTAATCTTAAAATAATACATAATAATGACTTTTATAGAAATAAATATTAAATCTCAGTGTATGTTTAAAATTTAATTTTAAATATTAAAATATACACTATAAAATATATTTTATCATAATAAAAAATTCAATATTTGTAAAGCAATATTAAAAAAAATATTTTGATTTTTATTATACATATGTATTTATTATAGATCCAGTTATATTTTTGTCAAAAAATTTGATAAACACTCTGTTTTTATAAAATCAAACAATATTTTTGAGTAGTAATTTATTTTACAATTATTTAATGTGTAATGAGTAACTTTATATAAATTTATAACTGATAATTTTATTAGGTATGATTATATAATTAATTAACAACAATATTTTCGCCATAAAAATAAGATATCATTATTTTTTATACAAAAAGTTTGTTACAAAAAAGCACACAAAAATATTTTTATGGCAATAAATTATTATTTATTATCGTTATATAATTTTTTTCAATAAGTAAAATTTCTTTATGTTTTAATAAGGCATTGAAACAAATTTCGGTATATTTATATTGTTCTTTTGTGCTCCTTAATTATTTTTATTGTTAGCCTTGAATTTAATGAATGCGTTTTTATGAGTATTTTATGCGAAATTAAAGATTTTTAATTTCAAAAATAATATTTTTGGTATTTAATTTTAATAAATAACGAGTCTATATCTTACATGGTTAACAAATATTTAACATCGGTTAATTTTTACTCTTCTGTGCTTTCTTGTAATTTTTAATTTATGTATTTAATTAATTAATTGCCTTTTTGGGTTTTTATTTAAAATTCTATTTTTTTCACTAGTAATGTAATGTTTTTGATAATGTAAGAAAATACAAGTAAAAGGAAAAAAAATATTTTAAATTAGTAACAAATATTTAATTATCAGTTATTGTAAATTACTCTTTTTTGCTTTCTTCCAATTTTATAATGCATGTAATAAATTAATTAAATGCTGTTTATAGGATTTTTAAATTAAATGAAATCAAAGAAAAATTTCAATAAAGTAAAGAAACCCTTTTTTTAATTCTAAGAAGTATAGATAACAAATATTTCCCTTTGGGTTAATTTATACTAACTACACTTTAGTGCTCTCTATATATTTTAAAATAAATGGTGTTTTATTGATTTTTAAATATTATTAAAGGTTTTTAATTATAAAAAGTAACGTTTTTGACATATTAAAAAAACACTTTATTATTACAAAAATAGTTTCATTTTTCATAAATTATTTTTTGAGTCTAAAATTATAGTTTTTTTACTAGAAAAAGTAAATACAAAAATTATTAATATTTTTATAGGTAACAAATATTTCACTTTGGGTTGATCTTACGACTCTTTTGTGCTAAGTATGATACTAGTGACTTAGAATTTGATTTAATTTATACTCAGACCACCAAGAATACCAAAATCAGTGATAACCACCCCGTCATCTTCCTTCAAGAGTATCTCACTGCTAATCCGACAACTTAACACCCAAATTCCGTCTCAACCCATTCCGACTGTGAATGAGTAAGTTTGTGTCTAGTCACGGGGCTTACAACCTAACCAGACGACGCGTGATGATCCACCTTTGTTCCACCTGAGGTCTGAGGAGCAACCGGTCTTTTGAGGCTCTCCACCGCCAGGTAAACGCCACTAATTGCTGTAAAAATCGCCCTACAATGGCCAATAACTTGGGTTATGCAATGAAAGGAGCCGACGGCCACAAAAACTGAAACTGGCGACCGCGAGTGAAAGTGATTTATTGACGTCAGAATCGAGTGGTGATCCTCAAACGTAGAAAAGACGCCTACGGAGCTTTTGTCTAATGGCATACAATTCCACTTACCTGACCATATATTACACGTAACGTGTTCACATAGAATTTGTATTCAAAGGTATTTTTTCTAGTCTTTAAAAAAAATTGCGTGGTTAGCAGGTGACTTAATGCATAACGCGCTAAAGATTGAGAAGCTTCTGCCCACGAGCAGGCGGTAGGCAGTACGCTTTTTTTATATAACGAACCGATTTTTCGTTGAATTTTTAATTTGTTTAAAGCGGTTCGAATCCCGTGACCGATTCGTGGCGCCAACCATCTCAGTCGAACCAAATTGGTTAATCAATCTGAAAGAGGATGCTTCAATATTTAATTATTACCTAATATCCGTTGATAATTTATCAATTTTTTGGCAACAAAATATCAAATATTTTGCGGAAATCCTAGACAGCAATATTTTTGCAACAAACCAATACTTCTAAAACTTTATTAATACGAAAAAATACACATTGATATTATGATGTATTTTTATAATTGTTTGTATTAATATTGAACATTTTAACTCATTATGAGCTAAGTTCAAGACTATTATTATAATGATTTTTAATTATAAAAAAGTAAAAAATTAATTTCAAAATCTCTGCGAAAAATTGTAGATAATCGACTCTTATAATTATTTTTTTGACCAGAATGTACAAATTTATTTTTTGTAGAACGTAGTCTTATGTATTATTTTTATATTACATAGTTTTGTTATAAGGATTAAGATATTTTATTTAAATATCTATAAGATTTACATATGCTAGAAAAAAATATTAGCACCAGTAGTAATATAAAATATTTTTTATAAAATCACTACAAAATATATTAATGACCAAAATAGTTCATCATACACTACTCTATTTTTTTTATAAAAATTTCCCAATAACCTAGTTTTGCAATTGATATCATTTATGGATTAATAAAGAAAAAAAATGGCTTCTTTTTTTAAGCTATTCCCAAAACAAATGACTTTAAAAAATTTAAAGAATTTTATTAACCCTTTGAGTAGTGAGTTAATTTTTAAACATTTGCTAATTTGCTAGTATACACCTGGGAGCAAGTTAATTTTTCGTATATTTCCATAATTATTCTTCTTGTTATTGATTTTTTATTATTTAATATTGCATTTACATTAAATACTAATAAAAAAATCAGTGATTCTATTAGTTTTATTAGTTAAATTTATTTTACTACCTTTTTGAATAATAATGTTTAAATAATTTATTTTAACACTTTTCAATTAATAAATTTTGTTATTTTATATATTTATTATATATAATTTGGCTTTTGTGAATTAATTTGGTATCAATATTTTTTAAATTATTTTTTATTAATTTATCTTGTACTCTTTAATTTATTGGTATTATTTTGTAAATAAATCATTTTTTTTTAATATTATATTCTTCAGTTATTTATATAAATATATAATAATTATATTATATGTAAAAATATACCTTTCTGGGGTACCTCAAAACAGTGAAATATCGACCGCCGTACATGTACGGCGATACTCCTGAAAGGGTCAAAGCAAGAAATGACTTTTAAATTTTTATTTTTATTTAAATGCAGCAAAATATAATTTCCTTTTGAATATATATCCTTCTTCCACCCTCGGTCATCGACTGCATTTTATTTATATCTAAGAAATATTGCATTGATCTAAATAAATGTTGATTGGAAGGAGCAAGGTCTGGAGAATAAAGTGGATGACATAAAACCTTCCAGACAAGTTTCTTGATTTTATCTAAGGGCAAATTCGCTACTAAATTGTTATGTAACACTATTCTATTTCTGTTGTCAAGTGCATGCTTTTTTTACTTATTCGTGCTAATCACAATATAAGGTTGCTGTTATTGTTAAGCTAGCTAAGAATTTCATAACGCATAATTTAACCCTTTGGATGCCGGGCATTTTTGGAAAAATGTTCCAGAACTGCCGGGACTTTTTATTAAATAATTAAAAAGTCAAAATGTGTATTTTAGTTTGTAAACATGCTGTCGCGGCGTGCGACGCTATCTGCAGTGAACTTGACCTAATTAATGATGAATATGCGATTGTGTGTTATTTTAGTTCTTATTTGCGCTGTAATAAGAGTCATTATCGCATGACGTATTAAAAAATACGAGATCTGAGCGGCCGAACTCCAACCAGGAATCAATAACAATGGTATATAATATGTTATTTATTTTTATAATGTAAATAAAACTTTTCGTAAATTAATAAAATATAATATTTTTAAATAATGGTTTAAGTAAAAATACCCTACAGACTGTTGAATATATATATATATATATATATATATATATATATATATATATATATATATATATATATATATATATATATATATATATATATATATATATATATATATATATATATATATATATATATATATATATATATATATATATTCAACAGTCTGTAGGGTATTTTTACTTAAACCATTATTTAAAAATATTATATTTTATTAATTTACGAAAAGTTTTATTTACATTATAAAAATAAAAATAAATATAAATATATATATATATATATATATATATATATATATATATATATACATATATATATATATATACATATATATATATATATATATATACATATATATATATATATATATATATATATATATATATATATATATATATATATAAATATATATATATATATATACATATATATATATATATATATATATATATATATATATATATATATATATATATATATATACATATATATACATATATATATATATATATATATATATATATATATATATATATATATACATAATATATATATATATATATATATATATATATATATATATATATATATACATATATATATATATATATACATATATATATATATATATATATATATATATATATATATATATATATATATATATGTGTATAAGTATAAAAATAATGATTATAATATATTTATAACATATATTTGAAAAAAATGTTATAAACCCCTGAAGCAATTACCCTACAGACGGTTGAAAATGTATTGGATACTACGATTTCGGAGCCGTCGGATCCGGCAGTTCTCGCTAGTGTAGCGAAAGCCGATATATCGGATTTCGGTAGCCAAAGGGTTAACAACTTTTTTTTCAGTGTGCCTGGGCTTCGAAGTAGGTTTTACTACTTCATTTTTAGATAATTATTGTCATACAACACTCATTTCTTATCTTCGGTTATCAAATGAACAAGAAAAGGCGACCTATACGTATATGTTCTGATTTAATTTCTTTCAGTTGCTAAATAATTTGAGTAGGATTTTCTTCCATTTCTACAGACAGTACATCATCGTCTATTTCTTGTAGTCTCCACAATTTCTCGTTCGAATTTTTTTAAACCATCTTTGATATTCACGGATATCTAATAAATCACAAACTACTTCACAAATATTTTTAATAGCCGTTGATGCCGATTTTTTTTTGAATTGATATAACTTACAATTTTGTATAAATTTTTTACTTGATAAAAATTGTAGAACCATCGTAAATTTTAAGGCCCATTTTTTAAATATCGAAATGTGCACTATCACAGATATTACTCAGGTATAAACGGCCAAAAAACGACCTTATTTTAAAACTAAAGTCTAAAAAATACTGCATTTATTTTGGGATTACTCAAGTGCGATTTATCAGGGAATTGTTTTAAAACGTACATATGTGCATTCAAATAATTTCTATGTTTTATAAAAATGAATTATTTGTGCATTTCAATAATAAAAAATGAGCATTAAATAAATATATCTATGTTCAATAAGAATATTAGATTGAGCAGTATTTTATTTGAGGTGTGCATTAAAATTATAAAAAATGAGCATTAGTACTATTGAAAATAGAACATCACTAAAACAGTTGCTAAACTTCCATTTGTTCTTCGAACTCAAACCTAACCTAATAAAAGTGAATATTTTTTAAGAAAATGAAAACTTGTAATGCATATTTTTTATTATTTTAATACAAATAAAATATTTTTTATTGAACATGAATATATTTATTTAATACTTATATCGTTTAATGGAACAAAGTATTTATTTAAATGCTTATTTATATTTTTCCATAATTTTTTACGTTGTACATAATGAACTGCCATTTTTTAATATAATGTATTAATTTTTGCAAAAATTAAAATTATTTTACTTAAACGCATAAAAAAGTATTTGCTAGAGAAATGTAATAAAAATAAGTATTTTTTTTTATAAATCACTACAAAATATATAGCTGTCCTATATTTTTTTAATAATATTGTTCATTATCGACTGCTACCTAAATTTTGAAAAAAATTTTCAATAATGATTTAATTACGTTATTTTAATGCCTATAAAACATTTTATTTGCATTTAATATGTTAACATTAGTTTCATATTGACTGGAAAAGATAACATTTACAAAAAAATCTTTGAAATACCTTTTGAATTTATGTTTAAATTCTATCCAACTAAAATTAATTCCCTTCTCTTGGAATTCAGACATTTAATACCATCAAAATTAAACTTAAAACTACTCGAATTACAATATAATAAAAATACTCTTACTCCATATTCTATATTCATATAATTTCAAATCAAACTATAGATGCAATGATTTTGTACAATAATGCAAATCCTAAAAAAATGTTCTTTAAAAATCCTTTTCAAACATCCTTCTTTTAATATTTTATTGCTCTCATGCTGGCTATAAAAAAGCAAAGGAAAACTTTATACGTGAGAGTTTTTATTGTACAATTTTTTAACACGAGTTTCTCTAAAATTATGTATTTTTGAAAAGTTACACAATCCCATATCACGAATCGGACCATTATATTATTATATCCATATATTTCGATTCGAATTATACTATACATGCGATGGTCTATACACGTATACCTATATATATGTATACCTAAACTTTCTATGAGTTTCCAGCGAACGTTGCATGTCGTTGCGCCATTTCATTTCTTGACACGAACTTACGAAACTAACTCAATCACTCGGCTAGAAAGTACACACACAATATCAAAAATTGCAATTATTAATCCCCGGCTTTTAGTTATTATTGTTTTTTTGTAAAAAAAAATAGTAATAACTCTTATTAATTCCATACCGAAGTCATTCGTCAAAAGGCCAGAGTCGCGTGATTTATATGGGAAGTAATAGAAAAAAAGGAACATAAATTAGCAAATTAGTCCACTTTCCGCGCACCGAATTAGATTTGTGGCCTCAAGGGCCGATGTTGGGACTGAAACCAATCAGACCCCAAATTTATGGCCATTTTTCATAAATAAATCAATGCCGGCCGACACTGGTAGGTAGTGATTCATAGTCGGTTTGATGGATTTTTTTGGGGCGTCTACAAATTTGTGGACTTTGCAGCAAAAAATAATTTAGACCGCAAAAAAGAATTTAATTGGATACGTACCTTTAATAAAAAAGTGTATATTTGTATATATATAACAACAAGATTTTTGTTAGAAAATTAAGATAAAGTATAGAATTTTCTGAAACTGTAATAAAAACCTAAATTGGTATATATGCAAAATTATTTTTACTTAGAACGTATTGTTTTTTTTATTGATTTTTATTTATTGTTATAGGTATCTCATATTAAATATTATTTAATAACAGAGCAAATTTTTGCCACAAAAATAAAATAGTTTTATATGAAAATATTAATTAGATTTTGCTGATGGAAATTTTAAGCAAAATTTATATTTTTACCAAATAGTAAAAATCTTTATTACTTGATTGTTTATAATAGATACATAGTATAGAATAATTACTTATTTTAAGCTATTGTTGTGCTTGTAACATTATTTTTACCATTTTAATCATAAAGATAAGATATATTTCCTTATATTAAAACAATATGCTGCATCAATTTGTCGTTAGTTTTTGTTCATGGATAATTTTTATTAGTTAAAAAATGATATTTTAATTTTTTTAGTAAAAATTGCTTTAGAAAAACCTTGTTTTGATTAAATATTATGAATATTAAACACATTTGAAATATTTGTATTATTTTGAATGTCTAATCAACTTTCTAATCTTTGTGGCATATTTATTATAAAAAAATTAAAAAGCTATAATTAACAAAATATGATATAAACACATTCAAAGGTTATATTTTTGTTGTAATAATTATCTTATATTATAAAAGTACAATACTTTTTTACTTTTTCATTCATGAATATATTGTATTACAATTTTTATATTAATGAAATTTTTTTTTAATTAAAAAATCATATTCTCCACAAAATAGTAGATATTCTTGATACTGTTGAATAATTTTAATATTTAACAAATTTTAAATAGACTTGTTATAGTACATAACAATCAAACTTTCTTATCTTTGTGACAAAAAATGTAACAAAAATACATATGTTAAAAAAGTAATAAATTTATTTATAGCAATTTTTTGTATCTTTTTGGCAAAAAAATGTTAAAAGTTATAAAATTAAAATAATGTATAAATTTACATTATATAATGTACTACTAATAAAAACTTTTTTGTTTACAAATATTTATAACGTTTATTGCGATTTTTATAACAAAAACTAAAATTTTAAGCTCAATTATTTTGCTCTAAATATTTTTATTGTTTCATAATTATTTATAAAAATGCAATTTGCTATGATTTTTAAGTATTTAAAGTATTTTGTTAAACGATAAATTTTGTAGTAAAAAAGTCATTCAAATAGTATATAAGCATAAATATTTAAATTTTGATTATTAAATCTTTGTGGCAAATTATTTATATAATATTAAGAAGCTTATAAATCTAATAAAATTTAATAAAAAAAATAGATGTTACATAATGCATTACTAAGATAATGAAATCATTGTATTTCAATTTTTATAACAAATATTTTTAAATTTATAATTAAATTTTTAAAACTTGAAACTGTACTTTAAATGACTTTAATGCATACTATAGTATTTTAATCATTAATAACAATGTGAATTATTATGCCTTTTGTGTATTTAACACTGCAGAAGTGTTTTAAAATAACGATAAATTCTACTGAAAATTAAGTAACTCTGCATTATAATAAAAATACATAACCATGCATAAATACTAAACTATCTTATCTTTGTGGTAAAGATAGATTTAAAGTAAAATTTCGAAGACAAGTAATAATTCAATTTTGAATAATATATTAAAATATTCTACAGAAAATCAAATATTTATATCATATTTCAAAAGTGTCAAATTGTGCTTTTATACTAAATCAAACTATAAACTCTAATTTTTTATTAAAAAGCCCTAAAAATGCCACTTTAATCCCACTATTCTGATAGCTATGCTATGAAAATATCACTTCTCGAAATCAGATAAATATATAATTTATAGATACACTACATAAAATAGATCTTACTATGATTTAATTTCATTGCATAAACCACAATGTTTACCACACTGTCATTCCATCACGATATTTAACTAAATACTAGTAGCATTCAGTTACTATTTTTTTTCTCTACTCAAAAGCAAAGATACGTTCGATTTGCCTACGTCCATAAAATCGTCAGTCAAACCGTCTTAATCGATTGCCCCCTTTTGTTAGCACTTCTAAGGGTGAGTTCACGCAAAATATAAATCATGCGGAGACCTGTTAACCTGGTGAGCGGTTAACCGAAGCCGAGGATCATACATCAAGCTGTAAGCGCGGCCTTGTCGAGGGGTGAAGTGAGACCGAACCTCTCTAATACTCCGCTAATACTTACATTTTACGAGTTTACGAGACAAGGGATGCTGCTGCTGCCTTCTGCCCTTTGCCTCCACACCCCCTTCGTGCCACTTCCGCCCGACCCACCCTAGACAATCGTTTGCCTAACAAAGCGTAGGGTTTAAATCTAGCATACCACATACGGCTAATTAAAACGTTAATATTGCCGAGTTATGGGTGTTTGCTACTCGAGAAACATGTGTCTGTAGATATGAGATTGTATGAAATTTACACATTTAGTTAACTGATCTTAGTAGAATGGAAACCTTTTTAAATTAACTCTGAATGAGTACTTGAAAATGCGATATAGTACCAGGTAATCTTATTTATGAAAAGTGGCTCATTTTCAGATCAAATACATAAATTTACTGCTACTAATTTACATTCGTTGAATATTTCCTCTCATGTCTAATATTTTTTAAGCGTTCAACAAGCAATAAAGTCAACAATAATTTGCAAACAAATTGTATCATAAGCACTACCTAGAAAGTGGGTGCCTTTGAAGGCAATGTTCCGCTCCTTTTATTTATTGTATGTGTGAAAAAGTCTGAAGGAACTTATACCTGAAATACATCAGTATCTATTTTTTAACCCCTGACTCACCTCACTATAGTTGTGATGTACGATATAATTTTTTTTTTAAAAAGTACCACCATCTAATTTACACTAGAAGTGCAACCAAACACGTGCTCCATCGCAGGTCACTTGTGGAACATTTTCGAAAACCGCCGAGGGGAACACATGTAGCAAAGATAAACAATGATCCGACCGCATACCGAGTTTTCTCGGAGGTTTTCCCACCCGGAGTTATTTATGACTGGGTGGAGTCTCCTCAGCATAGGCGACCCCTGGAGACCTCTTACCGCAAACCACTTTGTCTCTCCTCCGAGGGTCAACGCAACACCTAGATTTGACACTGATCTACAGTTATTGCCGTTGGTCCTATGATGGATTTTTACATTTGAATAGGTATATATAACGCACGTACCCTCTGACAATTAGTCTGTATGATTAATGCTCTTCACCTGTGTGTATGTGTGTGGGTATTAGTGATGTGTCGATAGATTAAGAGGTACGTTTAACCGAGGGGTCGTAATGAATCTTCATCTGGCACAACAATTCGCGTTCATCACTCCCCCACGGGCTGATGGAGCATTTAATCTGGAAAATAAATGAACAGGTTTTGTCAAACTGCACGCCATACTAATAGTCTGGGAAAATGGCGTAGGAGATCGATACATGAGGATTGAGGCAAAGCTTTGAAATGTTGATTTGTTCTAGAGGTAGATCTAATCCATGTGTTTTTTATTTTAAGCTAGTATTATAAACATTTATTAGTGAACTCTTAGCTCTATATATATTAACGAGCTATAGATACAAGACTATACTATGCTATAGTAAATTTATAATTTAACTGTTACTGCTTTAAAAGTAAGTTGACAACTATTTGATAATAAGTACCTAATCATTTTTTTTTATTTTTAATGAGAGTTCAAAGAAAATTTTTAATTTAGTATTAAATCATCTTCAACGCAAGTCATTAAATATTTGCTATGTAGCTTTTTACAGTACCACATTTTGTGTTACGTTTTCTTAAAATTCAAAAACATTATTTATATATTATATATAATTATTTTAAAAATGTAAAATTATTAAATCAGGAGGTTTAACTTGTATGCTGTTCTAAAAGATCTATCAAACTCAATTTGATAGTTGTGAAACGTCCATTTACTGTTCAAACCCAAACCTAACATAAATTAATTGATGTAATTTCAAAAAAATCATTAAGTTAGGTCCGGGTTTGAACAGCATATGGGCGGTTTCGCAACTGTTGCAATAAAATTATATTTTTAATAGTATGAATATAATTTTAATTGTATGAATTGATTTATAATTTTACTTATAAATATCAGTAAACTTTATTTATTAATCTATTGAAAATTATCTTTAATTTAAAATGACCAATAAATGTATTGCCTTTCGATGAAATATGCTAGCAATCATTTGTTGCCTATAAATTGTCGCGGCGGTAAACTGTTAGTGATTAATTGCTGGCGGTGAAATGCGAGCGATAAATTTTCCGGACCCAATAAAGAAGCTGTTATAAAATTTCTAGAAATTTAATTCCAATTACAATATTTTAACACAAGCTTACTAATATTAGTAATGGTTTTTTGTTGTAATTCTATGTTGCCAAAAAATGCCAGCATCTCAGATGTTCCCTCTATCGATTTTCTCCCATTTTTTAAATTTAAGCCCAGTGGTTAGGCCGTGGCCAAACAGCTGATTGCAATAATGTCGTGAGCGTCATCCATTAAGGGCCCCCTCAGGGCTCCCCCTAGGGCCCATGACCGAACTATTAGTGCATTCCATCATTAGTCTTTTTGAGGAGGGTGCGCCCGCACTAGTAGCAATATACGGAGCGGTGCGCGTTCCACATACAAAATTTCAATCATTTATTGTCTTAACGCTGAATTTATTCAGATGTAACGTCGTGTAAAATTAATAAAGCTCTACAGCTCCCCTAAATGATGTTATGAAGATCTTCATTGAAAAATATGATCTTGAGATTAAATATTTGCGGAACTAATCTCTTAAATTTAACTTTATTTTCTTCCATCTTCTGACATGTTAATATTTATTATTGAGCTTGCAACATTATAGTGAACACTATAGTCAAAGATTTAGTGATTCAAATTAATTTTTGTTTTTCATTATATAAAATTAATAATGTCATAAAAAAACTGACAATGACTGACGATGACTAACTTAACAATAATATTATGTTTAATTAAGTTACTTAATTGCACGTGGGAAAATTCGATTGCTTTGTAGATAGATATTGTAGATTGCTTATTAAAAATACACTTTTTTTTAAAAATATTTAAAAAGAACTGTAATATTGTTGAAGTAAACCTCTTATATAATTGACAAATTTATCTATTTCTTAGCTAAATGTATCACTTTTTTATTATATTTTTTTAGTCCATTTTTTAATTATATACAATTTAAACACATACTCCTTAAAAAAATTAAATGTATTTTTTTGTGTTTATATTATAAACATTTTGAAGTGTCTGTTTGCTCTATATTTTAGTAACATTAAACTTGATGATGAAAGCTTAAAAGATAAAGAAAGTCATTATAAAGTATATTTTTTGTCTTTATTTTGGTAAATCAGAATCAGTTTTAGTTTCTAATAACATAATCAGAACAATACACAAAAGTTAGGGGCTAGTAATAAAATTGTTGTGAACCATTGAAATAACTAGAAAAATTAAAAATGCTTGACAAATGAGTGCCACACAACCAAAACGACGTTACAAAAATATTCCTGTGAAAAAAAGATCCATTTCTCGATCGTATAAAAATATGTAACAAAAAGTTCTGTTTAATTCCAGAAAATTGTTATCTACTTTATTATTTGCAAGACATTTTAAATAGCACTTGAATCATAATCTATCGTGGATGTTTCAATTTGTCTTATCGCTTAAGCTTCTTTAAAATCTGTTTATTATTTTGAAAGCAGTAGCTACAATATCTCAACCTTCTCCTGGTTTGTATTGTCTATGTTCTTTCCAATTTTAAGCGGTAAAATGTTTGTGTGTTCATTATTTGGCGCTTTTTATTATGAAAGATTTTGCTGAAAAAATATTTGGTTGCTTAGAAAAAAAATCGATTTTATATTTTTTATATAACTTTTATTTTTTCTTTCGAAATGTTATTTAACCCTGTTTTTGTTAATATCATTTTAAAGTACATTTTTGGTTTATATTATGTTAATATAGAAATTAGTTTTATCAAATTATATATTCAAAAAATTGTAGAAAAATAGGTATATTATCTAGAATGATAAATATGTTAAGTATAAACACCCATTATGCAAAAATATTATGAATGCTTAATAAATTAGATAAAACAATGTTGCAAAAATAACAAAATAGGCAATGGGAGTAGTTTTAAATAAAAATAGATTTACTAGTTGTAGAAGTATGATTGCTTGATTAAAATGGTTGGATATTCAAGAAATTAATTAAAAAGATTAATGTTTTAGTATTTATATAAAAGTTAACTATTTTAATAGTATTTAATAAAAAATAGCAATAGACTATTTAAGGATAGTTAGATACGGCCAGGGGAATAAATGAACGGAGGTGTGAATTTGTATAATAATATTCTAAGGACAATCTTGAACGAAATAAAAATACACCTTTGTGCATTAAGAAATATTTTTTTTATATATATGTTTTGATTAAATTTGTTTAGTGTATAAACAATTAGCTATATTAGCTAAATTAATAAATTAAATAATCAAAGCACAAAAGCTAGGCATCCCTAATTAAATTTTTCTGGATCATTAAAACAGCAACATCAAAAATGCTTGACAAATGGGTGCCGCACAACCATAACTCGTTTCGAAGATTATTATGCACTTCTTTTATGCAACATGAACGATCCATTTTTCGATCATTCAATAATGTGCGACAATAAATACAGACCTGATTCCAATTTAATATTAATTTTAAATAATGATTGAAAAATATTATAATGATAGGTTAATGAACTTTTTTTTTTTAAATATAAGGTTGCTCAAAAATTAAATTTCATATTTTTTATTTAAATAATATTTTTTTAATAAAATTTTTTGATTATTATTTTTTACAAATTATTTTTTTAAAGCAAGCTAACGAATTATTTATAAATTATATTTTTTAATTATTAAAGCTTATTGTACTAGCATCATTTATCAGTAAACCAAGTATTTAATATTTATTTTTAGAAAAATACTGATCCATGATGAGCACCATAACAGGTGACTCACTAAAAAGTCATTGGCATTTAAAGGGTTAAAATACATTTATCGGTGTAACTTAACTGAACGCGTTAGATGAATCAGAACCAAGCGTGAAAGCTAGGTGATAGTAATCCAATTATCCTTGAGGAATATAACAGCTAGAAAAATAAAAAAATGCTTGCTAAATGAGTGCCGCACAAGCTTTATTTTTTATTTATCCCATTCCTATATCGTAAGGTATAGTGCGGTGAATAATGAACATAAAGCGGCCTGCGTAATTATGGGACCAATTAAAATTTCCTTTGAGCTAACTTTTTAAACGGAATTTTTATATACCGCATATGATTATTTTTTACTTAACGCTCGGGTTACTTTGTTTTCTGTTTTTATATGTGCTTAATTTCGAGTGAGCTCATATTATGTAATAAAAGTGCTAGCTAGCATTTTAGCCATCTCTATATTGTTTACAGCTTTTTGGAATGTAATGCTTTTGCAGACCACTTTATATTGTCTATTAAGAAAGCACTATATTAGTTAAAATCCTGACACTGCTGAGAATTATTGCCACAAAATCAAAATAATGCCGCATTGGTACTATTGAACTATTTTTATCTAATACAAGCAACAGATAATAACTTATTATGGTATTTCCATAATTTCATTAGTATATAATTTAGAAAGTGAAATAATTGATCTGGTGATTTTCTGATTTTTCCATATCTTGATAATATATTTGAGATATGCTTGTCTGTTTTATAAAATAACTAAATAGAACCCTAGTCGATATCTATGAAGGCAGAATCCATTTTTCCCCAACGGATTAAGTCCCCGGAATCTTTCTTCAAAATCTAGGATTCGATTAAGAAAAAAATAGCAGTAAAGGAGCGACGACGGTTGTTGCCACTCGTTAAGTAGGCATTGAAACGTTTAATACTCGTAATTCGTTATCAGCGGCGGATACGAGGAGGAAGGTGTCAAAACAGTGTGGGTTGGCCACCCCTGGTTTATCTCCTAGCGTAGCAGGAGGAGGAGGAGGAAAGCGGAGCGATTTACATGGTCGCCGGTATCTCGGCGAAGGCGATAGATTGGTTTGACGATAAAAATTCATTTTGTTAAGTCGATCCGAAGGTGTGGTGTGGGGTGGCGGGGGTGGGTTTAAGCGGCAGAGGGTGGAAAGTGTACATATCCACCTTCTTATCTAAATAAAGTGGAATAAATGGAATTACCGACGGCGGGATACTTAAGGACTTACCTATCGTACGCACCCGGATCGTTTGGCTCAGATTTTGAAAAAAAATATAGCTCTTACCATAGTTTTTTTAGAATAACGTCTTTGCGATTAGAATGAGATTAATTTGAAGAGAATCTAAATTAAAACTTTAAGAAAATATTTAAGAACCGTGATATTTTTTAATTGGAACAAAGTTTTTTTCAACATACTGCAGCAAATTTTTACACCACTAAAAGGCAGTAGCGAATTATTTTGAAACCGCTTTTAATAAAACAGTTACATTTTAATTAGTTTAAAAAAGTAAATTCAGGTAAACACTACCTATTTCACACGTATCTAGATAATTTTAATGTTGAAATCGATGCTTACATTAATGGCATTAGAATATTTTGCGTTAATGTTATATTGATACTATGAAATCTATACTATATTTTATTTATTTATAATAAATCTTCTGTTGAAGTTTCATATGAGCTAGCTCAATTTGTTACAACTGGGTAAACACAACCAACAACTACTAAATAAGTAGTGTGGCACCCGACTGAAATATTTGTCACTCGCTCGATCATATTTTAATTATTTATCGTGATATTTCTTTATGAGATTAGGAAAATCGATGAATACAGAATATTAATTTTATAATGATATCATATTCTGATCTCATAAAAACAATAAAAATTAAAAAATAAAATAGGTCATATGGAATTTTAACCCAGATCTTTCAAGTATTATTCACTAACTAATACCACTGGTATATCGTGCTGTTTATGCTACTAATGATGATTCTTCATGCTTATTACTTCAAATGAGGTAAAATTATAATATATAAATATCAATGGGAAGTTGATATCAATTTTTCTTAAGCTTTATACTTACCGTGACAATACTTCCTTGCGTCAACTTAGTAAATTTATCATAAAGCGACTTGTACTACAGGCAGAGTGAATCTGCTATTCTCTTGTGTGCTTGGCAGAGTCTGCCCAGTGACTGCCCTCTTCTCATTGGAGTCAAGACTTAAGTACCCAGGGCTGCAAAGCTTGCTGCGATCATCCAATAAATCGTTGCACTTACTTTTTATAACAAAGAAATAATTATATGCCTTTAGAAAGTGACATTTGCTTGATGTATATATCTCTGAGTTTGAATTGTGTAACGGGAATGTTGTGGCCTTACGGTGGTATATTGTTTCCCGTGACCGTTTCGTAACAGAAATATTCATTCAATGCACCGGAGAATCCTTGCGTGTTATTTATGGGGAAATTAAGGGCTTTGTATAATTTATCCTTATTGATGAATAATTATTTTTGATCACAGATTTTAACGCGAATTTCAAGAATAAGATACCCTACAAACGAGTGCTTTATGTAATCCCCAAACTATCATGAATAGTACAATAATTGTTATGGTTTTAAATTCCACTGAATCTAGCAATGAATGGAATAGCTTCAAAAACAAATAAATTACTGTTCAAAATAAACTACTAAAGCATTACTAGCTCTTGATGTTGGTAGTACTATTAAGCTGTTGATGAATTAAAATTATTAAGGGTGAAAGTATGGTTTTAATTAGTATCTTAATGATTCCTAGCTATTTACCCTTTTGCATAAAGCGGCTTTAATTCTTATTTCGACTTAAATTAGCCAGAAAAATAAATAAATCACAAGGACAAGATATAATTTGAATAATGAATGTTTCTCTCAAATTAAATTTTATATCGCAATGTCATGAGAGGAGTATCAAAAGACACTATATTATTTTAAATAAAATATGGGTAAAACTCTGTACGTAATAAAAATACTGTATAAGTCTGCTAATAGTTATTCACGCTTTGCGCTTGTAATCTCGTATTTTGCGCTCTTTTAAAAATTTTATTGATGATTTTCTACAAAATATTAAAAAATAATGTATTTATTTATGTTACTTCTATGGCCTAAGATCTTACTTCAATTATTTAAGCCACTAATAGTCAACTTAAAATATGCTGTTAATAATATCAATAAAAATTAATTTTAAATATTATATCCAACTTATGAATATTGACAAAAAGTATTGCGCTCCACTGACTCTAATTTCTGAATCGAGTATAGATATATCGCTTGTAATATAAAAGCCATAATTAAAAAATCAAATCTCACACTAAAAAACTATAAATATTCAGATGAATAAAATTGTAATAAAGTAAATAAACCTCACGGTAGCAAATTGTTTATAACACATCCTTGATTTTATTATACAGTTCAATAACTTTTAACCATCACAAGGTAAAAAACGACCAACTACATATATGTAATTTATTGTTAGAATTCAATGAGGGTCCACCACGTGACCAACAGTTGCCCATCCCACTTGCATCGGCCCCCGCAGTTTTCCCAGGAAGTTTCCGCCAAGGAGTGGAACAGTTAGAGCAGTATTTTAAATTTAAAGAGGTCCCCACCGAGCCAACCGCATTAAAAGCGTTTTATTATCTGTTTGGTGCTAAATTGCCGAAAAGAAATTCGTTCGTGCTTGCTTGCTAGCTAGCGATTCTCGCTTTTTCCAGAACACCACCCCGCCACTTGAACTCAGTGGCGTACCAAAATAAAATTACTTTAATTAATGAATTTAAGGAAGCGAAGATGCATTGATAGTAATATTATATACAATTTTAAAATAATTATAAATAAAATTATTTATTACAAAATAATTCCATAATCATCTATCTTCTATAATAAAAAATATTTTAAAGTGCATCTTTACTTTGAATTTTTTAAATCTAAAATTTGTACTTAAATCTAGTTGATAATATTTAAATAGCTAGTTACGCTACTCGGCCGAGTAACACAATGTGAGTACTCGGTCGAGTGATTTGCTTATCATAAAATATAAGGCATATTTAATTGAAACGATTACAACGCGCCGCTTCTGATATTCGGTTAGAAATCAGGGTTAGTAAATCTGGAGACGTTGAACGTTACAGTTTTCGGGGAGAGCAAACTTGGTTTATGCGTGTGAATTTGTGAGTCGTATGTCATGCATATCTGACGAGCGCTCGTATATCATCCCAGATACCTATGTATGTGCGTAGGTTTCATACCCCTCGCAGCACTATCCTGCATACGAATATCTTACGCCAAAACAAGGTAAAGGGAGTATATAAAAAATAAAATTATACAGTGCAACCCTCGCAGTTTTCCCATTTGAATAACTGTTTTATTTTATATGCAGTTTAGACTTTGTTGTTTTGAATTGATAAATATTCAGGGAAAATACCCATATGTATTTTTTATTAAGAATTTATGTTTATAGCACAATTTCCACATTTTCCCAGCCAGAGTGCAATACATTATCATACCACAAAAGGCCATTTTGTGGCCGCGTAATGCAGAATGCAATTTTTCCACTCTTGGCGTTTTGCTTTCGCGGAAAAGCGCAAGATAAGTTGGCGTCGGCGCCATTCTTTGTTTTGTGTGGAAAAGTTGAAGAATGTACCGGATATCGATTTTCAATTTTCTTTGAGTTTTCACAGTCGAAATGGGTCAAGAGCCTCTGAAGCGAGGGCATTAACGTACATCGGAATTTTCCATAGCTAGACTAAAACTACACCAAATCAACAAGTAAACTATGATAAACCATGTATTTTCAAATCATTTTCTTATGAATTATAAAATATAAATAATTTAGCTCAAATCAATAAATATTAAAGGGTGTTAAAGACAAAGATTTTTAGTCCTATAAAGTTTATACATTTTTTTTATTTGCAACGTCATATTTTTAATATATAAAGGAAAAAATTACATATAAATGCGTAATGTAAAATAAAATTATTGCAATGACATGACAGCTGTGTCAATAAACAACAAAAATAAAACTTTTACTATGTCTTTATTTTTAAGTAATTTTATTTTTGTACAAAAACACGCGATAAATTGCGTATTGGCTGTAACTCTTATGTAACATTATTTTTTATTACTTACATCTCATCACCATCCAAAGTTTTGCCGATAATATTTAGTCAATTGAAATTAGTCAGTAGTTCCAAATATTATTTTATTTTATAACTAGGCAATCCACAATTTGATGTTTACTGATTTTAGCATGGCTAGTACAAATAATTTATATTAAGAGTTATTATGCTACAGATATAGTAGCATATTAAAATATTTTTTAATTTACAAATTAAAACATATTTTTTCACAGGGTATGGCAGAAGATCTAGAGTAGTATTAGAACATGATAACATAATTAAATTATCAAAAAATAATTAATCACTCTAAATTTATCTTTTTTTATTAATATTTTTTTAGTTTAATGATAATTATTTAGTATACACTATTATAATAAATATGAACGCAAAAGTATCACTGTTCTATAAAAAAAATGTATCGATAAAATGCTCTGTGTTGCGCATTCCGTAGCTCCATAGCTACTAAACATTCGATAAAACTTGACGTGCTTTTTTGCTATTGGCTCTTCAGAGTTTTTCCGTTGAGACGATTGATTCTCTGCTCTGATGACATAACCTTGTAATGCGTTGGAACAAGTTAGATAAAAAAAAATCGCTGCTTACTTACAATTCCGTTTTTTTTAGATTGCCTCATGCAAACAGTGCAACACTTTAAGGCAATACTTATTATTGACCGCACTTTTTTATAAAACTGGTACGTTATAATCAAAGAAAATAGTAAGGAGAACCTTGATATTTGATTGAACTTGACGTGCTTTTTTGGTATTGGTCCCTCTGGATTCTTCTGCAATATTAAGACGATTTGACTCATGACACGTTTGAGCAACTTTTTTTTACCATTTAGTTTTAAAATAAATTTAGCTACTGATCATTTCATGCCCAAGAAAATTTATTCACGTGACCATACAAAATACATCTTTTTTTACCAATCTCTCCAATATTGTGTCAGTGATTACTAAACACTGTTCATTTTTTTTACATCCTCGTCGATTGTCCTAGTCCGAGTCTGGACATCTTTCTTGCTATCTTTGCCATTTTCACGGGACTTTTGAGAACATTTGTACTATTTTTTTTGCGAAAATTCTTCTTTAACATTGTTTTTCTTATCTACACACATAATTCATTACATATTCTTTGTTCCATCGTTTTCAAAATAATGCAATCACTGAGCATGACAAAATGCGTTTACAGAACTTGTCTGTCAAACACAAACTATACTTCAAATATGACAGATAGTATTGAGGAAAAAAATAAGCTTTAAAATTGTTTTTTTACACTTCGAACAATTACATACTGTCTGATTCTATAAAATACAACAATATTAATTTTACGCGTCATAACATATTGTGTACTATGAATATATTATATTCTACATATCGATGGATTAAAGTATAAATTTACTAACTCGACTTTTGGGTGAAAAAAGTGTCAAAAAAATGTCTATCATCAAATTTTCATATCAAGAAAATTGAAATATAGTTTTATTTCCCTATTTTTGTTGTCTATTTAGTTTTTTTTTTCTCCTGTAAAGTTGACAAATATGGAGTTTTACACTTTAAGCTGACGATATATAAAACTTAAGGTTAATTTATTCTACTTTTAAGTACACATTCGATTAAAATATGCCACAGCAATTTAAAGTTTCCAATCATTATCATTTTTAAGGTACATTATAGAGATAATTTTCGCACCAATTGCAATGATGATTAATATATTAGCATTTGCAATGGCAAGTGACTTAAGTAACTATTTATAAAAAAATATTTATAACAGTTTTAAAATATTCTTAAGCTTCTACGAATCCATTTGTATGGTGTACTTATTTCCTAATTCCCTCAAAAATCCAAATTTCCCTCAACCGTGAGAATCCACAAGTTGCTCTCCCAAAATCTCAATCATCACAATGGGGAAAATTCTTACCGCAATTAAAGAAAAAGGTGTTCATTGTCGGCGGGGGCCCATTTTGTCATTGTTATCATTGTTATCGGCCTTCGTCGTTATCGCATTGTAAATTCTCCTCTTCGCGATATGTAGATGTATCGACTCATTGTGTTTCCGATTTTGAAAAGGCGAACAGTAGGTGTGTCGGGGCCCCGGAGCCTCTGTGCGGGTCCCTCGGTTCCCACACGTATAAAAGAAGAAGACTCGCACAGCGATATAAAGTTATCCGTTTGCGCCACTCGACCGATTCTGTACTGAGCGCAGCGCTCCAGATCGAGAGTGCTCTATCTATATTTTTATTTTATTATTTAAATTATTTTATTTTAAAACTAATCTATAATATAATCATGTTTATTGGGTGCTTTTCATAATTATAATTTTATTCGATCATCATAAATTATCTTTTCTTAGCATTTCTTATCAGTAAGATAATAATTACGATGTTCCAATAAAATCACCCTAAAAAACTGAAAAAAATAATTGTTTAATATTATTTTCGTAAAAGGGAATTAGCAAAATACTACACTCTAAGCTTACTGTATAACTTCACTCTTATACAGTAAGTTACTAATCTTCTGAAAATGTAAATCAGATTACATAATTTGATTTTTATGCTCTCACTCGTATCATTTTTTCATCAATACTTTCTAGATTTTTAGATATATTTTTTGAATAACCCTTTTGATAGATAATTATACACAACATTATTAAGTTCAAAATCTAATTAATTAGGAGTTTTCCAAATAAACGAATTCATTGATTTATTGACGGATTCTCGACACCATTACTTAGCAACTTAAAAGTGCTTTATTGCGTGAATGCAATAAATTGATCCCAACGCTTCTAGCAATAAAAAAACTAGAATAAGGATACGAAACGAAATAATATTAAAATATTAGGCATCGTGTTTCGTATATTCTAAAATATTTTTTTTTTTAAATTAGATTTTTTGCACAAAAAAATTATGAAAAAATATACACTACTCTTAAAGCTGTTTACTAAATCTTATTTGTGAATTATAAGTAATCAAACACTGCTAGCTTATTTATCAGCAAGCCCACACTATGCTTATAATATTACTTTGATGGACGCATATAATATAAAATACAATGTGACACGTAAAATATAACTCAATAAATATACATGGTGAATTTGCACATTATTATGTAGTGATCATGTCTAAAATTTTATACTCCAAGTATTTTTTAATGGGAAAATATTTGTAAGATTTTACAGTAGTATACTATTCAAAGTTGTTAGTTATAAAACACTTTTAAAGGATTCAAAAATATATATCAGATAATAATCATGATAATATGATATAAGAAACAGATGAGAATCAATATCGGGCATCGTGTTTCGTACATTCCAAAATACAATAATTTATTTATTTATTTAAAATAAATACACACTATCGTGAACTAACAAATTACCCCAATTTTACTATTTAAATACACAAAAAAACACATAGTTAAAAAGAAACAAAAAAAATCATAAAATGTAACGCATTAGACTTACGCCTCTTAGATTACAACAAAATATTTAAAAAATGTAAAACGTACACTAACAGAAGCAACAAAATATTTTTGCAAGTGTGTAATTTCACTTTGGAAAAAAAACATAGCCACTGCAGAAAATTTATTGTACGGTTAATATGTTGCATGTTATTATAGTTATTACTCGATCGCAAGCCGCTAACCGACACGTGCTTCCGTCACGTCGCCAAACGTTTAAGTTTCTCCCACCGCCGTTTCGTCATTTTTGCCAAATTAATCGGCCCCCACAATATATTTTATAGCGTTTTTTTTTATATAGAGCTTAAAATTTGAAATAAACCTAATTTGTTTCTTATATTATATCTCAAATAAAGATAATAAAAAAACGTTTTTTTTAAATAAAACATCGCGACGCTACACTAAGGAAATTATTTGTATTCTGTATGGTTCTTGTTTGTTTCTTAGCTTATCACGTTTTTTACATTACCACGATATTTGAAATGCTTATAGTTCACTATTAAGGTAGCAATACATCAATTAGTAAAATAGGAAGTTACTAACACTAACAGTAAAGCGAGATTTCGAGCGCAAAGCTTAAGGTTAAGAGCGTAATGCGCAAATTTACGTGCTTGTGCCGGTAGGCAAGTCTACGGTTTATATATTAGTATTTAATCGCATAGAGGTTGCGTTTAAAATAATAAAATTATTTTGCTTGGAATTTCTAGGTTTGTCTTTATGTTTATCTAAATCGCGATGAATAGTATAAATGCAATCTTACTGCAAATTTAAATATATAGTCTTTATAAATTATTCTATTTCATTCACAATAGATTCAAGTCTTGTAAAAATATTTTTAATATATTTAATATAACTGCATTATTTCTATATATATTTTATATTAAATAATTATAAAACTACCTAAAACAAAAAGTTACAAAAGCAGGTAAAACGTTCACAAACAATTGTCAAAGTTGATCAAATAAATTTCTTTATTGTAATGTCTTTAAATATTATATTATTCCTTCAAATTCTTCCAAAAACATATTAATTATTTTTTTATGAATTATTTGAAAGCATTGCTCTCATTATAAAGTTTTTCTATTATATTCATCATCGAAATATGTTTCTATACGATAATTATTTATTTGATATGTTTTATTGATTCTGTAAAAATATTTTTCTTAATTAAACTATTACTACAATAAATATTTTTTTTAGTCAACATATTAAATTTTGAATTAACAAATTGATTTAAATAAGCCGGATTTTAAAAATCAGTAAACTATAAGGGAATTATTAGATTCACCATAGAAATTGGCTATTTTTTTATACAAATAAAAATATATTTATTTTGGAAAATTATTTCTACCTTTCTTCAAAGATTACATCATTTTTAAATTTACTTTCTGTAAAACTCTTAAACAAATTTTAGGTAATTTAGGTAAAAAAAAAAGGTAATTTTTTACTATAGAAAGTTTCATATGTTCAATTGAAGTAATGTGTCCATTTTTAATCGAACGCTGTAATAATTTGAAATGGAAAATTTAATATCAGGTGTTCAAATCTTACAAATATGTCCTAAAAAAACCAAGTTTTTATTCCACATTAAAAAACAAGTAAATAAATTTATATATATATATACCTATAGGTCAATTAGTGCTAGTACTCGATAATTAGTTTACTCGATAAACTATTTTATAACTATCAATGCTTATCTATATAATATTATTTAGATAGCTAATTAAATTATAATAACTTTAAATATATTTAACTACCTAATTTAATTTGCCTTATATAATATGTGCATTATCAAAGTATTAAAATTAGCAATACGTATCGATGAAAAATATGATAAAACCATTAGTATCAATTTTTTTATTTAATTGCGAGTTGCACCCTTAAATTCTCTAAATTTTTATATCATGAACTAACTATCTATAGCTATATTGTGCAACTAAAAAAAAGGACAAACCATAATTACTATGTAATAAAACACGCTTTTAATTGAGACAAAGATTCTGACGGCGATGATTTGTTTTTCTCCAGATTCTTAACGATTCTTAATAACCTTGCCTTCATCATGACAATGAATAAGTCTCAAGGACAGTGGTTCAATGTAATAGGAATTCAGTTGAGAGAATATTTTCTCAATGTCAATTTAATGTCACAATGCCACGAGCAGGGCATTTAAAACTTGACTGCATAAAAACAAGTGTTGAAGGATACGATATAACTGGAAACAAAATGCTGATGTATATTATAAAATATATATTTAGCTTGACCTCGAATTGGCAACACATAACAATTGCGTGAATCATTCTTCTTTTAAAATATGTTTTTCATTGACAAATGTGTCAACGCACGGGGGCGGATGTGCTAAAAACGTATACCTAAAATATTCGCGCATTCTTAAAACATTTCAAGACTTATTAATATTTTTAAAACATTTCTAACGTACATACATGCTATTGTGTTAGTAAAAAAATCTTTCATATAACTTAAATAATTAGTGCTAAAAAATAATATTAAAAATATACAAATACCATTTTTGTAATGAGTTCATCAGTGACAACTGATGGAATTCCACTCCTTTATTATAAATATTTGCTTTTAATTCAACATGTTGTTTATTTCACAATTAAAATTAAATTGTGTCTGTATGTCCGCTATTATTTAAAGAATTGGCTTCTTCCAATTTGTTGTATGTTTCTAGGTGAAGGTTTATTTATATTTATATATGAAAATGGCATTTGGGACAATTTTTGGGGCGCCAGTGTTGTGTGTTTGTGTACCCGGAGAGGCTCGGCGCCCCCGTCCCGCGGTCATTAGTGCCTCCGCCCCCGCGGGGCTCTCCCTTCCTACTCTTACCAATATCGCCACGTTACAATCCGTGAATGCGTCACCGACACAACAAAAGCCAATGGAAAATATTTACACACACAACGCCGAGTTCTCGTGCTCGAGAAAAAAATATAATATTATATATATTTATGCCGGGAAAACTCTCGGGTAGTAATAATAATAATTCGATTGTTGCCAGGGGAAAAAAACGATGTTTTGTAGAGCGTCGTTTGCTCTTTGCCGTTTTTTGTTCGGCGGTGTTGCCATAAGTCAAATCCTTCGAATTAATAATTACGTTTCTCTAGACGAAATTATTATCTAAGCTCAGTGTGAAAAACTAAAAATATATTAATTTACACAATATTATTTTTAGAATGCATGGATTAAATAAGAGTATATATCATATTTTTATATGAATTTTAAATTAAATATTTAGTTATAAAATTAAAATAAAGCATATATCGTGTCGAAATCAGTCACGAAAGACTCGCTAAAAGAGTCACAACAACAAAATATATAAACTATTTTAAAAGCACTTGAATATTAATGTGCAAATATCTTTGCTGAATTCCAAATGCACTAAATGAAGGAATGCGGTGTGAACAGGTATCAAGCATCGCTGGATTACACATTCAATACAATGATGACTTAACAAATATGTCTTGTTCGATTTTACGTCAAATCGTTGCATTACGAATAAGGTTTTCCTAGCTTTTCCTAGTCTCATTACATAAATATTTGGATTACTCAACCTCTGAGTTCAATATTCAATTATAATTTATTAGATTAGTAAGAAGTTGTCCGCAAAATCCGATCACCCATTTAATGATATATCAAGTAGTAAATTAATAGTGTATTTATCTCCATAGAAAAAAAAACTTTTTTAAATTGCATATAATATAATGACAGATTCCATGTACCAGATATTGGGATTATTTATTAAAATTACAAATATCATTAAAATAATTTTAATGAGTACGAAATTTGCAGTTACTGTGGTTTTAATCATTTTGCAACATTTTCAATTTGTATTGCCATATGCTAAATACTGAATATATATAAAAAAAAAGGTTAGCGCATACAAAAATATTGTACACTAGATGATGCTTAAAGACAATTTAAGCGAAACGTCGCGTCGTGAGCATTAAAAAAACATGCAGAAAATTCCGTAAATATATTTTTATTATATTATAAAAATCAAAATAAATATTTAATGGCGCATTTAAAAGTAGCCCATCACAAATATATTAAACTATTTATATAACATAATACATTGAAAATTTCACAGATATGAAGGTTGAAAGAAAAACTGACATTTTGCAATGCATATATCAACAATTCTAAAATATACACACGAACAATAATTATATTATTTTTTGCTTATCATACGTAACAACTTAATGCCGCTTTAAAGGTTAATTCACGCACATACATATTCATTCATTTTTTAACCAAAGCAAACGACCTTTTGATACTTCCGTAATTCACCTCGAAATATTACATAAAAATAAACTTTATCGGTGTCTTCTCTTTATATTCTCACTCCTACTTCTTCTCTTTCTATGTTCTAACTCCATGAAACTTATATGAACTGATGTGTGTGGTAAAGGATTCTGTTTCTCGAGTGCACACATAAATAGTTCCCTTCGCCGAGTTAGCAGTATCTGCAAGCAGAAGCTTTTCTATGTGGGGTCGCTCGGCTTATCTGCATTTAAACTGCCGATCCTGCGGCACATCTACCTATAATTTAATCATAGTTTTATGCAAATGCACCCGACGAAAAATGGCCAACGTGCGGGGTATTAAAAATGGGGTGTGGAGTGCAGATGACACAATTTCAAGGAGCGGGGGTGACTTATGACACCGAAAGGGAATCGATAAAGCTGTTGAGTCTGGAGAAAGTTTTTATGTATGTTTTAGTGTTCAGATACATCCGATAGTTTTCGATTAAACCAATATCTAATATAGAATAGAGCAATAAGTTTTCGATTAAGCGTTGAAGAGGCTCTTCTTTATCAAGCGGAACGTATGTCACTATGATATGCTAGCTCGTAGCATCTTCTGAAAACGATCCTTGATGTTAAAAATGATTAAGAAGGTCCTAATATATTTACAAGAGCAACTATGAATCGTATCCTAGTGTCTTTCTATTGAAGCGTTATGTTGTAACTCTAAACATTTTAAACGCTGTTTGTCTAATGAAATATGGGTGATATCCATTTTCATCTCCATGCTATGGTGCTCTAAAGATTCGCAATTGCGTCTTTTATTCTTCAATTTCAGTACTTCAGCTTCATTTAAAGATGTTTTTGGCGATGGCTATGAGGAGTTGGAATAATGTATGTAGGATTGTGCAAATGTTTTTTTGCCGTATCTCACCTTTTTATTAATATAATTATATATTTCATATGCATGTTTAATTAGAATAGGTGTGTTAAAATATTTTTTAAAATAAGATCATCATGACGCATTGGGAAAATCTATAAAGTAATCATGTTTATATATGTAATATTGTTTCTCAGATTTATTTACTTATTTATATAATCAATTTCCTCAGATCATTCTTAAATTATAATACAAAAACTACAACTGATTTCTTAACAATTTGAGCGGTATCGCCGTACATGTATGGTGGGCGATCTTTTACTGTGTTTAGGTAGCCCATACAGTTACATATTTACATATATAACTAAAAAAATAAAAAAAAAAAATATTTTATTTATATATCATTTTTATTAAAAAAAATTGAAAAGTACGTAACAAAAAATATTTTATATTAATTTAATAAAAAATATTGAGAGCCTCTGTATTGATATAAAAAAAATCCACAATACCGAAAAATATGTATTATTATTAAACTAATACAAAAAAATAGTAAAATGAATCATTAAAAATTCAATATAAAATGATAATAAATTATAAAGCTCGTAAAATTCCTCCCAGATGTATATTATTCAATTAAAAAATGTGTATAAATTTACTCAATACTCATTAAAAGCTTTCTAATTGTAATTAGAAAGCTATTTTGAATGTCACCTGATTTACGTTTTATTTATTTGTCGAAAAATAAATATTTTTCATAACTTGTACTGATATATGAGGTATATAATATTTAAGGGCAGAATAGCGTATAGTCAGTAACGTCTCTGAGGTTGCGGGTTCGAGCCTCGGCAGCGGCACTCGAATTTTTATTTAAAAAAACAATGCGCTATGATTAATAAATCGGCCCCAACTACAGTGACATCTATTAGTTATAAATTATATTACACATAATAATTTATAATTATTAATTAATATAGATGTCACTGATTCTTAGACTAATACTTACTGATAGACTTACTCAATTGGTACAGATTTACCCCGTTGTAACTCATTGGGCTTATGCCTGTCAAGTTACAACGGAAGATTTAATAAAATAAATAATATAAAATGTGTAGTTTGTGTGACGCATTTTGTCAAACCAAACGGCATTGCAAATATTATGCATTAAATGTTGCGTTAAGATGCAGTGAAGTAGTCCAAATGCTTAGGAAAGCTAAATTCACAATTTAAATGGATTTTAAATAGTACAAACGTTCATAAAAAGGTTCTGAAAACGGCAAAAATAATAAGTAAGACATGTTTTTTTAATTTAGTCTTTTTACGGAAATCTTTTTACGGAAATTGGACAAAAACGACTGTGTCGTGATGTCGCACATATGACTCAACCATTGAAAAAATAATAATAATATTTCCGAATAAGTTAAAGACTAAACCAAGTATTACATTCCATAAATATATTGTGACATATAATGTAATATGCCTTAAACATACAATATAATGATTTAAAAATAATTATGCAATATTCTTATCTAATAGATAAAAATATTGATTATCTTGCAAGTAAATTAACCTGTTATTTACTTTCTTCAAATCATATTTTTGTGCATTTCTTATACCTGTGACGTCATTTCAAAGCTTTGCTCAAAGTCATATACTAAATTGACTTAATAAAATCGCATATCGCAAGATCGAAAACGGCATTGTGTTCGTGAAATGATGTTAAATATGAAACAAGATCATGAACGCGATAAACATGTCTGCAACACGATTGCTATAGTGATATCGCTGCAATTAGTATTATTGCGAGAGTGTCGCATGATAGATGGGTGTCGTTGATAAATATAAAAAAATACTATGAATTCTTCTTGACAAATAGCATAGAAGCAGGCGATGAAATTTCTCTCAGGTGGAGCACGTCAATAGATCTAAGCTTTAAAATCAATACTCCAGGTACATTATTTCAGCCTTTTCCATGGAGGAAGGGATGCGAACATTGAGCATTCAGTGATATTTTTTTAATATGACCGAAATTCACAGAATTCGTTCGTTGAATGAAATAAAATGTTGGAAAGGCTAGCTTATCTCAAAAACAGTAGTGCATTTGACGTCCCTGCGAAACTCAACATATATTCAACTTCATAACTATACAAAGTTTATATAAAAAATCACAACATTTAAGCGCGTATGTGTCATTCAAATAAACGGAATTTTAAACGTGTTTTTGTGCGTTCATTTGTTTTTTTAAATTACTATTATACCAAAGTTTTCCCCGTGCAAAGCCCGGTGACACAGCTAGTTTTATATAAATAAAGCCGAAAAGTAACGTTGAACAATTTTACATAGTACGTATTGCAAAATACGCGTGCACCTGAAAGTTTCGGGGCCCAAAGTTTTAAGCCTCTGGTTTTGCGGCCTCTCAGCTGTGAGCAGTGCCAATACACATACATACACGTGTATTATGGTAAACTTTGCCTTTATGACTGAATTTATTTTATATACATAATGTATAAAACGAAAATTACCAAAGGGTCGCCGCCTGCCCGGAGCCGTTTTTAAACGAGTTTAATAATTTTGCGTTTTAAAAATAAATACGTCGGACGTCGTTAGGTCTTCACTCCCCTTTTGATGGGCCGCTTGTAAAGTTGGCACCACTGCGCGGAGTAAACAGCTTTAAGATGGCCGCCCATTCATAAAATTTATATTTTTGGTAATGTAATATTTATTTATTGACAAATAAGCTCATAATATAATGCAGTGTTTTGATATTTACTACAATTTTTAAGCTTAATTTAAAAAATGTACTGTAATTTATTTTAATGGTAATAATAAATGACTTGCAACTGGTGTTACTCCACACCGAGCAAGCATATAATTTGTGTAATATTTTATATTGGGCAAGGTTTTAAAATATATTTAATAAATTTGAGAGCCATGTTTTGACCGCTAGATTTTTATTTTTTAATCAAAACTTGTCTACTTGAAAATTTATTTATATTTGCAAAATTTTTCTGTGGTTTATTTGCAATTAGTTTGAGACTTAATACAGTTATGTTACCAGCGTATTTAATATTTTTCCATAATATTTGTAACAAATTAAAATACTTTCCAGCGGAACTCTAGCTGGAATTTTAGACATTATTTAGTACAGATTTACCCGTTGTAACGCATTGGGCTTACGCCTGTCAGGTTACAACGGAAGATTTAATAAGCATAAATAAATAAATATAGGGGTTTAACAGTCTGTTTTTATTGCAAAAATGTGGAATAAATTTAATTTATACGATTTCATAAGATATAAAATATAGAAATACATAATAAGCCAAATATTATTTTACTATCTGAAAATTGAATTACTCCTTCGGGTTTCAATAATATTTTATTTTATTAAAATGAAAAATTATTCACTTTATAACCCTTAAAATTATTTTAATTTTAATATCTAGAAAACATACATGTGTAATTTTAAATTAACAAGTTTTTCTTCAATATTACTTGGAAAAAAATATTATTTTTATAAATTCTGATTTTCAAGGGTCAGCATATTTTTTTCTGTTCTAGCTGCTTTTTAATTATTTTTAAGAAAATATTTTAATTAAACAATATTCAGAAAGAAATCTGATCCATATATTTTGCATGTAGCTGTAGTGTCATTCAAAAAAAAATCTATATAAAATATTATGCTGTAATAGTATTATAATACTTTTATTTTAATTACCGAATATGAATTATTAATATTATCATATATACATAAGATTTTTTTTCAATTGCTTTTTTATAATTTGTATATATTATTATTTTTTAAAGCAATATTTATAATGCAATTAGAAATTATTAAATCATTTATATTTAATACCATTAGATTTAGCACACTCAATACAGATTTAAAATATTTTTTTAGTGAGTTAAAATCCCGTTATAGTCATCATAAAAATGTTTCGCACAGAAAATTGGATTATTAACTCTTCTGAAGGTGTTATGAAGTAATTTCAACCGTTATCTGAGCAATTTAATTTCGCTGTAAATTTGCTCCAAACTGCAACTGTGCAACTCTCCAAAAGCAGATTGTCTACCGGAAAAGCTCCAGATCTCGACCGAGTAATCTCCGAGGACAAAAGAGGGTGAGCTTTTTTTCAACCGGAATGGGGTGACTTTCACCCACACCGCCACCCGTCCCACTCCTTCCAAAACTAATTCGGGCAAAATTTGCTATCCAATTTCGCCGTTTCACTGGCCCCGCCCGTCACTGAATTTAGAAATTCATTAAGGTAATGTCTGTCACGGCTTGTTATAATTCGATCTTGGCAGAGAAGCCCTTGGCAGAAAACTTTCACCGTATGACAGAATATAATACATGGATTACGTGTACTACATATAAACAACCTACATAAGTTCTGTTTTATTATAATGCATAATATTAAATTATTGAACCAAATTTACTACTTATTTTATTCAGAAAATCTCTAGATTTTTATATACCAAAAGATACCTCTGTATATATCGTATTTTTGTGTATCCAAGACTTTCTCCCCGGCATCCATTCTTATTCATTTATTCTCCTTCTTTTATTTCTCTCGTTTGTATTAAAAATGACGTGTCCGCCGCAGAGCTTTTTCCCAAAAACTTTGACGTCACTCTCTCAAAAAGAGAAAGAGAGATCGAGAAGGGTTGGTGGCTCATTTTAATTATTAGCGAGCGAAAGAGGATCGATGGCGCCAAGATCGCGTGCGAATAAAGAGACGTCACCCCCATAAGCCGGGACGTCCCGGGACGCGGGACAGTGCGTCCCGGTGCAAGAGTGATGAGAGCGGCAGCCGGGCCTAATGCTCGGTCATTTGTTACACAATTCGTGACCCCCAAATGGTCGTGTTATTTCGTTTTCTCCGGTCATAACATACATTCAGATAGACGGGGATTTTTCACGCGTGTTCTTATATGATTTATCTTATAGGGATGTTGGATAAACAAACGTTATCATGGATGAAATATTGAATGAACGGATTATTATCACTGTATTAATTTGTGTATTGCAGCAAATTTGATACAATTTTTATGCTAATCTAACTACCCATTAAAAGTACTTCTTAGCTATATTTTCTTAATTATTCGATTTAAATATAAAAATTTAGCTAAGACTCAAACCAGCGTCACGTACAAATTATCTCTAATATTCAGAGAATTTAATGCATACAATTGATTTTTAAATATATGTTTTCAATTATTGCTTTAAATTTGTATTAAAATAAAGCTTTTTTTTTAATTTTAATATAATGTGATATTCATAATATAATATATTAAAAAAATTTAAATATAATCTAATAATAAAAGTATTATCAATCTACTTCTGATAAAAATATAATATTAATTTAATTTTAATTTTTTAAATAATTATGAATTTTATTAAAAGATTTTCATGATGTAGTAATTATTAGTTTCAATTTTTTGATAGCTCCAAAAATTATTTAATATGACTTTATTTAAATAAATCGATCTAAGATATAAAAAACTATTATTTTGACTTATACTTTCAATTCCACGAGCTTTATATATGTTATTATTTAATGCTTTTGCCAACTAAACTGAATTAAAATTGTAACAAAAAATCAGTAATATATTAGTTCTAGTAATTATATGAAGCAGACCCCCCAATAACACTGTAAATTGGAAACGGTCTAATAACATATGTATGTTATTATAATAATTAATGCTTTTAAATAGCAATTCAACTAAAATAAACCTAAATATTAATTTAAGTGATATTTAACAACCACAAAAAACGATTTTTAATAACTATTTAATTCTTTTAAAATACTCTCACAATAAAATTATGCTTTTGATTAATAGTAATGTTTACATCTACTTTAGATTCAATAAATTTTATATATATAATATATGTATAAACATTAATAAATCTTATAAAAAAAATTTACCATCCGTCATTTTTGCAAAATTTAAAATTTTTATTTTTCTATGTTTTATTTAACAAAGGTGTTTTTTTGCGCAACTTGAAAAATATAAATGTACGGTTTAAGTCTTTGATATGTTTGTACTATATTTAATGCTTAAACTACATTATTTTAAACCTTAAAAACGCATGATTATATTGAACGCGAAAACGCGTGAACGGACGATAATGTGTTAAGATTTTAATTTTCACCTTTAAATTCTGATTTATTTTTTATTTCGTTACTATTTATATTAAATGATCAATTCATCTTATTTTTCCGGTGTCATGCCCGATTGCCGTGTCATCAGCATAACGATTATTGTTAATTGTCTCCCCGCCGATTTGTACTATTTTTTTGTTCCTGAAGTGCTTCTTTGAATATGGCTTTAGAGTAAAAATTGAAAAAAGTAGCAGAAAGAAAACATTTCTGTCTGATTTCTCTCTGTATTGTAATATTTTCGGTTTAATCTCCCTCAATGTTTATTACAGATCTTTAAAAATATCTTTGTCATCTAGCGTGCAAGATATCACGTGGAAAAAATATTATTTTTATAAATTCTGCTTTTCATTAGTCCGCATATTTTTTTCTGTTCCAGCTGCTTTTTAATTACTTTTAAAAAAATATTTTAAAAAGCGAAATTTTTTCTTGAGTTAAATAGCAGTATTCAGAATGAAATCTGATCCGTGTATTTTCATGTAGCTATAGAGATTGTCATTTAAAAAGCTTGCAGTTAAAGATAAAAATATTTCCAAGATTTTTTTTAATGTTTAAGCAAAAAAATCTCTATACTATTTTAAACAAAATAAAAAAAAAACAATAAAATATACTCTTAGATAGTCAAGTGACTTTTGGCTCAATTTTAGTTGAAAAAAATATATTGTATACTCATAATCAATCTTAACTCTTAAATGCATGATTTTTCAAAATTAAAAAATAAAAATATTTTTATATTAAATTAGGCTGAAAATGGTGGCAAAAATAATTAAAAAATATTTAGGCTTATTTGTGGATTATATTTATAAAAAAAATGCTTGTCGTAAATATGCAACATCATGAAAAATATTAAAATTAAAAATATACAAATAATATTTACAAGTGAAAATTCTTAAAGCAATTTTTCTTCTTATTAAAATATAAGACCACATCACATTTTTCACACATTGCATGTGATATTCCATTGTATTTCGGCATTTTGCATCTGTTCCTCTTGGTCAATATGGGCCAGTGTCTACAACTGCATGTTTTGTTTATTTTATGCAACTATTACAAAAAATAGAAATCAAAAATAAATAAACAATGGTATACTAACCTTTTTGGAGTATATAAATTAATTTTATTTCGTTTCATATCTACTAGCACTAATGAAAACAAATGTTTAAATTCCCAAAAATGTGACACATCTGCACCCAATGATTTTTTTAAATGGCATTATCACGCGTACAGAGACATCTATCGGAATAATTTGAAAACACAATGGCTCGGCGTTTGTTACACATATATAACACTATGCAATTGAGTTCCTTTATTGAACGTAGATTGAGTTAGATGCGCTTAAATAAGCTGTTGCAGATTTGCAACACCATGCATTTAAGGGTTAAACTTAACTATAAGAAATATTGTGCTATAATAGAAAACCCTATTATTTTAATTATTGAATATGATTGCTTTTAATACAGATCTTTAAAAAGTCTGTCATCTAGCCCGATATAATTTAAGATTATCATATTGTTTAATAAATTCTGTATGAACTTAAGAATATATAAAACACAATTTAATGCTATAAATTACACGAGTAAGTCATCTACTTTTATTGACGTTAAAAATTGCTTTTAAAAATAATTTTCAACAGAGCTAAATTTTACTTCTGCTATGATGCTACTTTTTGTTCATATTCTGAATATTTTTGATACAACAGTAAGCAAATATTGTCTCTATGAGTGTACAAAATTTATTAGAACGTCGAAAGATAAAATATTATTTTAACGATTTCACTCCGCTACAACATCTTTCAGATTGATCGTTCGTGTAAATAATTATAAGTGTACTTTACCGAGAGTCCACTGCTTGAAAAACACATTCGTAACACTTGGCAAGCTAAAGATATAAAAATCGTACAAAAATGAATTTTGCACTCATTGACAGGCGACAGAAGACGGAAAATCATCGCTGACAAATGTCAAGTGACGGCTGAATGATGGATGAATCTTTGGAAGGTTATTTCCGCAGAACAGAAGTGCCGAACGACAATCGAACTGAGTCATTACATACGCTACTTCTTATTCTCCTTTTGTTTAGATTCTCTCGATTTTTTCCGCTTATAAAAAAATACACGTTCTTCTTTTTACCACTATTCTTTCGGCTCTTTTCAAACGCCTCGTTCTCATTCATAATGGCCGCTCGGTGACTATTAATTGACGATAACAGCTGCGACTACCGTTCCGAAATACTTTTACCTCTCGTTTTCTGACATTATTGAACTTATAATTAAATAATTTATTTCATGACACTGAAAGATATTTTGTACATCTAAAGGAATAGGTTCTTGTCTGAAAGTATCGCACTGTATATAATAACCAGTTTTTATTTAAGTATATATATACATTCATATATTTACTAAATACATACAATCTAAAAATTAAAGCATATATTTAATCCGAATGGTTAAAATTTAGCAATGAAATGTATAGATCATTTTAATACAAATAAGATGGCGGCTGGCAACGCGCGATGGAGCTAATTAATATAACGCCTCGGGCTGTCGAAGTCACGAATAAAAAAGGTCAGGAGGCGGACGAAATAAGTCAGGGCATATCCAACATAAGATAAATTATTAAATATTATGAAATGTCCGCGATGAAAAATTATGCTATCTGTCGTGAAGGGGTCGCCGAAAACGAATTATGCCTTTCGAGACGGATCAAACGACTCCACCGACAGACGTTTCCAAATTAATAATATTTATATTTATTATGGAACGTATATGTGAGAGCATAAGTCAGTGATCGTAAACAGTCGAATACCGTATCTATTCAATGATATAATTTTCTATGAATTCTTTATTGTTGGATATTAATACATAAATTAGAGCAGCGTTTTTGAACATAATTTGTTGCTGGAAATTATGATTCCTATAGTTTTTCAATCATCTTTAATCGAAAAACCATACATATTTATACCTACATAAATGACTTGCAATTTATTTTTGTTTTCAGACAAATTTTTATTAAATTTTACCTGAAATTTACCTCTCTTTGTTACTATTTTGTTAAAACAGGACAGACCCAATGCGTTACAACGGAGTAAACACAATCAGAATAAATAGTGAGAGTCCGTAAATTAGTGACATCTACTTTATTAATTATAAATGCATAACCTAGCTCGATTTATTTTATTTTATTTATTTTTAGTTACGAATCTGATTATCATGACAGGTTTTCCCAATGCGTCATGATTTTTTTTTTTAATTATTAATCACTATATTCATCCGTAAAATTAGGAAAATATAAGTCAACCCCATATATGATAATAGATCGGATTTGTAATTATATATTAGTTTTTAATTCGATAGAAATTGAAAAACACAGGTTTATATGTGGTATGAAGCCAGGTCTTTCAGGTATTAGTGTCCGACTTATACCACTGGTATATCGTGGTAATTATATTAGTATGATGTTACTAGCTGAAAATAATTAAATTTACCCATTAGCTTAAAATAAAATACCGAGCAGTTTCATGACGCTAGAGCTCACCGTACGAGAGTTTTTGGTGTTTTAGTTAACAGTTCTGAATCATTTTTTTACTATTCTTAATACTTTTGGTTAGTTTATATGTTTTTAACTTGCTTTGTACCAATTTTTTTTAATAAGATTAAAATTAATATTACTAAAAATATAATATTTTAATAGTAATAAAAAAAATATCTACTGATAACAGAAAAGTACTAAAAAAATCAAATTATGTTATAATACTACATTCTATAAAATATATTAATATCAAAGTCAGCAGATTTCATAACGCTAAAATTCTCCTTACATTTTTGCTATTTCTTTAAAAATAATAGCATAAAAAAACATTATTTATTTTTACTGCATACTTGGCAGATTTCATGACGCCAGATCTCACCGTACGAGAGTTTTTGCTAAGTCAGAAAACATATTTTCTGCGTGCTATATAGTAACACCTTAACTACGTAAATAAAATTAATTAAAATTAATTACATACTAAATATGCCTTTAGCGCTATGCACTCATAAGCTCACATTTAGCGCTCTTTATCTCGCACATCGCGTTAAAACCCTTGCTTTCTTGTTAATGTTACTTTTAAATCATTATTTGAATAAATTACTTTATATGTTTCTCTGCGCGTTTCAATAAATCGAATTATAAAGAATATCGGGTGTCGTGTTTCGTATACTTTTTAATATTATCATTAAATGATTTATTTTATTTTTTAGTATTTATTTTTAAAAATGTCTAGCTTTAAATACGGCATTTTATTTAATATACAATACATGATATTGCATAGTTCTTTGTGAATAATAAAATTAACTTTTGATTAGTGTATCAATGCATATTTATGACGCAATACAAAAATAATTCGAACCATTTTTTTTAATACATATATATTTGTAAAGTTAAAAATAAATTACCTATTTTCTTAGCTTTATAAAAAATATGTGAAATTTGAATTTAAAAAAATGCAGTTAAATGACAATAAAATATTACATTATATTGCTGAATATTTAAGAAAAATATTCATACTGCACCATGAGCTTTATGTTAAATTACAAAAACGATTCGAACCAAATTTAATTATGTATCTACATATATATAATATAAATATAAAAATTTCATTATTTGATTAAATAGTTTTTAAGCTCTTTATTTAAATAATAAAAGAGTTACGAATTTTTAGATATTTCCTTCAAGAGTCTGATTGTTCTTAGTTTTGTTTGATTTTTCAAATCTGCAATACATGAACGTGTTCCAAAGCAAAAAACTTAAATTCAATGCTCTTTAGTACAATGTATAAATATTTAAATACCTAAGCATAAATCCATTGTACAAATCGACTATTAAGACGTAAGATCATAATTAATTATCATTATATATATAAATACACAATACTAATAGTTTAAATCAATCGTCGAATATTAAGTTGTACTAAATTTTCCTAATCTAACAAATGATTAAAAAAATTGATTTTGATTTCAGTCAGGTGTCGTACTACTTCTGTGTTGGTAGTGTTTAACACACTGTAACGCATTGGGCTAAAGCCTATCATATTATTTTTGTATTACGACATACACATGCGATGCATTTCGCATATTAAACCTCATAAGACTTTTTTTCTTTTGATAAAATAAAATATTTTTTCTTGGATTTTTTTTTGTTTTCTCACCTCTATAACGAAGATCTTGTTCATATGGTTTTTTCACCTTACATAAGACTTTCCTGTTACTTTTATTAACAATAGATCTTTCAATATCAGAAGATCTAGTTCTAGAAAACCAGGTAATTGTAAGGTGATATTGAAAAATATTTTAGAGAGAATTAGGCTAGTGAATCACTTTTTTTAGGAGAAGCATTTTTATCCATAAATAACCTTTAATATTGCTGAAAAAAAAATACTAAAAATTATTAATCTGCTTCGTCTGCTTCAAAAGCATATTTATAATATTAAGAATATAGCTTATTAATCTATCAAGGTGTAACACAAGGATGCATGTTGTCTCCGATAGTCTTTAATTTGTGCTAAAAATACAAAAATATAGAGAGAATTAAAAATACTGACTCATTTAGATTTGAAGACAGGATTAAAAATATTGTTTAAAAAAATATGCAATAGACAACGCAACCCCCCAACCACTCTAAACCCTCCACCTCTTCTTTTCTCTATTCATTCGCAGTATAGAGATATAAAAAGTGGAAAATTGCGACACTATTGTTAATTAAGGAGCCGCGAAGGAATCTCCTCGAGGCGTTTTTCCCCGGGCGAATCTAGGATTTTTTCCCCGTTCGTAGACGGCGGAACAGAGAAATGATAAATGACCTCCCCGATGGGGTCTGGGGTAGCCGGGGTAGCTGGGGTAGAGTCAAGCGGCCGTGACTTTTTACATTCCCCTCGTCCGTATTAAAGCTATTTATGTTTATTACACACGGTCCGTCACTGGGTTTCGTCGACATCCGTGAATATATGTATATCTTATCTATTTAATAGTAGCAGTTTAATTTTAATAATTATTAATATAAAAAAATATTTTTATAAAGGCTTCAGTCAATCTTTTTTTTATAGATTTTTTAAAAGTTCACTTATCACTAGTAAAAGGTGACAGTGCTCACCTAAGTATATCCTAAAACTAAAATTATTATATTTATTTACAAAAAAAAAATGCACGCCACTGATTTTTTATGTGGAATAAAAAATACATTAACACTTAACAGTCCAAAATCGCTTTTTATGCTCCTCGTGACGACCGTATTAAATTATGCTACAATTAATTATAAATTTAAAAACACAACATGTCATAATAGATAAGGTGTCCAAAAGTAGCCCATAAATTAATAGTTAGAGCTTCTCTAAAATACATGTTATTTATAAAATAACTCAAAATTTTCTTACTGCGCGGCCTTTAATATTTCATGATATAATATCAAACATATTTAATAATTTTATTTTCTTATATTTTATTTAAATTATACAAAATATATTTTATTTAAATTATTAAAAAACAATAATATTTATTTAATTTATTATTTAAAATTGGTATAAGCGATTTTGAATCCATCTCTCCTATAATCGCAAAACGTTCTTTCTATAGAATATATGTTCCATATACAGTGAATACGTTGACAGTATATTTGTTGTAATATATTCAAGTATCGCTGCGTTATCGTGGTGCAAAATCCAAAAATTGTTAGCTTATAATTCTAGACTGTTTTAAAAAAACGTCGAAATAATAAGGAAAACCTCGATATCTGACTTAGCTAGTTAAAACGATTGGGCAGTTGGTAAATCACGTCGCTTAAAATTTATTGAAAAGTTTCTGCTACTCATTTCATGCCAAAATATCAAATAAAATTGCTTTTAATGCGCAATAATTTTAATGCAAAATTAATATTTACTCACGATTCTGGTATTTTTATGATAATTGCAAAAAAATGGCATGAATTACTTGGCTCCTTTTTGATCATAAAATCTGTAACTATGACATTGGATCGAACTTGACGTGCTTTTTTTTGTCTTGCTATTTTAACCTTGGACCTTTAACTATATTATTTACAACTTATTCAGCAATCTCTTTAATAGTGATTAAGCGATTAATAAACACAATGTAATTTATATTGTTTATTTTTATCCTATGCCACTTATTTCTCTTACTATAATATCTTCAACATCCTATAAATGTTTTTTCAAAGCCTTTTTTAACATTTGCAGTGCTTTGCTAATACTTGGTCGGCAAACACAAACTACGTATTCAATATCACAGACAATTGTATCAATGTGAAAATAATACGAGCTTAACTAAAAACGTATATAGCTCAAAATTATAAGTCAATTATTTTTAAATTAAAATAAAACATATAAGAAAGTGTATTTTTGTGGCACATATTTTTAATTTCACCTTCTTTATGTATATATTAGGAAGTTTATCCTATGTCTGTATATCCGTAATTATTTTTAGAGTGTACTGTGTAAATTTTACAAGACTTTCTTATTAAGTATATTTTGTCGGGACCACCCATAATAGTTGCTATGAAATAAATCGTTTTTGTCACGTAAGCAAATAATATTGCATCTCTGAACAGACATCCATTTACAATTTCAAAATTCACTGAAAGCTAATTGATGTTTTCATTTTTTACTCAGTGGTATAGTCTTATAAGGTATGAATCAGATGATAACAAAAAGTCTGGTCCTGCCCCAATTTACGTTCTCCAATTAGAGAACGTTAGATTTTTCTCAATCCTCAAGCGTTTAAATAAGTTAGAACATGACCGTACTAAGTCACTTTAGTTAGAATTTAATACATAATTACTACTTTACTTCAGCCGAAGTAGCACCGAGTGGAGCTACGTCGAATCGACCGAGACGGCCGATTCGACCGAGACGAAAAATTTACGTTTTTTTGTATAAAACCTGTATTTTAGCTGACAGAAAAAGTAACGTTACTTTGAAGAAAATTTAATGCTGCTGTATGAAAATTTCCCTCGACGATGACTAGTCGTAAAAAGGCAGTGGCGTACTCGTAAGTTTTATTTTCGTATTAATCAGATTATGCGTGTGTGTTTTCGTATTAATCCCAACAAATAAAAGAGGATGCGCCATGATTTGTCGGATTTGTCAGTCATCGCGCAACGGGGGCCGGCGAACCCACACAGAACCTGCGGTTCGTCAGAGCTCGCCAACGTTGAGCTGATGAATTGGTTTCCGAGCGTGACTGTGCAAAAATTCGAGATGAAAGAACAGAATCGGACTGACTTGCCTGAATATATTAATTTCCGACCATAAAATATAAATAAACAAAATAATATGTATAAAAGGCTAAAGATGTACTACAAAATATATAGATATATAACACTTTTTTTGTTATATATGTAAATAAATAAAGTTGAATAATCCACAATTCAAATGTTTGATTATTATTAAAATTTCTAATTGATTGATGAAATTTTTCCGAGTAGGTCCCTGAGTCCCCGTTGAGACCCCCCGCTAAGTCCTCACAAACGCCTCGGCAAACATACATTTTAACACCTACTGTTAACAGCCACCACCCGCGATTGATATCGATTTATAATGCTGGTTACTATTGTAACAGTAGCCTTATTATATCACACAATGAGATCAAAAATGATTTATGAATGTTGGATCTCCTTTTATTGGTATATTGATCCTAATGATATTGTTATTAAAAAATACAGAACACACTGCATATATTTTTTTAAATACCTATTTCTTTAAATATATATTTTTATTCTTTTCATATATATATATATATATATAATAAATATTATATATTAATCTTTGACTACATTATTGTGGAGTATAAGTATCAAATATATCATTCCGATACTTGTAAACAATTATTTTATCAATTAAAATAAAAAAATTATCAAAAATATGATTGAACGTCTTCACGCCTGCACCACTTCACTTTACATAAATATAGTTTTAAATAATAATAAGCCTTTTAGTTGTTAAATTTAAGCAGAAATAATTCGTACCATTCTTAACGTTCACAGCTTTGCAGGAATGCATTATAAAACATTAAAAAATAATTTTATATCAGCTAGAAATGCTACTATTATTATAATAAAATGCAATATTTTAAAAATGGAACTACTTTCCATTTTTAAATATTTTACCGGAATGGCGTTTCGGCGAGTTCCAGCTTCTTTTCACCTCTGCATTTATTATTTATTTAGCACATACATATGTACGTACGTTAAATTTTTTTAATGTTTTAACTTTAGTTTCATGTGAAGAAACTAAATTTAGCAATATACATATGTTGTTTATTTATTTTGTAAATATATATATATGAAAATGTGTAAAAGTCTTCACGCTTGCACCACTTCGCTTTCAAAACAGAATTAAAAATAAATCATCATAAGCTTCCCAAAATTTTTCACATCTGTTCTGTGGTAAACTTTGAAAAATTGTAAAAATCGGACTATTTGGCAGAAATGGACCGTTCACTTCTTAACTTTCGCAGCATTTTTTGAAAGCGGTAAAATGTTAATATATATATATATTAAAAATAGTTTTATATCAGGTAGAAAAGCTACTAGCAATAATCTATTAATGTGTGATTTTTCTAATCTTCTGTTGTAGCATAACAGGCCTAAGCCTAATGCGTTACAACGTGATAAATCAGTACCAACTGTTTAGGGCAATCAAACACAAAACAATATCTATAATTAAAACAATCTATATATTCAATTTCAAACTAGTATTTATTATTATTTGTAACAAATCCGATTTGTAGCAATAGTGCATTTTTATAAATAAAAAAAGTCTGCTGCGGAGCCCCGAACCCGTAGCATTTTGATTTTCAGTCGAATGCCTCACAGACTACGTTATTTCTTATTTTTATATTGATAGTAGATCTACATATATTATTATTTTATTAACACATGTTTAATTATTTATTTTTACTGATTTTTCCGTTTCGCCTAAAACAAATTCGGTATCGTCGGGAGAACAATTTTGGTGCACATTTTTACCGATACGTTGAAATCAGAGTCGACTTTTGGGAATCGAATACGATCGCTTTAAAAAATCAAACATTGACCATTGTATATTTTTATTAATATCCCGGGGTCGTATAACGTTTCACACTGTTGTGGACACAGCCACGTTTTCCACGTGCGCATACCGAATCGCTCATTATGTGCTATCGCGTTTCGACGGGCAAACGATCCGTTGTTTGCCGTTGTAAAACGGATAATCCTCCGCGAGGGGATGAACCGAACCACCCTCTTGCCCGATGATGATAACATCAAAATAATCAAAGTATCGACCTCGGCGAGGTGACTTGCAAAAGGCGCCCCTCGGCCGCCGCCGCCCGGGTTATGCAAACACTCACTATACGAAAGTGAAAGGAAATTAGTAATTTAAGCTGCCGTTTGTGAAAGCTTACTAGCATTTGTGCCGAGAAGAATGGGAGGATTTGGGGTGGGTGAGTAGGATCTCCTTTACCTTAACGAAATTGTGCGGTTTGAATTTTAAATTTTGATATTTGTAATGGAAAAATATTGAGTGGCACTGCTTTGTATCATATTATATATAAGAATCTCAGCTTTTGATCAAAATATATTCATTTTTATAATAAAAATATTTTTTAAATATATGTTTTGACTTTTGAGGTGATTTTTAAATTGAATATATATTTACATATAAGTCAGATTGTACTATATTGTTGCTTAGTATTTGAAACAGGTCCTTGATATTATTATATTACATTTTATGTATGCCACAAATAAAAATAAATTTAACGATTTATCTCTAAAAAATATTTATTTACCCTTTCATTGCCAAGCCTATTTTATATTTATAATATGAATGCATTACATAATAAAAAAATGAAGTAAATACACTACAAATCTTAAAAAATATATCCACATATTTCGTTTCAATGCTATCGTTATATCTAGAATTTTTCGCAAAAGTATCAGATGAAATAAATCAGATTTCGGCAACTAAAGGGTTAAAATATATATTGTTTAGTTTATTAAATAAATAAATAAAGGTTTATAACCACTCATGGTCTAAGTACGCTTTCACATCTCATAACGAACGCAATAGACAATTTAATTTGCCATAATTTTCGTGTCGCACGTCGGTAATTTTTCGCGTTGCGGTACACACACACAGTGTTGCCAGTGTTGCCATGAATCAACTTTATCTGTGTCTTCGAGTGTGAAGCGTATCGGTTTCGACGGACGTGTGCGCCATATTTATTCGGCTGACTTGCGATTTTCCTAAAATAAAAAAATACCCTTCCCACACGCACCGAGCTTCCGTGTTCCACTTCCGGGGTTTTTTAATTTGACCGCGCTAAAATTTCCCTCCCCCTCTTCCATTTTTGTCTGTGAGGATGACCGCGAAAATTTTGCAAAATATTAAAAAGGTATATACGTTAAAAACATTGTTTCCGGTATATGATAAAAAATAAACAACTCGTTTATAACCATTCTTTACTTTCAAATTAAAAGACGTATACAAACCCTTTAATTGCCGAAATGCAATATATATATATAAATATATTAATATTTGCCAAGAATCATTAGATCTGAAGACATTTATTTCAGTTTTAATGAGTTATATGATATTTTCTTCAAAAGCACCAATTTTTTTATTAAGCAAAACTTTAATATTTAGATAGTAGTCATAAACAGCTTTGCAATTAAATGGTTAAAACCGATTAATTATAAGATAATAACAAATTAATATTTAAATATTTGTATATCGCTTGTCTGCTGCGCAATAAAGAAATTTTAAAATATTTTCTTCAGATACAACATATGGTGGGATATGAATTCCTCTGGTCACTTTGACGTGTATAGTTAAAAAATGTTTTTTCTTGCTGCTGATTCCTATATTTTTGTTAATTAAAATTTCAATAATAATAAAATAATTTCACAAACATAAATATTTTACTTTATATGTGTATTTAAGTATGATTATGCTTTAAATTATGCATATATGTAGTATCTACTTAGTTGGCTTTCGAGAGCAAGCCACCTGAAGAGTGCCTTTTAGGCACTGACAGATGATCATAAAATGATAGCGCTAAGGTTTTTTGGCCGTTAACCACTTTTCTAAGCCTTAACCGTCATACATATGACTTGGTCTTAACAACTCATTTATTTCTTAATATTTTACTTCTAAAAATATTTTTAAATATAACAAAAATAATGCTTTCCAAATTTTTTCGTTTAATAAAATGTTTATAACTCCAACTAATATCAATTTTTTTAATTAAATATGACAAAAATATTTTATAACATATTTTTGCATCTTTTTAACTGAGTTGCTTAATAAAATTATTACTGCAATATTTTTTTTAATTAAAATACAACAAAATTTCATATAAATAAATATAAGAACTCTCGAATAATTTAAACTATTAATAACGACTCTCCGTTGATTTTTCAACATTTGCAATGCTAGAATATGCTATAACTAAACTCATTACATCTTTAAATGAAAGCCTGATTTTGTATATTATTTCTTGGTATTTTTTATTTCAGATATGAATGTAAAACACAGGAAATTGCATCCGTTGCTTATTGCTAGTTTAATTACGCAAAATCTGGTTATACCTGTTGTTAATTAACAACCATTTGCATAATTATAGCGTACGTGGCATAAAATGTCTCATTAATCTGACTTTGTATATAATAAAACTATTTTAATCAGTGTTGACCATTTATATAGAGATACAGTAGAAATCGCAGTCTATTTAAATACTAAACAACGTAATTAGAGATATAAAGCTCTATGAGATTTTCTAAGGTTGTTTAAATTATAGATAAAGAGCGATTTGTCAAGCGATTAAATAACATATATTAACAGCCTTTAAACGAGAAAAATATTATTAGATTATATATAATACTGTAAATTTTGAATTAGCATAGATATTTTTTGTTTATAAATATTTTTGTAAAAACAGCAAAAATTTGATTATAATTATATAAATAATATAAATAATATTGATAACGTAAATCAGAGAAGCTTTTATTTAACCGTTACTCTTAAAATATGCCACAATAACATTATAACTAAAAAGCTCTTCTCTTTTATGTTAAAAAATTAAGATCGTGCAAGATTATGACTACAAATATATTTTAACTAAAACAATATTTTTTTAATCTTGATAAGTAACCCTTTGATTGCCGAGATCTTAGAGATTACTATCTAAAAACACTGTATTACATAATATTATAAATAAGAGCAAAAAAATATTTATTTCTGAAAAAAAAAATAGTTTATAAAAATATAAAGTCCTATGGACGATGATTTCGGCAGCAAAAGGGTTAAACAATTTAACGTACGTATTATTCAGACGACATAATTCTCAGATTTTAGCAATCTATATTAATCAGTGAATATCATACAATAATATTTTCGTCACAAAGATAAAATTAATCGTTTTTATATAAAATTTAAATTATTTTTTCTGGTCTAGAAATTTAGGTATTATCTTTTTTTTAGATTAAGCAAAATTAATTTATAATAATTTTTAATACCTATTTTACTTAAAATTAATAAATTTTATGACTATTATTGTATATTTTTTTATTTTAAGTAAAGTTTTATGCTTGATATTATATTAATATTTTTTTTTTAAATATAAAAAGGAAATTTAAAATTTTTAGTTTAAGAATTGCTACAACAAAAACCGACAGTATTTTGATATTATTTTTTTACTGTTACAGTGATATTAAAATATTGCTCAAAATATTTCAATTATATTAAATACTGTTTATATAATATAGTTATTGCATTTATAATTTTTAAGACTTGAAATTCCACTAGAAAAATAATTGATGCTATATAAAATCGAAACCTTGTATGAAAAAATCATCTTTTATTTTTTGTTTAACTCGAGTATCTACCCATTGTTGTTGATACCTGAAAAATATTGAAATTAACTAGTTGATATAAACATTAAAATTCTTATTTTATTACAAGTGTTATATGTAAGGGCCGTCTCTAAAAAATTTTAAAAATAAATAAAGTAGGACCACCTTAATGTATATACATACATATCTAGTCATTTAGCACTCCATAAATGGGAGAAAAAAAGCAAGAAAACACATCCAAAATATACTTTCTCGTCACGTATTGTTTTATGCACACCCAGTGCCGTTTTATGTGTGCCCAAAAACAATTTCGCCCCCGGAATTCTATCCACCCCGGGCGATAAGTAACATGGCGCAAGACGGAGTTCCTCCACGGGTGTATGTGTGTCTATAATGTTTGTTGGCAAAGTTGACAAACTTGGGCACAAAGCGTATTGTCTCGGCGGCACAGGGTGTTTCAGAGTTTCGAACAGGGTGGGATCTGCCACACACTCCCCTCCCCCACCACACCCTTCTCCACTTCAGACATTTCGGAAGTTTCGCGTCGGCACTTAAGCGACACTATGTATTCATATTGAGCACCGCTGATACACTGCTGTCGTACACAATTAATATTCGATACAAAGCAGGGCCTCTCAAGCTGGGTATATTATGATATCATTGTAATCTATAATATTGCTCTCTATTATTAATAGAATAATAAAATCTTAGCAATAAAACTAGATGTGTAACAACTGGGCTATAAGCCACCCAAATAAGGTGTGGCATGTAGTACTTCAAAGGCTCAAGTGACAATGATAATTTCAGTCTCTGGCGGTAGAGATGTATTGTATAATGGTATTCTTTAAAAGACAATATTTTTTTTGTGCAGCTGCGCCTCGAAATTTATTTTAAATTGCATTACGTCGAGCGGCGGAATGTTTGTCTTTTGTAATACACGTTGCTCAAAAATATACTTTGAAAGTGATATTGATTCAATATTATATTTTTAGTCGTTCCAAAATATTTTTTTACATATAGACCCAAAAAATATTCTATAGTTATTTTTATCAAACACATTCCTTCCGATGACAATAAAGTGTCAAATCGGCTCGATAACTTTTCATGCGACCCTCGCTCATATTAACTTAACGACCGATAATTCTTCAAATACATTTCCAATCCGCCACACCCATTTGTTCATATGGTCTCAGTTCATTTAATACACGTATTGTGATTTGTTTGAAATATGATTTCATATCACATGGCTGTCGACCCTCTTTCATATTATTTTATCACTTTTAATATATTATACATAAATCGATAATGACGATAACAATAAGAAAGTTTAATGTGCATTATCGTTTATGCATCAGATACGCTCGCTTAGTTTGATGGTTTAACTTGGTGGCAACTGTCTAAAGTTAACGAGTACTAATAAAGCCAAATGTTACGATAAGGTCTTTGCATTATACTATCAGTAATGAGAAATAAGCAAATTGTGAAAAATAAATAAATAATATTAATTAAAATATATTATTTATTTATTTTTCACAATTTTCTATAATGTCTGAGAATTTTATTCTAATAATTAAAAACAGTCAGTATTACATTATTTATAAACATACTTTCAATATTAAATTAATTAATTAAAATTAAAATTAATATATTTTATTTTATTATTTTTTGTGGTATTTATTCTAATAATTAACCATTGAGTAAATAAAATATTTTTATTAACTTTCAGACGCTTTGACTAGGCGCGTACGGTCAGATACATTCCCTTTCGCTCGCTCGCGTGTTAAGTGACGAGAATGAGTGAGAAACAGTGGGCGTGCTGAACGCATGTAACAAGCACTCTTATCTCTCACTTACTCTCGTAACTTAACACGCGAGTGAGCGAAAGAGAATGTATCTCACTGTACGCGTCTGGCTCTGACATTTACAATAATAAAAGCACTATAACACAAACAATTTTAAACTTTTTTGAATAAAAAAAAAGTATTTATCTGCTGCTATAATAAGTATCAAATTAAATATGTAAATTTTGCTAAATTAAATCACCTCAATATTTATTATTAAAAAATCTAGCTGATTTTTTACTTCAGTTTTATAAAGATTATTGATTGCTTTTAACATGTACAGTTTTTTTTTTTTTTTGTAGACATTTTTACAATATGACAGTATCGCACATATTATAACTATTTCTTAAGATCTTAAATTCTATATGCAACATAATAATACTGTCCATCACGTGTTAAAATCTCATATGTTTATTATTACAAAATATTTTTCTTATACAGCTTCCAATCAATATCTTTAGAAACTACTACCGACTTGAACCAGTGCCTCGAGGCTCAGAACATCGATCTATATTTTTTTCAAGCCCAAAACCGACTACCGACTTGCCTCGGTCCAAATCTTCAATCTCGTGGACTTCCATCATCAGCTCGTGACCCCGCGGCTACGAACCCGGACCTCAAAAGTCCTATTAATCACCTCGGCCATTCAATAAGCACATTGTCCGGCTACCGGACAGTTACCATTCAGCCTCGGGACCGCAATCTCTTTTAAGTCTTTTAGTCTTATTTACATATGACGATTCATCTCGCAGTACACGAGTCTATAAGTCATGCGAGTTTTAATTTTGTTACAACCACCATTAAGCGCATGGCTATGCAACGAGACGGTGATTGATAGATAGTCATTGATCAGAATGCTCCATGGGCGCCGCTTGTTGTGACTTCAATCAGTTTTGAAGAATTCTGTGTGTGACGATTTCACATTTACAGATTATAAATTATAATAATCAACAAGTCTAGTTTAGTTTATTACAATTAGATCTCTTGAGTTATTAATATTTATTAACTATGGATTATGACCATAGATTAATTTAAACCACAACAAAATTATATCTATTGAACTTATTAAATATCTTATGTAGTTTTGGGTTTAATAATTATATGTGCTACATCAGTAATTTCTAGACATCTAGTTAAAATAAATTGAATCAGTTTCTACGAGAGGTAACCTAAAATTTTAGTATGAATTTATACAATATTTTATTATAAATCATAACAATATTTTATCAACGTATGAATGAAAATACATACACAGACAATTCGTGACAGGTCCATCGGACAACTCAAAAGACTCGCAGCCGTAGCGAGTGATGAATGAGAAATAAAATCTCGACCTCAAAAGGTTATTATGAAAGAGTGGCCGAGGCGGCTCCAGAAACGACCGGACACGACGAAAGAGAAAAAATAAAATTAAAATTAAAGCCAACGAAAGAAAAAAGTGGTCGGGGCGAACGTTTGAGAATCGAAGAATGAGCTTTTTATTCGTTTTTAGTCCAACCCTTTTCGAGTTTTCGCCCGCTAGTATTTCTTCGTGGATTTTTCTTTGTTTTTCACCGCGGAATACGCCCCGATAACTCCCTCCTCATTTTATCTATTATTACATTGCCTCTTGACTAGATTCGTTGAAGCAAAGCTTCTACAACTTACATAAATTCAATAAGCATATATATTTGCTTTTTTCTAACATGAAACAGCACATTTTCCTTAGATTTAACATGGATTTAAAAAATGTTAAATGAATCTTCCATTGCTTCTTCTAAAAAAAGTGTTTCAATAAAATGCATATAATAGAAAATTGTCGTTTTAAAAAACATATTTAAACTCATACTCGAGAGTGCTCACTACCAACTGTGGCACAACTGTGATACGACAAGAATCGCAAATGATCGCAAAGCGACACAAATTTATAATAATGATGCTCATCATTTCCGTGTCATTAGATATCGTCATTACATCTCTATCGACCTTACACATTTATTAATCATTTCTTTCAAGTAATAACAATGATTGTGTAGAGTTTATATTATGGCTAAGTGTAAATTGCTACTGTAAGATATTCTACAATCTCCTGTGATATCAATTCATAACATATGTATCAGGATAGTGAAATAATTATTAAGTAATCGTTCTTCTCTAAAGACACACCTTTATACAAGTTTGAAAAGCGCTGGAGCATCGGCCCGACTGTCGCCACCGTAGAAGCGTTCTTTGTTGGAGCTCATTGAGCAAGACCAACTCTTTTCCTTTTGAATCCGCTTCCATGCTCCGCAGCCATTGTGCTACACACCTTCATGCGTCATCACCAGCGCCGCAGACACAAAAAATATAAACGAATCTCTATCTCTCTCGCTTCATACAAGCAATTGCGACACATTCTTAAGCTTTCATGTATCCGAAACATCCAGATCTCGCGCCTTTATTTCTGCCGCGTCCTACGCCCAAAATGATTGATGCAATTAAATAGCAATATTCTAAGAACGGAGGATGCAAAATCCATTCACATCTTTCGACTTGCGGAAATCAGTTTATATTTGCGGTCTCTATTTACATCCTGTTTATTAATAATAAATTCAAACTTTGAATTCATATTTTTTTGGTAAAGTAAATAAAAAACGCAATATTTTTATGTTAAATAAAAATAAACCCCTAAACATAATACTACCTAAAATCCATGTGTTTTTGTAGTGAACATTTATATTACCTACCTGTAAATGTCTTTATATAATGTTCCAAGACAGAAGATGCAAAATCCATTCTCAATATCGATATTAGCGATCCTCTTTTTGATAAAAATTATAAACTTTATTTCAAGATACGTGATCTTAATGAGAAACTGCTGATGCTGATGAAAAAAAATTGCTGATCTATTATCTGAAGCACAATGGTACTGAAAACCATGCGGCAATTTTCATTTCTATGTTGAACATTTTTATTACTTACTTTGAAATGCCTTTATATTATATTTACGTAATTCAGTACCTTTTGATATTTAAGATATCAATATTTTTGATTGCGGATCAAACTGACTAACGAAATTAATATTATTAATATTATTATTTAAACCATTTATATAAGATTAATCTTGTTGTCAATTTCTATAATCCTCCTTTAAAATAGATTCGTTGCAAAAAGTTATGCATGGGGTGCTCACTATTCTGATTCATTAATAACTCTCTACAACGAATTTACTTAAAAAAAGGATTATTTAAATTGGCAACAATATTTAAATACTCTGTCCAGCAATGTGACATTACCATTGGTTTTTGAGTGTGGTGCCGACTATAACAAAAATTTGAGAGCAAATAGCACAAGACTATAAGTGAAGTGTGTTTCATATATGTGATTTTGACATAAGTCTTAACACAATTTTATACGAGCATCTCAAATAAATAAATTAAAACATTAAAAGGCCACCGTCAAAATTATTGAGTGTGGCGCCGACATTCTGAAATTATTTAAAATAAACATGATCGGTTTTAATTATAATTTATTTCTTAATATAAATATTGCTATTGTTTCCTTAAGAGAAAATAGTACAAACTATAAGCAAAGTGTCAAATTACATTATGAACTAGAGTTACTATTATTATATTTATTCGGCACGTTTTTTGGTTATTTATTTAATTTTAATTATTCAGATTTTCCGTTCTTTCTCATTTTCTTAATGATTGTATGTAATAATACTTATAGCAGTTAGTGTTGCCATAGGATAAAAAACTAAAAGAGAACTTTTCATTGTTGGTTGGTTTTGGAAGTAAAAAATGTTAGTAACGAAATACTTAATAATTTTCTCTTGGGCTAATATCAACAGTGTTATAGTGATAAGGTTTCTAAATAAAGTTTACCGAGATATTATCAGTCAATTTTTCAAATTAATTTAGTACAAATAGATAGTATTTTTATTAAAATATACCCAATACTATAACTAACAATAATTAAAGAATTTTATAAGCTATTTAAAATTCATATATTAATAGTATTTTAAATTTTTAGAACAGACGCCATTTTTAAATAACTACTAAATTTTCCGAAATATTTTAAAAGTCAATTAGTTTGATATAAATAAATAGTATTTCTATCAAAATCTATCCAAAACAAAATAGCGGATCAGGCTCATGGACATGGCCGAGATGTTCTTAAGTAATATTTTTTACGTAATAGCTTTTTGAAATTTTAAAAATATATCTAGTAAAATCGTCCAAAACTTCTAATGGCACAGGTTGAAAAAATCAGATAGATTTCGCGTGTGAAAAAAATATGTTTTACTTTTCTTAAGGCAAAAATATTTTGGCTTATCTCCATGACATATGTTAAAGCAATTATTTATTTGATTATTTACAGCCACCATTTTGAAAACAGTGCTAGCAAAATACTCCATCAATTTTTAGAAAGCTTTTATGTAAATCTGATAGGAACTTCGAACGTCCACAAAAATATTTAAAAAAAAGCATTGACTCAAAAATAATCTTTTCTTTTGCAACATTTATGATTAAAGATTTATATTATATTAATATATATTTTTATCATTATTTTAAATATTGCACTTAAAAATAAACAAAAAAACTGTGTTTAAAAGCCAAAATCAATCAAATTGTAGCATTTCGACCTTGAATAGAAACGTATCAATCGATGCGTTTCATTTTTGCTTTTTAATACGTATACGTCTTAACAATAACAAAAACGACCATATTCTATAATATTTTTTAATAATAATAAAAATATTATTACAGTAATGTTATCCGCTGTGAAAAATAAATTATTACTTTTTCATTTTCTAAAGCTACTTTTTCCTCATTCAAATGAATATAAATCATACGTCCTCGGCTTCTGAACGCGGTTCTATCAGATATTGATTAATGACGTTCCCGAATGAGAATCGTGTGAATTGATTTCCGAGAACGGGCGTTTGTTAACAAACTCTACCCATCGTGTAAATGGCTCCATTCTATCATACATTTAACTGCTCAATTATTATTTTATACGCATACATTATTCGAGTGCAAGCGGAGAGAGAGCGGCTTTTTCCAGGGTCCTTGCACCGCGGCTAACATTTTCCATCCCCTCGGCCACCCTCGTAGCATAAGTTCAAGAAAAGAAAATTATACGAGCCATGAAATTAAAAATATGTCTTAAGGGTAATTAGCCCCGGGCCCCGGCCCAACCTACGGGCCCGCATAACCGCTTTTTATGAAGCAGTAGTAACTGTTTACATCGCGTCCCGGCAGTTATAAACAGTTGAGTGTATGCAAATAAATGGGGGAGTTTCCCCGCCACTTTCATTACTCTATCATACCTATTAAGAAAAAAAGCCGGTCAAAAACTAACCGTTCGTTTTATAAATACGGCTGTGGATTTCCGACGTCCATATTTTACTTTTAAACGGCTATGAAGGGGGCGAAATGTCATTGATGAAGTTCGCAATATTTTTGACAATGCCCTTTTAATGTTTTAATTTATTTATTTGAAATGCTCGAAAAAAATCGTGTTAAGACTTTAGTCAAAATCACAATAATTAATAAAATCGTTATAATATTTTATTCATATGTGATTTTGACTTAAGTCTTAAAACGATTTTTTTCGAGCATCTTAAATAAATAAATTAAAACATTAAAATGGCGATTCAAAAATATTGAGTGTGGCGCTTACATTTTAAACAAGTGCTAAAATTATTTAAACCAAGCTCGATCGGTTATAATTATAATTTATATACTAATATGATTATTACCATCTTTGATAGCAAAAGCACGAAAAAATAAGCGAAGTGTCAAATTATATTATGAGCTATGTTGCTACTGAATATAATCACATAATATAATTTAATTTTTTATTATTCGACTCGTTTTTTAGTTATTTATTTAATTTAAATATTCAGATTTTCATTTCTTTCTCAATTTCTTAATGATTGCATTATGTAATAATACAGTTAGGGTTGCCATAAGATAAAATACTAAAAGAGAACTTTTCATTGTTGCTGGTTTTGGAAGTAAAAAATGTTATTAACGAAATTCTTAATATATTGTCAAGAATAAAAATTAATTAAATCCAAAAATTAAGATAAATTAAAAATCTTCTTATAAATTCGCGTGTATGGCGCAATACATAAATGATACAAGCCAAATATGATCAGTCACGCGCGTGTTTTAAAATTATATATATTAGTAGTGTGAGATAACTATTAATCATAAAAATTCAGATTACATTTTCTCTCGTTTTTTTAAATATTAAAATTATGTTTATTTTATATTTTTATATTTTGACATACGTCCCATCGGGGGCAGCGCATTTCAAAATGGCTGAAAACTTAATTTTTAGTTAAATAAGTATGTATTTTAATTCGGATTTAGGGGCATAAAGCCTTATCGCTCTTCGTTACGGCCGGAATAGGAGGAATCCGCAATTTGCGCCCCCCGCGCGTACATTTTTTTAATAGATGTGACCCCCTCGGCGATCTCCTTATCTGCGTTCGGATTTCCACTTCCCCGACTGTAAACCAAATTTAATTGTCCGTGGATTTTTTAAATCACTGCACCAAACAAGAACGGGTGTCAAACTTTTGTTTTATGCGCGTCTCGCACCCCATTTCGCAACAACCTTTGCACCGGCAATAACTTAAAAAACTGCAATCAGAATGTGAGCAAAAAGTCGGCCCCCAGAGGAGAAATTATCGTGACTGGCATTTAGCTACATAAAACGCAAACTATGCATAAAATAAACCGTGATCTTCTACTTTATTACTCGTTTATTGCTCTTCTTCATTGTAGATTACTAAGCAGTGTCAAAGGATTTGCGACTGTTTCAATTCACTGCCTTATAATAATATTAATAGTTTTATCACAAACGCATTATACATTAATCAAAGAGCTTACGCTTTCATAATGGACCTGACCTTCAGAAGTTCTACGCTGTGTCTTTCCCAACACCATAGTGTTGCCAGTGTACCGCGTAGCTCCAAGTGAGCCAACTGTATTGGCTCCCGTGTGTGCAAGAGAATTTTTAACAATATTTGTTGACAATCAATCTCAGCTGTAACAAATTTAAACAGTTGTAGTGGATTATACCAAACACTTTAGTATAATTTTGATTCAGCGAAATGCTTTGTGGTTCATTCCTGTTCAACTATTGTGTATACTGCTTATTTTGTAGTAAAGAAAACATTTTTCATCACACGTTACATTATGGTAGTGAAATGGATCATTTCGTAATGTAACGTATGATGTGATAATATAACCATTATGTAATTTATTTTGTTCAATAGTAATCTATTGAACAAAATAAATTACACAATGATTCTGCTCTGGTTTTGGAATCAATTATATTTTTTAGGAAATGTTATCTTGTATTATAAAAAAACAAATGTCTTCATATGTAACTTTCCACGTGACAATATCTAAAGAATATTATCTTGATATTGTATAGATTTGACTCTTGTTACTTATTTATTGCGAGTTGAATAATTTATTATTATTCTATAAAAAGCGACGTTCTAACACCGTCACTCCAACAAAAGCTTCTCATCTCTCCTAAGAATATTTTCTCTGTAAAAAATTCACATGCCAATCAATATATTCGAGGGGAAACGGCGCTTTTCCCGACAAGATCCGCCCGTCAATCTGCAGCCCCTATTCGCTCCGAAGGTATTTTTTTTATTTCTATTGATTGGTTCCACGTTTCTATGGTTACGTTTTTTACGTTCCACTTATCTGGCAAAAAACCGCGAACCGAGTCTGACACTGTCGCGTCTATTGCACGATTCCTTTAGATACTGTTAATCTTAACGCTCGTTTTAGATAACCGAGCTCCCTGCTTGTCTTCCATCGACGTGTAATCCGTTTATCCTCATTTAATTGATGTGTCATTCAGGCTAAACTTCACTTTCACCTGATGCATCCTGGATGGCTTAGATATAAGCACCATGCCAATCCTGCTTTAGAGTCTCTTTATCGATTTGAAACAATTCATTACATAGTACTTATAAGAATGACGAATTTCAGCTTCCACCTAATAAAATACAATTTTCGATATAATTATTTTTATTATTAGTGTATAAATCCTAATATAGCTAATAATAATTAAATATTGTCAAATAGTATAAAATAAGAACAAAATTATATGTTACACCGAATCAATAAAATTGGTTATTGCATGAAATGGACCAAAAATTTCTCTAATTAATGAAAAGTGCAAGACAGTTGCTTTATTTATGAATTAAGCAAATTATCTGCCGAATGCATGCATTAATCCAATAAGATAGTAGCGCTCCAATAGTGTTTTTTGTAACTAAACCAAATTTAATTTTTGACAGTTTATTGAAAGGTCCAAAGTTTTTGCTTTTGTGAAGTGTATGAATAGTATTGTCAATAAAAATAGTGGTCCATGCACTTATACTTAGTCTGGTCGTGTAACTGATGCCGGGAGATTTTGAATTAAATGGAAAAACATATCTATGACAAAAAACAATGATATATTTGACTACCATAGAAAAATATAAGTAGTAAGTGTATTTTAAGGTGTTCTTAAAATATTCAATTTGACGTTTCCATTTAATATGTAATACAATATATAATAGACAATCATATTCGGACCGAGTTCGAGTTTAGTTTATCAGTTTTAAATTTAAAATGTTGCAATCTTTTTATTTCTTTCTATTTGCCAAAACATATAGCTTTTAGGGGGGGGGGGGGGCAAAGTTGAGGATTATAACTTATGATCCATAACAATTCATATGGTATCATAAACACAATATGTTTATCCTCAAACGAAAATAGTATCCAATCAATATAAATATAATGAAACATCAAAAATTTTCTGATTTTTATTTTATTTACTTATTGAATAAAATTTACTGTGTATTTGTATTTCATTCAGCCAATTCACAAAATTAGCAATACAAATCCAACCATAGTATTATTATCCAAACTCTTTTACGTCATAAAAAGTTTTGAGAGCTTTGCCCATACAGAATACAAATCGACCATTAGCTACTACATAAAAATTTAAATTAAAATTTTCAATGATTTGTGGTAACTTATGATTACAAGCATACTTGTAAATTATGGAAGCATTAATATGCACAATGACTCATATTGTATCAGACGCAGCATCTTCGAACCGCAAACAGTATCTAATCAATGTAATGAAACATCAACAGTAAAAGTAAATCGTTCTGCACCTCTTTGACTTTTATTTTATTTATTTACTAAATACAATTTAAAATATGTTATATCTGTATTTTATTCAGTCAATTCACAAAATAAGCAATACAAATCCAAATATAGTTTTAATATCGAAAATCTTTTACCACGTCAAAATTCTTAACGTTTTGACAGCTGTGACCATAACAGATTAAAAATCGACCATTAATTATTACATAAAAACAAAAATTAATATTCACTAGGGCATGATAAAAATGTGATATTTAGTATCACATTTAATGTAAGCTAATACAAATTCTGCTTACACGAAAAAATAAAATATCCTAATTTATGTCTGATATTACCCCACCACCAAAATAATCTTCCTCTTTGTACTATTAGAATCATAAAAATGTATTTTTTTTAAATTAAAGCCAGTAAATATTAAACTAAAAGTAGCCATATATTTTTTTTACGTTATTGTATATATTTAATTAACGTAACGTTCCTATCGTTGAACATAAACGTATCACTCGAAAAGTATCAGAAACAGACGCCATTTTCGTACGAAGCCGTTTGAAATTTCGAAACGGCGTTATATTTATAATAAAATTTTAGTATGATGATTCGAAAGTAGGCAGGGGGTGGGGGTTGAAAATAAATATTTATAGAAATTCCGCCGTAAATTCTCGAATCGCGAAAATGAAACGATAAAGGGGAAAAAGTTAAGTCTCCGCCGCCGTCATCCGCCCTTTGGAAAAGAAAAAAATCCAAACAGCCATAAACGTCTTCCACCCCCACCCGCACCGCCGAAGGAGGGTGGTTCTCGGAGAAAGGAGGACGCCCCCCTTTATAATAAATGAGTAAAGAAGAAGAATGTGGTACGATTCTTTAAATACCTTTCAATGTTCCCTTTCGTTCGAGCGATTCCTCGCGGGGGGGGGGGCACCTGGGCACCCCAGAGTCGGAGGGTGCCAATATTCGCCGAATGCCATATCGATATTTGGTATCAAGCTGTGAACATTTTATGCGAGGACGTTTTTTTTTTAAATTATTGCCGAGGAGGCGCATTACCGGCCCGCACTTGCTTCTCATAACATTAATTCGTATCTTTTTATGATAACGAAGGATGAAAAATGTATCCCGGGCAGGTACGCAATCCCTAAAAATAAGCGTATGAACGTATGAAAATCATAATATTCAAAACAGCTATATGTTTTTTTCGTATAAAATAATAAAGCGCTGAGAATATTTCGGACCAACTCAACGAATGCATGTTTTGATTTAATTACATTACATTACATGGACGTCATTTGGGGGGATAAGTGGGAAAATTCCCCCCCCCCCTTGAATTTGGTCAGAAAAATTTGGTAATTTAATTAAATACAATGAATCTTAATAAAATCGAAATATTAAAAAAAATTACTACTGACTGACCAACTTTTGCCCCCTCATCTTGAAAAAATCTAAAATGACGTTCCTGTGGACCTAGTCATTTTCATATATCTATTCGTAAATTGCTATATACATATATTATTTTGCTAAGCTAACTTATTATTTTCTTAAAAAATCTTGAGAAATACTATATAATTGTAAAATTACATTTGAAGAAAGAAATTTATAGACTTCGACTATTAAAAAACATAATAAATAAGAATTATATATCAACACATTATTGTGATTAGCATAAAATAATTTAAGCAGCGCCTTATTTACGTCCATTTCTCTCGACGACAGATCACGTCATAATGTGTATTCTACGTTTCTCGACAATAGATGGGTGGGGGTGCATTTTTCACTTGCATGTTTACACTCTTCTCTGGCCGTATAAGTGTTGGCAATTTATCACAACAACAGACGTATCGAGATTTTCATATTTTCAAGCATAAACACGCACCCACACAATCACACAACATACTCCCCACGTGTACAAATCTTCCCCCGCTCTGTTAAAATAAATATGTTCGAATGATAAATACGACGCGGGCAAATGCAATTTCAGCACATAACACTTTCTTGATAAGTGATTTTTTACACGACACTCTCGGATGCTGTGCGGGGTGTTTTTCAGCGGCGAAGATGCGCCCCGCAGATAGGGGTAATAATATTTTATGGGAAAATCATGGAAATTTTCATTGCGCCCCCGCGTATTAGGCTCGGTGTAAATAACGCTCACACGCTGTATGGCGTAGCAAAAAAATGTGTGTATATTGTATATTGAGTGCATCCCCATGATAGACGATAAATCAAACTTTTTGCTTGATCTCGCACGATTTGCGGTGTTCGATGGTGTCGAAGATCATATTGTTTACTTGACGATGTTCATCTCATGCGTGGATGAACAGGAGCAAATTTTAACATATACATATCAATATCAACGTATTAAATATATTAAGATGGTGTACTTTTTTTTACGAAACAGAAACGATCCATTTCTCGATCGGATCGAAACAGAAAGCAGTGTTAAAAGCATTTCGCGAAACTAAAATTACACCAAAGAAAATTATGATGATTGTACATGTATACAGCGTGTACATCATCGGAGCGCATGGATTTTTTTGCATTGTAATGAAAAGGTTAATTATTTTTACTACTTATTACATTGTAAGGTATTTTTAAAGAACTAAGCTACTGCTAATAATCCATTGCAACCAAAAATGTAATCTCGGTGGCGCAGTTTTTAGGCATCGCTGATATAAAGCTATCTACACAAGCACAAATGTTTTCCTCGTAAATTTATTCAAAGACTTACTATATAATGAATAAAGCTGCTGAAAATAATAAAATCTCTTGAACATTTTTGTGTGCCTAATTTATTTTAATGCGGTACAATCGTCAGGGTAAAAAATAAGGGTATTTAAATATTCAGTAGCGCTGGGGTGGTAGCGAAACACGTTAGAAACTATTACCTCTGCCCCATTTGCTCGCCGAGTTGGTAATCGAGCAAGAAAGATAGAATTGAGGAAGCAAGGAATAGCTTAATCGGTTGATTATTCAGCCGAATGTAATGGATGCGGCGGTCAGCGGCCACTGCTCTAATTCTATTAATTCAATACCCCAACCCCATCGAGCGAATTAATTTCGCAACAGCAACTCCAACATCGAGACACAAAGACTTGTGTATGTATATTTTGATGCTTTACCGGTTAGGTTACCCATATTTTTATCTGATGTGACCCTCGTGTTAATGCTTGCTAGATTAGCTTTCAAAAATCATTCAATTGTCCATAGCTATGGTATGAAAATTTCCAAAAGATCTACCCTTCAGTGTGGTAAAATGGAGATTATTCGTGTAAATCTTGTAGCAATACCACTTATCAAGTGTAGCTAATTTAGCTCAAAGATCGCTGCGGAAGGATTATGGCATTAGTGAAGGGATGAACGCCCCCGGTGTCCGGTGGCCCTTCAACCCTTAGCAGCGCCCCAAAAGCGGTCAACTTAACCCCTTGTGTCCAGCCGACGCTTTCACCTGAATAGTATTCAAAGTCAGGGCTGTTCAATACAAATCTCAAATGTAGTAAAGTCATTCTTGCTTTCAGCAAATGGCTTACTAATAAGTAATAACAATAAACTTAAAAAACTTTAAATAAAAGCTTATTGGGATATCCATTAAAAAAAATCAAAAGAAAAAAGTCTCGAATCTATCCCAAAAATATTTTTTTAAATATGTCACTAGTTCAATTATATCGAAATACATTTTTACTAGTAGATTTATATTTTTACCAGTAAAAATATAATTTATCTGACAAGTATAAATATATACAGTTACATACTTATCAATATTTATTTACATGATATGTATAAATGTTACAGTTTTCACTAGTATATTTTCATTGATACATATCAGAAATTGGGTTTCGAGATACAAACCACAGTCGGAAACGAATTAAGTTCGTAAGTCGAGGTACCACTGTAATATAATTTTGATCCCCTTTTTTTAAATTTCTGTGAATAAATTAGCAATATTCTCTATCAACGATATTGTGATTGTTTCTATAACTATTAATATATTATATTTTTTTAAATCTAAGAGATCAGTTTTGTGTTTCTATTAATTTAAATCATATTAAATTTCTCGCTATATTAGAAAGAGTTTTTTTCAAAAAAGAAAGAGTATTTTTGTATAAAAGTAAAAATTTTGTGTATATTTATTATTGACTTGTTTATATTACGTGCCTAATTTTTATTAACATATACTGTATATATACTATTAATATATTAAGATGCTATAAAGAGATTATGTCGTTTTATGAATTTAAGAAATACTTAATTGCTCCATTTTTTTTTGCAAAACAAATGTTATGTCGTTGTATGAAATATTTTTTTCACTTATGGTGAAAATAACTACCGACATTAATACTGAAAATTTTACAGACTACATTTAAACGCGCCACCCTTCGAATAACGAAGCAATTCGCCAAAGACAAATGTCCCACTTGGTCGTCCCTGACTCGGGGTGTGGAAAAGGGGGTGCGAGTCCATGTAAGGGATAAGGAAACAATAATATATGTGCGAACAAGCAGCCGAGGGCTATCGCCCTTCAGTACATTAAGGGGAAGTGACCAGTGTCCAAGAACCACCCCCACCTCACCCCTTCGTCGAACAACTTTGCACATTTTCCCCATCCGGGTTCTAATCGCCGCTTCCGGTCACCGAAACGTGTGTGTGATTTTTTTATCTTTCATTTTCCAAAATTTACTTTATTTGTTTTTGTTTACACTTTTCAACCCTCGGTGTTTAATTGCTCGATTTGTGACTCCCCCGACGGTCATAGCACTCGAAAGCGCAATTCATTTATCAGTCTCAATTAAGTGGCGGGAGTTAACAGGAATTGATGTAGATTAGTGACCGGTGTCCGGTGGGAATGGTTGTGCTCCCCTGCTTCAGTGAAAAACGCAATAAAACGATTAAAAGCTCGATAACAACAACAAAGCATCCATTTAATTGGTTGTAGAGTGACATTTATAGAAATTATGAAATGGATTGTTTATGTGTAATTTCACGCGTTCGCTCCATCGCAACTTGGCGTCCGAAGTCTTCATCAATATCACACTGCAGTTTATTGCTAGATTTGTATATCCTTCTTTTAGTGCTAACGTATTGCTAAATTTGTATGTATACTACCGTTCTCAGAACACTACCTTGAGATACTCCAACTAATATGTATATATTTTTGTTTGACTTTAAATTAATATAAAATATTTGAGAAGTATAAGAAGCTTTAAGTCTGTCAAAATAGTTATAACCGGAAGTTTTTAAAAATATTTACTAAAATATTCATTGTCTTAATATTTTTATGGATTTTTTTATATAAACAGTATTATTGAATAGATATTAAAGTTAAAATACCTTAATGCGTCTAAAAATCATCTACAATATATATCAATTTAATTATTTATTTATATAATCTTCACATTTGTATATAAATATAATCTTTACTACTAGTTAATCTCATGAGAATGCCGAAATATATTTTTGGCGAAACGTCGATATGAAAAAGTTAACGAAACGCAGAGAAGCAAAATATCTAGTTATTCTGCTGTTAATTTTATTAGTTAAATCTCCCGAAGATGCCAAAACCTATTTCTGCCGAAACGTCAAAAGGAAGCATTAAAAAAATAGTACAAAAATATTAATAAAAGTCTGTATTTTTTTAGTTGCACTTTAATTAAGGAAAAATATAATTTTACGGTAACATTTATTTTCAACTGCTTTTTTATGTAAATTAGCCTCGTATCGTGAAAATTTGCAATACTCTGCAAATTATTTATTACAACACGTTTACTAAAATGTATAAAAACATTAAGCAGCGTAAATTTTACTAATAAATTGCTATACGTTTTCCAAATATTATTTACACATCTTCAATCGTTGCGCTTATATTATATGATACAATATACATGTTGTTTTGAGTATTTTTTAATTTATAGACCAGAAAATTAGGTTTACAGAATAGTTTTTTTGATATAAAATACCATTTATTTTCAAACACGTTAATCAAAATAATTTGCGTAATGATAAATAAAATGCACCAAAATTATTCTCCTGAAGATGCCGAAAAATATTTTTGGCGAAAAATCGGAAATTTCACTCTTATTAATGCGGTATATCTACAATTTGTATTTAATAATTTTCTATTCAAGAATTTTCATATTTAGATTATTTATTTTATTAATTATTGAAGCCACATAAATATATTTTTACAATACGATTATTACTAAGTATAGTTACTTAACGCAAGAATAAAAATTTTATAGCAGCAAATTTATATATAGAGTAAATATAATTTTATAATATAGTATATTCATAGTATTATTTAATATAATACTACAGTTAACATGTTCTTTACTTATTGGTTCTAAATATTTGATGATAAATAAAATGCATCAAGGTGATTCTCCTGAAGATGCCGAAAAATATTTTTGTTGAAACATCGAGAGAGAAAAATTAACTAAGCGCAGAAAAAATACGTAAATTTTTCTTTTAATTATGTGTTATATTTTCAATTTAAATTGAAGTTTTAATTTTTTTATTAAATAATTTTAATATTCAGTTACTTTATTTCATTATTTATTCAAAATAAAATTATTTTAATATATTTTTACAATACGGATTTTATTTAGTCTAGACACACAACGCAGGAATATATTTGAAAGGGACAATATTATTCCTGCAGATTAAATATACTGAGAACTGTTTCCTTGCAGAAATCAGAGTAATGCCAAATAACTCAAGGGTAGCTACACAGTGCGCCTTGTGTGTTATACCCGGCTTAATGTCGGCAATTTTTAAGCGCAAACAGAATGCATAAATTGCATAAGCGGGCATAGGGGGCTATTATCGCGTCTCGAGCAGCCCTGATTTATATTTGCAAATTCAAAGTTAAGTGCGGCGGCTGCGGCTATACCTAGTGTACGCCTTGTGCATAAGAGAGAAAGCTCAGCCAGATACGGGGGATACTTAAATGCACCTTCGACAATTTCGCACCGACAACCAAATAATAAAAAACAGACCTATTAATGTCGGACGCCCCGGGCCCCGCCGGGGCTAAATGCGGCCCGCGGCTAAACTCGGCCGGATCGTTAGCGCCGCACAGTTTAATAGCCGCTTACAATAAGCGCACATAATGTCAGCAAATACCTTGTGTAAAATTTAAAAAAATAGGTGCAATAAACTTGATAAGTACCGTACTCATTCATCAAATTAGGAACACTTTGTAATATCTTTCAATATAGTGCTACTCAAATTAGGACATTATATAAAATAAAATACCACCTATTTTTTATGATGGGTTACATATGCAATAAACATGCATGACTTGTCTGTTAATCAATAGTTAAATATTCCCTTGCTTAACTTCCTTTGATTTTTAGACTAATAACTGTGATGTTTCAAGCATTTTCTTATTGAAAGTATTTTAGAAAAAAAATCATAAAATTTGCAAACTATAATTCATAAAAATATATTACAAAAAAATTCATGCAATAATAATATTCTGATATGTACGAAACACAACGACCGACATCATATAATATTTAATATATAATTTTCGTATTGTTTTATATACTAATTTTATTTAAAAAGCCATATTTCATGAAAATAAGAACGTAGCCAAATAGATTTTGACACTCTTTTAAATGTGAGTAAAATATCTTATTGTTGTGAATTTAATTGAACAATAATTTTACTAAAAATATTTTGCTATGCGTCCAAACATGCCGATATCAATTATTGGTAAGTAAAATAGCAATTTTGTGCATAACATGAACACGTGTTTTTTTTTATAAATACAAGGTATTAAATTAATTATTTTTTAATCAACATAAGGATCGAAGATCGATTTAAACTCTAAAAATTTGTACGACTGCTTTAGCTGGGCTTGGCTGGACGGTTTAATGAAAACGGCTGTTTTCCTAGGGTCGTCACGGTCGATTCGGCGTAGCTCCGCTTTGTGTGAGTTAAGATAAAATCTCGTCCATTCCAAATCGGAAGTTAAGCCTTGACGGACATAATTCAATACACTAATTTTTTGTTTTACTTACCCTCATCCTTTCTTTTATTGTGATGTATGTACATGTCATCTTATTATGTAAATATCTTTAAAAATATGTCGAATATTATAGATATTTTTTTCGCTTCTATACTTATTATACATATTAAATTTAATAACTACAATGTATAAATAATTATTAGAACTAACAAAAGAATAATTAATCAAATAATCAAACGTATTATTTTTTATTTCATTTTATGTATTTATTAAATAAATAGATTAAAATTTGAATATTTAAAGATCAATCCGTCTACACTTGTAATTTTGTTAATTTATTATTAACAAACATATTTCAAAACGATCAACTGGCAACACCGACACTATACTCCCAGTTGCGACATCTTTAAAAAAATAAAAACATAAAAAACAAAGCTCCCGTCACTCATCCGCGTGCGTGTCATTCATTGTCCGTCTATTTTAGCGGCAAATACCGAAATTTTAAAAATATTCGTCCGCGTGGCCCGTCTTGTTGTCTTTTCTTAATTACATTTCGGCGGCGCGGTGTAAAAAATAATAGTGAAATCAAACATGCCCACCGGTTTCCTGTAGAACAAAAAAATGCCCAACTATCAAACATGATTGATTACCGGTCGACGCTAAAAAGGCAGAGTGTGTCTTTTGTGCGGCGCTTTTTGGTCTTAATTAGATTGATTCCGAGCAGTTTTTGGACGAAGTAGTAAATCGTGAGAGATTCGAATTGACAACCCTATTGGTTTTACATATTGCGCACAGCAAAAGATTCCGATCGTATATGAGCAATATACACATAAATGTATATTTAAGAATACGTTAATATATATAACTATATAATGTCAGATGTTTATATGATTCTAATTTTAAAATATCATATTTTAAAAATTGTGAATTTAAATATTTATATTTGAATTAAAATATTTAATTTAAAAAAAAAATTATTGTTCACACCTAAAACAGATGAGTACCATTCCACATATTTTTTCCCAGCTCCTCATAGCTATCATCGAAAACATCCTTGTGTTTGGCAAGCTCGTTGAGAAGCTGGATGACTCGTGCAAGAGCAGTGTTCTCAAGCGCTGACATCCTGGCCGCAACAAGCTTTCTAAAACATGCCGATCATTGATGGATTGTCAACACCACCCCTTAGCAATTTTAAAAATTACTCCATTGATTAGCTGCTATTCCGAAAAACGATTATTTTTTGTGCATTCTCTAATAACAAGGAATTTTTCTCTTCACTTGAATTACAGACAATGGAGCCATATTTGAGAACATAGTTAAAAACGCAAAACACGAATAAATGATTGAAGTGGCACGCTTCGCATATCGAAGCCGAGCATTTTCAACGTCTTATTGCAAATTTTTCCGATTTATTTAATAATCACTAGGTCCGATTTTGCAGACATAATTGAAAAACACACGTCCATTTTGGATTTGAATCTAGGTCTTTCAGGTCAATAGTCAGCGACTTATACCACTCGTATATTGTACTGGTAATAATTTAGGATGGAACCAGACTCTTGTTAGACTGCATAACTATAGCAACATCGTTATTTTATTAAATGTGAATCCAGGGATGCTTAATACCTGTTTTTACTGCATTTGCATTTTCCATGGACCTTAAAATAAATGCTAACAAAGGTCGCTCTATTGATGATCATGATACATGATCATCAACATTAGTATGACAATGGCATGAAACAGCTTTTGAAAGACTTTAATTATAATAATGTATAGGAAGAACTGATAAATATGTGAAAGGAGAGAATTTTGAAAATCATCATAGCATCCAAAGGTTTAAAATATTTTCAAGAAAACTTTTCTCAAAAATTAAATTTATTGGGCTTCAATCTAATTTTAATTTAAAAAATCGTTATCCAGCCATCTACTACATGATTTCAAAATGACGGGAAAATCATCAATCATTAGTTTAATAAATTTTACATTGCAAAATATACATATTTTGCGGTATTTTTGGCAGATCTCCCAAAGACACCACATAAAACTCTTACCGTGTATGTAAATCGATTTATAGGTTCAAGGTTTCTGGTTTGAATCATTGTGCATGAATATGCAAAATAATTTAAATCTTAGGATTTATTCGGCGTTAAAATAACACTTTGACTTTTGCTACAATTTATAAAAAATATCTTCTAATCATTGGACAGTAAAATCTTAATCAAACACAGGTTTTGCGCAGCTTTTGTGCATATATGATAAATGGAAGTATTCTTCCCTCTTTTCAACTACAATTGTACGAAATATTATATATATATATAATATAAAGATGATCATATTTATAACATATAATTGATGGCAAAATCAATAGGAAAAATATATGATAATTGAATGTTTATTTTCTATTGAGTTTGTTAGTAATAATACATATCAAATTCAAATCAGATTATGTAAGGCAAATACTAAGTGTGTTCTCTATACCGAAGTGCTTCATAGCTCTTTTAAAGCCCTTTATCTAGCGTTTATCTAAACACGCGTTTAATAATAGAGCTTAATGAGTTTCCTGAACTTGGTCAACGTGACCAAGAAAACGGCGGTGTGTGTCAAAACAGTGTTTTTGGAAGCCGAGTCGGTCTGGGCCGAACATCAATCACTATTTACACGTCTCCAGAGTGTGTCCGTCAGCAGCGTCCAAATGTGTAGCTTTTTTCTGGTGACGCCTCACTCGTCAGCGCTGCTACACGACGAATGATGAGGAAATCCTCCGGTGTTAGCTTTTTAGCGATACGAGACGAGGAATTCAGCGATGAGAAAATGTTAGGGTTAATTATAGCGCATGTGCTTGTTGACTTTAATTGAAACTATTTAAAACGACGTCAAAAAATCTAAACTCTGATAGATTTTTTGACAGGTATCAAATAAAACTGTTACAGCGTCTTTAGTTGATTTAATGTATATTAATATATACACAAAATAGTTACAAAGATGATATACAAAATAATATAAAGATGAATAATTCTATACAACAAATTACATCTCATATTTATCTTGTAGATCAAATATGGGGCATAAATATGAGCGGCTTGAAATAAAAAAATTTAAAAAAAATTATAAATCTGGTCGGTTTTTTTTTTAATTCATATTAAAGTAAACATTCAGGAAAATCATATGATAAAAATATCATTATCCAGGTGTGCACCATCGCGTTGCAAACATTAATTAAACCTGGAGCTCAAACTTGTGAAAATTCTCTGGAATATTGCGCGTGAAATAGCAGCCATTTTCTCTCGATTATAAACTTTAAATTTGACTGTCATAGCTGGTTTATTGTTGTAAACCCGACTCTTTAAGCATCCTTATAGAAAAAAGTCAGGAGGAGTCAAGCCACGACTCCTCGGAAGCCATGGAATTTCACAAAATTGAGGTCCAAATTTCAACAATGTTTGCAACACTATAGTGCACAACTGTATAATGGTATTTTTAAGATATGATTTTCCCGAATGTTTACTTTAACATGAGTTGAAAATAAATCGATAATAATTATAGATTTTTTTTTAATAATTTATTCCAAACTGCTCATCTTTATAGCCGACCTGTATAACAGCACTCTTAAAATATTTTTATTTGATGTATTCGAAACTATTAGTAAAATACAGTAAATTTACATAAATGAGTCCATTTCACTATCGAATCCAGAAAATTTTCAAGGAGGGGGGAGGGGGCAAAATTTAACATAATACATAAAAAAGATGCATTAAAAAGATATGCATGTCATTTAATGAAATACATTTTATAACAAAAAAAATTATTGCCCCCCCCCCCCCCCTTCTAAAAATCTGAAGGTATTTCTTACAGAAAATTTAAAAAAACAGTCTCGAATCTATCCCGAAAATATTTTTTAAAACATGTAATTTCAGTGAAATCATATTGAAATACATTTTCACCGGTAGATATACATATATATATTTACCAGTGAAAATATAATTTATCTGGCAGGTACTATTAAAATTATAATATTTCAGCTTTTCAATACGTAACATATACATTTACAATGAATGTGTATTTTTCGGTGAAATTATATTTTCACTTGCGAAGTCCAAATACATTTTTACCAGTATACATATGTTTCTACTAGCGAAAATATAGTTTAACTAATATGCTGCTCTAAAATGTTTATGAAAATCAATTTGACAGTTCCGAAACGTCTATTTGCTGTTCAAACCCAAACCTAGCTAAATGAAAAAATAAATAATAATATATTATTATTATATTTTTTTATTAAAAATTGAAAACTTCATAGCGAAAATATTCGAATTCCCCCCCTCCCCCGTCGATTGCGACGTCGTCATACTTTTTTGCATTATGGCACCCCTGGGGGTGGGCCTCAGTCGGATGCGGGGTGAATTTGATTGACAGGTCCCTCATCAGTATTCGCGCTCCGCCATTGGACAGACGGGCCTGTCAATCAAAGGGCCAGTCTGCCCTTGTCGGCTTCCAATTACACCTATGGCGGATGCTGGGGGCCCTCGACCTGACTGAAACCAAACAACACGTCTTGACACCTTTTTATCCATAGCCTAACCCTAACGAGTTTACACTACGATTCTCTAAAATGCTACTTTAATTAAATTCTTGGACTCCCAAAAGCGCCCTTACTCTATCGGCGTCTCCACTTCTTTCTTGCCAATCCCTCGTGGGTGATCGTAGTCAGTGACGTCCCTAAATAAAGTGCCGCCCTTAAGCAAAGCTCAAACTAAAAAATCTACTATGAATCGCCCACCATTAAAAAAATTAAATAATGACAGCCGTGGTCAAAACAGATTAAAAATCGACCATTAATTACAAAATGAAAACACGAAAACGGTAATTATAATAACGGTAGTTATGGTTTAGTGTCATCTATAATGTAAGCTTTAACGTAAAATCCGTACTTGTTAATTACAATAGAACGTCTCAACGCGGCGCGACGCTCAAAAACCACCTGTTTTATATCCTCACTTTACCGTGATGTGTGTGTGTGCATATTTGACAGTTGCGAAACATTCATTTACTGTTGGAACTAAAACCTAACCTAAACGAATATAATGGTATAATCGTCATATGCTGATATTCTTTAGTGTCACAATCATCGATTAATTTCTTTATCGAGAAATTCTCGATAAAAATTTCTTTAGCAGAAACACTGCGTATAATTGTGTGTTGGAATCTTAAGTAGCATAAGAAGTAACAAGCTCGTCTCTAGCCAACCCCGTCTCCTCTCTGCAAGTTTAATTAAATTCATGGATTCCCACCGCCGCTGGAAAATCTGCACGGAACATTCCCTAATTTAAATATTTATGACGATTCGGATCGGGAGCAGACGCGATCGGTGGCAGCCGTCAAAGTTGAGGGTAGTTTAGCCGAGGATAAGTTTCCAGCGGTGTGGAGACAGGGGTGGATCGCTGGATATTAAATTTCACCTGCTCCGGCGTCAGTTGGTGACAGTACTTTGTCACTTTTCTATCTAATCGCCGATGGGCGGTGGGGGAACAGCTATGGAAACTTTTCAGCAAACACTTCTAGGATGCATCTTATTATATATTACTATAAAATGTTATGAAAAAAAATCAATCGCTCTTTCTAATTTGCTCAAATTATACGTTTACATTTCAGAAAATGGTCTTCCTAGAAGACTCCGCACGGCGTACACGAACACGCAACTTCTAGAACTAGAAAAGGAATTCCACTTCAACAAATACCTCTGTAGACCTAGGAGAATCGAGATAGCAGCTTCTTTGGATCTCACGGAAAGACAGGTGTGTAATTATTATTATTCGATTAATAATAACCAATCAATGTTCCTGGGGAATACTTTTGAAGGCTATTATGCCATTTAACAATGTGTGTTAAAACTGACAAAGAATTAACTACTCTATTATTAATTTAAATACTGAAGTCAAACAATCAAATATATTATCAAAAAAATATCCAATTTTATTTTGTGATAAAAGATAGAGTTAAGCTCATATTCTCGCATTGGTACTATTGTATGTGATGTGCATGTAAAGTATTAGTTTGAGAGTCAAATATTGACAACGCATTTTTTCACGCACGCTCACAAAGAATTTTCAATAAATTTTGCGTTAAGATGCAGTGTAGTTGTCCAAACGAAAAGTTTATAAATGGTATAAATGTTTTATAAAGTGTTAAGACATCAAATTTGACAAAAGAATATGAAATATGTCAAGGATATTGGGCTTAGTAATTGGTGAATAATTAATAATAATTCTGAAAAATTTGGTAAATCATTTGGTTCGTGCAAAGCAATTTTGCTTTGATATTTTAGGTAAATTCTTTGTACCTTCTTGTTATTAGTGAAGTACAAAACTTACACTTACAGCAACAACGCTTTCAGTTTCTTCGTAAATTTCGATACGCAGTAGAACAATTTTAACGCGTTGAGCGGTGGTTATGCAATCCATTTCGTAGATGTGTTGTTACAAACTAACATTTGACACTTTGAACAAGCGTGCTTATTGACAGCTGTCTAATTTATAGTGCTGCCAATATATGAAATTCGAATTGGATCACCCTATAAATATATTAGCTAATTTCAATAAAAAAATGTTCTATAAAATGGTTACTAACGAAAAAATATCTTTACACGCAGAAATCAAAAAACTCATTAAAATGATTAAAAATACTAAACAATAATTTATAGCATTTTTTAGTAAATTATAATTAAAATTAAATGATTCTCAAAAATGTAGTATAGAATTACACTGTATATTTAAATTTCATAATTAAAATATCTAAATATGAATTTATCTCATTTCAGGTGAAAGTATGGTTTCAAAATCGTCGAATGAAGCACAAACGGCAAACTTTGACCAAAGGCGATGATGGAGATGATAAAGATTCTACTACTTCAGAAGGAGGAAAGAGTTCCAAGATGTCTTCTGATAAATTCCTGGACGAAGACGGACCCAGCAGTAAGAAGAGCTGCCAGGGCTGCGAGATGCCTCCTGTCGGATTGTGCGGACCAAACGAAGAACTCCCTGACTTAAACGCGTCCAGAGGTAACAACAACAACACCCCCAGCGCCACCAACAACAACAACACTAGCTTCAACAGTAACAGCAACGGAGCTTCGAGCGTCACGAGCTCCGGATCCTTCGAGAAACTAGAAGAAGACTCCAGATCGAACGAGTCCAGCGGACTGCACCTGGCTAGTCCGAGAATGCCCGGCACTAAAAAGGTTAAAACTGAAAACAGAAGAAACTCACCTACGTTAGAAGGCATTAGCATTTGCAAGACTTCGCCTCAGTCCGTTAAAGATCCTTTGCACTCCACCTCGACGTCTGCGATCCAAGATAAAGGATTGTCTTCTATGAGTCTAACGCCCTCTTCCACGCCTGGAACACCGTCCACTATGCATCCGAGTCCTTTGGGAGCGCCTCCTGGAGCCATGTATCCCAGACCCTCTCCACCTGCTACGACTCCGAACGCGTCTACTTCGGTACCGTTACAAAACGTACCCAACGCTATTCCTCCGTACATAATCAGAGGTGCTCATCTCAATAGCTTGCCCAATCATTACACACCGCCACACGCGGATTACCGTAGTGACCTACCGATCAGCAGGAACAACAATAAGCAAACAACTCAACAGTTCCAACAGATGCATCCCAACTATGCGCATGAAATCTATCATGCGAATCAGCAGAATATGAACGCCGAAGGACATAACTTTTCGAGACTACACGGAAGGACTCACGAGTCATTAGGCAGAGGAGTAACGAGAGGAAACGCGAGACACAACTATACCGGACACGTGAACCAAGCTTACCACCAGCAAAACTTTGCTTATAACAACTACAAGAATCATCACGAGCAAAACTACCATCATGGCGCCGCTAACTATAACCAAGTGCAAGGATACAACTCTGAGCATGGTCCTTATCATCCCAATAACCACTTTGGTTATCATTATCCTGCTGAGATGAACCATGCCGTAGGAGTGGCAGGTCCGAACGAGTCTTCAACGTTGACTTCATCTTATTACAACGCAGATTCATTGCAACACAAAGGGAATCACAATGAGTATCCTCCTGCTAATAAGCATGCTTATTATGAAGGAGCTGCTTACAATCATAACGTACACCACGGAGACGGCGTCCAGAACAACACCACAATCTATAACAACGCCACTCCGGATGCCTTTCCGCCTACAAACCAAGGAAGTAATCATGTCACTAGCGTCATGACACCGCCCACTAGTGTGCAGACGGATTCCAGCGATAACTATAGTTCATTTCATCAGTTCTACGAAGCTACCCAAGCTCAACCTGCTTCTGTGGGCGGAGACAACAGTAACAGTTCATCGGATTTCCATTTCCTCAGCAACTTGGCGAATGACTTTGCACCGGAATACTATAGCATTTGAGTTGAAGAGTATAATGGGATCATGGTCGACAACGTGTTCCCATGAAGAGTTAGCTAATGCAATTGTTGTGCTCTCTATAGTGCCTCAGTTAAAAACAGTAGGATTAAGGATATGCATAAGTATTATTATATAATATATGAACATGTAAAGGATCGATGCAATTATATTAATTATCGATGTACATAATATAGCCAAGAGGGTCTGTCTCTAGACGCTTAACGAAAATAACCCAACTGTTGACTATACCATTTAAAATGAGACTGAAATTAATAGAAAAGCTCAAATTTACAACTTGTATTCGGACTGAGTAGATAGGAGAAGGAGCTCTGTCCTATGACAGACAGCTTTTACTCCCCAGTTGCATTATGTATTGGCCCGACCTCCTACCTGGGCTGTCCATCATATCTAACCTTTAGAAACAAGTAGATAAATATTGTTGAGCATCTAAAAGAAAGAGAATCTTGTATTAACAAATTCACTGTTAAAAATAACTAGCAGTAAACGAAAGATCTTCTTTTTGATCTTATCCTCTATATCCCACTTCCAACTCACCTATTATTTTTGTCCTACATTAAATATTATATACCAATCTTTTTCCAATCTTGATCTAACAAATCCCCGTACAATTCAATAGTACATGATGTTTTATCAATTTTGTACAGTAGTAGTTAGATCTCCCGTCTTTGTTACAAGTTCTTTCAACTACTAACTTTAATTCTTCTTTCTTATTAAGTTATACAGTGAATAATGATTTAATTTATACAAAGTTTTTTCCTAATGGTATATTTGAAAACCTTCACAAATTGTATTTATGTGGACCGTGCTGTCTTATGTTGTATTCTAAACACTATACAGGATGCTGTTCTTTTTAATGAAAATATCATATTTTTAATTCTTACAATGTAAAATCGTTTTAAACGTTCTAAATTCAAGATATATACGAATTTATATATTATGCAGTTTTTTTTAAATATCTAGAAAATTAATATTTTTCTTTTACATCGTTTTTAAAAATAAGATTTGAAGATCGTCGCCATTATTTTTATTGTTATATCGATAAAATTCTCTTTCCTAACATTGAACGACGCAAAACAGTATCAGTATTTTTATAAATAACGCATATTTGCGTCATCGGCTCTTAACGATATTTTTACGCTTAAGTGCTGAGATGTTCATAGTAGATCTTGCCGAGGTGTTTCTTCTGATTGCCCTACGTTTTACAAGTCTTCTTATTCATATTTACGGCCTAAATGAAATATTATATTGATTTTCCACTTTATCCCGTTCATTGTATATGAAAGAAATTAGAATACAACCTTGTCTAACTCCGGCTTTGTGTACAACAGTTTTCTTTACAAAAACAATTAAATCTTAATATAAATATCCCTCGTTTCGTCGAGAAACAAACCCTCTGTATGCAGCATACGCAGTGAAACCCATTTAAATATTACTTTATAAAGAAAAATTATATAAAAGCAAAGAAAATCCAAAAATAATTATTTTATTTAAAATCTTTGGGTCTCAACTGCGTAAGCAAAAATATGGAAAGCTAATATGATTAGCATTGCCATATTCCATATTTTATATGAAATTTTATAAGTTTTGCATTTTTACGTACGTATATTAAGTTTAGTTATTGAAAATGGTTTGTTAAGGCATTGTTTTACGCAATATTGTTACATTTTAGCATTGTTTTACATAATATTAATTTCTTTTAATTATTGTAAATTATCTGTAATATACGCGTTAAATTAAAATGAGATTATTAGAGTAACCGAGCACTCGCTGTATATAAATAAAAACTATACATAATGCTTTCGAACATATAATATATAGTCATTTTTTAATAAATAAAAAACATCAATATTTATAAGAATAGTTAATTAAAATGATATTTAAAGAAACTTAATTTTTCATATCGTACACATTGTAACGACACAGATACACGATTATCAATAATCACTCATTAGCGTTTACAAACAAAGAGCAATATTAATTTGTATTTAATTTCATTAGAAGATAGTTAATCTTCGATTTGAAGTGGAGTTTAATAGTCGACTTCGCGCGCTCGAGCCACTTTCATATTATTTTTTTTATTTGTAGTAATCAAACTCGGAATATATATAAAGCCTATGTCAAAATTGTGAATTTATTGCAAGTAAGAGACCATTTCAATAGAAATTGCCTAATCGACGTAGATATAATGATAACGTAAATGTTAATTTCAAAAAAATAACTATTGTTGTAAATATTATTGATTATATGTAAACAATCTTATGTACAGTATATCGATTAATATATTAAATTGAAATTTTCACAAAATTTGTTCCATTTATTTAACACAAAAAGGTTTGATATAGAATAAAAACATATAATATGGATTATTTATTTAATAAATTAAATGTGATGATAAACCTATAAACTATTATAAGTAGGTTTAAAATTTGTTGTTAATGTTTTACTGATTTGTTTTGCATAAATAAAATTATTAAATTATACATTTTAAAATTATTTAACATCAAATCAGTGTAAATTTTATCAATTCATATATATTTATATAAGCTAAAGCAAATCGAAGTTAAAAATTATTGAAATAAAATTACATTTTAATAAGTAAATAAGAAAGTATTTATGATAAACGCATAAATTTATTGCTTAGCCTGTTGACTCATTTTTTGTTCCATTACTTCACAGATAGCGTCTTTGATTTTGGATTTGTCCAATCCCATTGTTTGGATTTTTTCCATGTGCTCGGTGACAAAGTCGACTTTCCGTTTGAAGTACTCTTTCGAACTTTCGATATCCTGTAATATAAACAATATATCGATTAATAACAATCGTTTATCGGTAAGTATATCAAACATTAGATTTTTTTCGACAAAGTATAGGTAACGTATAACATAAAAATGTATATAAAGCATTAGATTTATGTTTTAAGGAATAAATGAGAGCAGTTCTAAATATAAATAAATATACAGTAAAGTAGTCCCCCTTATAACGTAGTATTCTTATAACGAAGTCCCAATCTCTACGCTATAGGGGGGGGGGGTCGGCCGTATAAGTAAAAAAGTGAGTTTATTTTAAATTTGCGTGAATGTACAATTGGTTAAGCACTCTTAATGCCACAAGATCACCGGTGTACACAATTTTTTAAACATTAAATACACGTTGCTTTTTACAATTATGGTTTGGTTATTAAGCAATAGCAATATGGAGATTCATATTTTAAATAAATACATCAAATCGAAGAGCAAAACGTCACCTTTTGATAATAAAAAAGTGAAATATTCTGGAGATTTTCATTTAGATGACTATAGGCCAAATAAAGACCATTTCCACGAACATTTCCGATCCATGGAATGCATATTCTGTCAACTGACAAAAACACACGCAAAATTAATGTGATTGCAGAGAACTACCGTTCGTAAAGAGTAAGTGATAATATAGAAGTTGCTTACATGATGTTAAAGATGTAAAACTACCGTGGTTATTACCAATGGGTATTTGTGAAACTTTTGATAAAGAAATAAACGTGGACAGCTCTTATATGTGGCTAATGCAAAGCAGGGACGTCATTTGGGGAAGGGGAGGAGATCAACTTAAATACAATAAGTTCGGCAATGATGAAATTGTAGTTTCACTACATGTTTGCTCAAAGATAGTATATTGAAGTATGAATTTGATTTAACAAATGTCTTTAAAAGGGCATATTCTTTCATTATTTGTGATGTTCACGAAAAACCTGTTTCTTCGTTTTCTCTAGTATTCTATTGTACTCCGTTCCTTTTAAGCACACTGATAAAACACCGTAATTTCCCTCAAAGAGGTTAACCCTCAAAGCAAATATAAAAAAATAAAACAGTTTCGAATCCACCCTGAAAATATTTTTGAAAATATGTCATTTCAGTGAAATTATATCGGAATACTTTTTCACTGGTAGATATATATTTTTACCAGTGAAAATATAATTTATCTGGCAGGTGCTAGTAAAATTATATGATTTCAACTTTTTCATATATACATTTACATACTTATCATTATTTATGTATAAATGTTCCAGTGAATATGTATTTTTCAGTAAGTAATATTCTCACTAGTGAAGTCTAGATACATTTTCATCAGTAGACATATATTTCTACTAGCGAAAATATAATTTAACTGATGGGCGCTAATGAAATTATATGCTGCTCTAAAATGTCTATGAAACTCAATTTGACAGTTGCGAAACGTACATTTGCTGTTCAAACGCAAACTGAACTCAGTGAAAGCTATAAAAATAATTAAAGTTTTAGAACTTTCATTGGATCAAGTCTAAAGTACAAACTAAGCCAACTCAATTCAGGAGAAAATAAGTGGAAGCAGATGTACAAATGTCGCATCTCGCATATAGCTCTATGGTTTGTCTGCACTTTGATATTATACTATGTTTTAAAATAATGATAGCGGACTTTTGATATTGAAATATTGGTCAAAATATATTCAAATTGAATTTTACCTCATAAATAACTCTCTGCAACAAATCGACAAAAAAATGTAATTTATATTTGTATATAAATAAATAAAATGTATAAACCAATAAATAAATATTTTTTAGAATAAATTTGACCCCTGATAATGTGAAAGTAGCGAAAAATTAAATTATTAATTATTTTATTTTAAGTAAATTTTGGTACTTGTCAATTATCACAGCACCATGCTCAAATTTGACAGTTGCGAAACGCTCATTTGCTATTCAAGCTACACAAATTAACCATTATACTGTTATTATATTCGTTTAGAGTTTGGGTTTGAACAGCAAATGGACGTTTCACTACTGTTAAATTTGGGCATGGCATTGTGTTAGCAAATACCAAACAAATTCGATGCATTTTGTCAACTTATTCTCAAAACCAGCATTTTTTTTTTTATTTATATTGAGTTGCAAAATATTCAGTTTCTTTGTAAATATTTATTGCGACTCAGATTGAAAACAAATGATAAAATAAATTGAATATATTATATATATGTACCAATACAAGCCGAGACATTTGATATATTTTGTGTTTTTAATTCATTTTACCTTGGCCTGGCACTAACCGACCAGTACCCATTGGGCTAACGCCTGGCATATTGCAATGGAAAACATATAAATAAATAGCCATACCATTGCAAATAAAAACATTTGAGTTAAGTGCACAAAGCAGTAACTAAAATTATTGGAACATAAATAGAATTTTGTGCAAATTCTATTTACGCTCCATTGCTCCATGTCATGGAGAACGCACAATTCGAAAATTTATATAAGAAAATACCTTTTGAACATAATAACCCGTTCCGATGTCGACGATAACGTTCTCAGTGTCCGCTATGAATCCAGGTACATAAATCGAGCCCGTCAGCGGAACTAATATTTCTTTTCCTTTCAATTCGGGAGTGATTTTCTCTACACATTCGCCAGATTCGGTGAACTTATTCTGTGCAATTTTTAACGTCTGCAATGACTCTTGCAGTAGTGTTAATTCCTGCAAACGGATAAACCGCACATAAATTTCGATAATTCATATCCAAACTCTTGTATATGGTTAAAAATAAAACATCTGTCAATACATATATAAAATTACCTGAAATATGTGCTGCTTCAGCTGCGAGAGCTGCTGGAGGTTTAATTTGGTCAAATCCATCTGCTGCATTCCCGGAGCTGGCCCTGAACTGGTCATCTTGATTTTTATATGTGAACTACTGTCTGACACCCGGTTGTAATGTTGCCACAGCACCTAACCTAAAATGCTCGGCGCAACGTGATAGTGTTGCAAGTCGAATAATTCAAATGTATAATAATCACGTGAAATGCAATAATTAAATTATATATTACTTTCTTATTTTAAAGTAATATATGAAGTTTACAAATGTATACAATATTGCTTTTTATTTATATTTATAAACTTAAATGATTTTGTTGTATGGGGTAATATTGAACATTTTAAAACAATGTTTCACGTTTCACGGGACGCTAGTTCTAAAGGGGACCCCAATTATTCCGAATTGTCGACAATTTGTAAAAGCACGAGCAGCGCTGTTCAACTGGCGCACAGTGTATGATTTGACCAATCTAGCTGAACAAAAATCGGAATCAGACGTATAGGATTTTAAGTGGTCTCAAATTACAATTTAGAGATGTGGCAGCAAATAAAACACAATTTTGTTAGTCCTACTAAATTTATTTGGATTTTAACAAAGTTTTTATGAGAAAAATGTTTTTTGCTGCTTGCAACAAAGAAATGTAGGGACCAGACGACATTAATAAATATTTAAATAAATCATAATTTGTGCGAGCACGAGAAGTTTTTATTGTGTGACCTAATCTGACCTTCCTAATTTCTTTGTTTTTGTCTTCTGAAGACTCTTCAGACATTTGTCATATTGGTATGACAGAATGTCTTATTATTTCTGCTTCGTGTATCAGGATCTTATGCAATGTAGCTGGCATGTTATACCACGGGTATAGGTAAGATATAAGTCTCGTGTTTCCAAACAATATTGCTTAAATTTGTCCCGGTCAATTTCATAGCCAAACGCTATGACTGCAAGAATAGTACCGAGGCGATAAATTAAATTTTCTTTGATACCGGTGATACGAGCCGTTGCTTTAAAATCGTGAAAAACGCCCTTGCGGTGTTCCCATCGTTGCTCGTACCAAAACCTGGTTTAACTTTGTCTACTATGAGACTGATTTCTTTGAATTTACCCTTTATTTCATCCTTCTTCTTAAAAATGTCTTTATTTTTCTCTGATCTGACTTGCCACTTAGCTATTTCCATTCGGTAAGTAATATGCAATAAGCATTCCATTGTACAGATATAAGCATGCAGGCTAGATATTCCAAACCGGTACATATTTTCATCAGGCTCTCTTACGGTTGTAGTCGAATTCATCTCCATGTGTGAATATTTTTGTACATCTGCACAGTGAAATTGTTTGCAATAAATAAAGCCAACGCTTCTTCCGGGGTGTAAGGCCGTTGTTCTTTTTTTACGCTAAATCATCTCCGAGCTTTTTTATAACCAGTAGCTCGTATTGGTAAAACTGTAGATACTTCCTCCATTAAATTAACAGCGTCTCGTTTTCCACTGGCTCGCACACTTAATTGTGCAGCAAAAGATAGTTGTGCATCGTTATATTTTTCCAATTGAACTTTGCGCTTTTTCGTTTTTGTACAACAATCTTCAAAACGCTTTTTCGGTCTACGAATACTGAAACTTGGTTTCGGTGACTATTCGAGGAACATATTAAACACTAATTCTTCATTTAACCATTTTTCATGGGCACTTAAAAATAAGTCTAATCGTCTCTGTTTACGAAGCCTTTTCACACGAATCTTCTCACATTCTTTTTTCAGAAAAGTCCTTAAGGGCTTCTCCTGATCTTGTGTAAGGAGCAAATCAACAAATCTTGACTTTACAAACATAATAACTTTGTTTAATCTGCCTTTGGACGGGATAGAAAGCCAAAAGTCAAATAATGACTTTCATGAAATTTGGGCACCTATAAAGAAACAAATTAAAAATCTTTAGAATCGCACATAATCGCACAAAATAATTATGTTCTTAAAAAGTATAATGATGCGAGAATACGTTTAGAGCTTTGTCATGCCTTGACTCAACTTGACTACATACTTTAAGACATACATACTAAGTTAAGTTTTTTTTTTTTTTGTTCTTTTGAAAATGGTATATTTTAAGACAGTATTCCTAAGTATTCACGAATATTTTGGTGGATTAAAATGCAATGATAAATTGATAATTACCTCTAGTGGAAGAATCCATCACTAAAAAGTATTTAAATCACACAGTAATAAATGCACAATCGTCAATGTTCACAGCTGCTACATCTATCAGCTCCATAAATACCTTAAGCGGCCATCTTCTGGTTGGTCTGAAGCAGGAATATTGCCAAGTCATCTTATCACTGATATCGACAGCACCCTTTGTATGATTATAGTGCAATATAATCTTGGGCTTCATTTTTAAATCATCAGGGGCTAATTTATTATCGAAAAATTCTGTAGACATGAGAGCAACGGCACTTATTATTTTCGGAACATATGATACTAGTCATATCTTCGTCAAAACTGAAGAGGCTTGGGTATTCTTCTCTGTCTTTAGATGGGAGGAATTTCCCTCTTGTTAGATCGAAGTGTCGCGGTTATCATGATGTTTTTTTCTAATATTTTTTTAGCTAGTGGAACAGAAGTAAAAAAATTATCGGTTGTCACACCCCGTAAACCGAAGTTTGTAACAAATCCATCACAACTCGTTCTCCCTCTTTGATTTCCCTTCTGTTATTGACCTAATCAGTGTATACTTGTAAATTTTAGGTACATGCAGTTTGAGAATCTGCTGCCGCCCATATTTTAATTACATAATGCTCCGGTTTGCATTTCATGTAGCGGTAAACAGCCAGCCTTTCGTTGTTATGTGTGTAACATATTTTTTTTGCATGCGTTTACAAATTTATCAAAAAAAAACTTGAATGCTTCCATCTTATCCTGCTTTCTGGAAGAAAGCAAAATTCAAACAAAACATCAATTTCGACCGTAGTAATAGAAGAAATACTTTTTTTCTGTTATCCTTGTCTATTTGCTTATTTGTTTCGTTGCAAATGTATAACATCTTTGCTTGTGAAAAATAATTTGAATTATTTACAAATTCGATTATTTACAAACGTATGTTTATATTAAGGGGTATGTGAGTAAAATAGTTCACCGACCACTGGTCTAGGCTATGGAGTGGGGGAATGCATGGAATCACAGCGCCCGGCTACGCATACATACGCAATACTAACGAGTAACGAAGTTTTTTTATTATTTTTCTATGTTTGTAATCGACAAAAGATAATAATTATTGTTTAACGTAATTGTATGACTTATTTCAAACAAATACAAAAAGTTTCAAATGTGTAGTATTTATATCAAACGAGTTATTCAAGAAAAACTGAGAAGTTGGGGTATCCTTGTCCCCCCCCCCCACCGGCACGGCTGGATTAAATAGCAAATGAAATATAATTTATTAAAATATATAAATTTTTATTCTTGAAAAAATATAAAAAATAATTTCAAATAAACTATTTTATTTAAAGAAAATAGCATTTAAATAGTAAAATATCTTACATATTTACACTATATGGCCAATTAGTTTTTCGTTTTATGACATTATTTTCATTGACATGCAAATCTGGAGTCAACATACCCCCCACCATGAAACGTTCGTTTAATAATGAGGGGCACATCAGCATGTATTTGCCACCATTTTACAATATTTTACGATATTTAATTTGTTTACATGTATAACACATAAAACAAATATAATACATGAAAAATTATTATTGAGTAATTGAAATAAATAACATTTTTAAACAACGCTATTGTTGTTAAATAATTTTAAGTTTAACATAAAAATATTACTAAATTAATGAGAAAAACTTATGCCTAATTTTTATCACAAACTGAACCACAGTACTGACCTTGCGATTAGATAGTAATACAAAAAATATTAAATTTGAGTGTTGTTTTTCCATTTGGCCATATTGTAAGTGAGCATCACTGGATCTACGTCATATTCATACTGATCCAGGGATTGTTTAAAAATGTCCACTGGCCTTTTGGAGAGGAGTTCATTTTTAAATGTATGTAAGCTGAAAAATATACATATTAGTTAGTAAGTAGAATATAAACTATTTTTTGATAGAAAAAAAATTACTTCATATGTAAAATTAAAAGATTTAAATCTGTTATTAGTGTTTTCAAGCATGTATAGTTTTTTTTTAGCAATTGTATAATTAGTTATCAACTAATAATTAATGGATAAAAATAAATACAACAAAAAACTAATTAAAGCAATATAAATTTGTAAAAATGTTTTTTTTTTACTTTTTTTTAACTTTAAAAACACTTTTTTACTTAAAAAAAATCTTAAGCTATATATTAATTAAATATATAATCAATCATAAAAATGTTTTTTTTTTATATAATTAAATAAATAGTAAAAACGACTATTTTAAAAAACTTATGCATGCTATAGCAAAAAACTAATAGCAATGACAACAATTATATCTCATAAAATAAAATCCATAACTAAATTCTTTACAGAAATATATCAAAAATTAAACCAACAATATCTAAAAAACCGAGACTATTGAAATTTTAAATAAATAGCGAGTTATTTTATCTTTGACACAAAAATAAATTGTAACATTGTACAGTGTAATTATCGAATAAGCTTATTTTTACTTACCCAATCTTGATACTCTGTTGTAAGTTTTCCAATATAAGGGTTCCATTTTTGTTATACATTTCAAATAAATAGTCGAATGCGAAATCAGAACATTTTTCTTGAGCATCATAAGCATTGGGAGCCTCGCCGTAGCAGATTATGTGCGGTTTAGACGTCAGTCTTACAAATGATACATAATTTCCGCCATTTTTCTATAATAATGTAGTTATAACACACATTATGAATAATACTAAATTATGCCATTTAACTTACTTCGTTAATGTCATAGTATTTTAACTTTATTCCCGAGATTTCAGCAAAGCGTGTAAGTTGATTTTTAGACGTTGCTTCCTTTCCACTTTTAGATTCGACATTTTTACCTATTATATAAAACGATAAATCAGAATTATTGTAACATAAATTATAACATATCTATTACCATGTTTTTGTTGTGCATTTGGGTCAATATCTGTTTTAGATTCTAAACCATTATTTGTATTAGAGTGAGAATCTAAAATAAACGTTTCATTAATAACTTAATCCTATTTTCGGTAAATAGCACAATTTTTTACTTGATTTAACATCATTTGCGGAATCTATCTTATTATCTTTAAGCTCATGTACTATTTGGTTATCACTAGCGGTGTTTATCCATTGATACAACTGTGAGCCTAAATTTTTAATGGACCTAAACTATAAACATAAATTATAAAAAATACATTAACAGTAAAATATTTTTATCCACATTTTATCTTACACTAGAAATTTTTCTTCTGCCCTTTTTCTTCTTCTTCTTATTTTTCGAATCTGACTTGAAAATCGAATCGTGCGTAGGAATCAATTTTAATTGGCTTGTAAGATCTTCAGCGGCTAATTTTTTAGATATTTTTTTCTTAGTGCTTTCACCGTAACCTTTATATTTGTCGAAAGTGCATGTTGTTTTAAATATCTGCAATTTATTTTAAACGTTTTAGTTAATCCTACTTGCTCAACTTCAAGTCTTTATATACCTTTTGATGTGAAGGGCCATCTTCGATCGTTTCGAAATCAATCGGTTTATCCAATTTCTGTCCCAATTCATGCAAAAGACTAATATGATTTTTATCAATAGTCGCAATATTGTATAAAATATAATCTAAAAATTGAAATCTAAATTAATCTTTTGAACTACAATTTAAATATGAAATAAAAAACACCTTTGCTCGGTTTGTCTTTATTCTTGTTCTTAGTCGGGTGTTTATAATTAGTGTTGATCAAAGCGTCTTCTGCGGCTTTTCGCTGTGCGAGTTTGATCTGAGAGCCTTCTCCGTAATAATTTTCCACCACATTACCAGATTCATCGATGAAGTCTAATGCCACTTTGAACAAAAGTTTGTGAGCAGGTCCATCTTTGGACAACAAATAGAAATGTTTCTTCAACTGAAATCGAAAATCATATTGAAATTACTCGAAAATAATAGCATTAAGCATTGAAATTATACTTTGTTGATCTGACAAAGCTCGTTAACCATGGCTATCGGCGATTGGTGCTCTTTCTCCATCAGTTTCAACATTTTATTCACATTATCGGCTGGATTTATATTATATAATTCGTCCACGACGATACTTTCATTTGCGTATTCATGTTTAAGGTGTCTAGGTTCGTCTGGAGGTTGTGTTAGGATGTTTTCTATAATTAAAAAGATAATGATCATATAGTCTTAGAAAAAACTTGTTAAATTACTGTATAAATGAGGGATTACATCGAAATTTTAACAATACACACTTTTAGCTGATTTATATGATATATATATCATCAAGTCATCAAAAACTGGAATGATTGAAAATAATCTTTAATAAATTTGACTACAAAGATAAATTAACTGTATTTGTATGTATAGTCCATCCAAGATGTTAGCGCTCGTCATCATTGTGTTGGAAATAAGGGTGCGTGTACGCATGCATATACATATACAGTTTTCCGCGAATTTGCTTACACCGAGAGGAGAACGTTACCAATACTAAATCAGGGCTGTTTTAAGGAATAAAACGATTCCTGTAATATTCTATTGGTATTTTTTAAAATATTATATTACACAGATATTCAGCCTGGAGAGTGATTTGCAGTAATTTGCAAGGGGATCATACAGGGGGGGGGGGGTAGACGGGTGCATTTTCCGTAAGTATATTTATTTATGCAATTTGCTCAACCTGTGTGGACTTTAATATGTGCAGAATATGATTAAGAACATCGTCATGTACATAGCATATGATATGAAAGTAGATGTAAACTAATAAGAATATTACTCAATAACAAATTGTTTTAATAGATTAATAAAAAAAAAAATAATAATATCCGTGTTATTAGAGTTAATAACTAAGCAGTCCATTTTCTTTAAAAAGTCACGTTTGTATATAACTTTTGATATAGTGAAATTCGCTGTTGTTTTTTGAAATGAATCATACTAACCGAATTGATATAAATGCATACAATGCGTTGGTCCAAATGCAGAAATTAAGTCTTCGGACAACACATTATGGGTATTAGTCGCACACAGATTGAATAGCAAAAATAGGAATATAATGTGCCAGAAAACACATCTAGTTCCGGTAGACGTCATTTCTTCTTATAACCTATTCTATATGACATTTAGGGGAAACATTCAAAACTTTTATTGCCAGTGCTAAAAAACTATAAACGGGTAATATTTACAATTTACTAATTGTACTTAAAACCAACGATTTAAATACGTTTCAAAGATTTCATTAAATTAAAAATTACATTGATGTAAATTAAAAATCAAACTTGTATGCACCTCAATAAATACATGATAAGATTTAAAAAATCAAATGCGTAGAATCATCAAGTTCCAATATCGCTAATAAACATAATTTATTTTTACACACTATTGTTATTATAATTTTTTTTAAATAATGAGTAAATATTATATTTTTATCTAGTTTATATATTGCTATATGGTTACTAGTTTTATGAGAATTAAATACATGACTAGCTTTAAATAATATATAAATAATAATAATATATCATTTAAATAGCTCTGGTTGTGCGCATGGCTGATATTCAAGCTTTTGCTCTTACAATTAAATATATCCTCAGAAGAATTCAAAACGTCACAACACTGAATCCACTTTAGCGATATGAACTTTCTCTAAGAAAATCGACAACGCTGTTCAAGTTGGAAGATTATGTTACTAAACTTGCACTTGCCATCAAGTTTTTTTTTGATGGCATAATTTTTTCAAAATACCGACATGATCCTATGGATGAAACTGCAGTGTTCATGAGCCAAGGATGTCAAACGATGATTGACTACATTGGTGCTTCGTTAATCTATATTTCTTTCACTAGTTACGAAATTGCACGTGCTACGGCAATTTGTCTGGATGGCAAGATTACCTCTAATAATCACCAAGGGCAAGAAAGAGAAGTTTGAACATTTTCAGATATTAACGTCCTTGAACACAACCAGTTATAAGGAAGTAGATTGATTTAAAACTGCCACTTCTTTTGCAAGGTCACCATGAGGGTTCCCTAATCTTGGATTCAGCCAGTACTCACCGTGCTAAAGATATAAATAACTTATTTGTAGAGATGAGAGTTGCCTAAATAATGATTCCCGCGGGAATGACTGCCTATCTCCAGACTCTTGACATTGCTATAAATTATCCATTCGAGAATCATTTACACATTGAAAATATAATGGAAATGAATCAGCGTGAAAACTTTGTGAAGCCTGGCCTACAAGAAGTCATGAAGCGGGTGAATAATTAATGGGATAAAATCGCTGAAAGTTGTGCTGCCAATGCATTACTAGCAGGCTACTTGGACAAAAAGTGCCCGTGCAAGCTCTGTTACTGGGCATGAGAGATTCAACCCACTGATTATAACGGAAATAGAGTTGCAAAAATTCAGTCAGGAAATTGAATGACAAATCAATCTTTTCGACGTAAATCTCCCGACGATAGGCAAACCAATACTGTCTCTCTCGCACACTTACAAGCGAATCCGTGTAAGAGAAAATGGGATATACTCATCCATCTTTCTCTGACAAAGCAGTATACGTATAGCATGGGCGCATAAAAGTAAATAGCTTCCGACTTATTCCTATAAGCGTTAAATGTTGTGTCTTGTTTTACTATATTGTTCTCAATGATAACGATTTTTTAACATGGCAGCACCGAGCAGAGGTGCGTTCGACAGATTTGGCCCAAATAAAAATTCGAACGCTATATTCGGATATCGCACGACCGAATGCAAATGATATGGATCGAAAAATAAAACTAGCCTTATTTTTAGCACGGAAGAAGAACGCACGATACTATTTAGGGACTAATTACGTAAAAAGGCACCATTGTACGTGTCAAAAAGTTTACGTCACGAGTAAAATGGCGGCCATGAACCAGCTGATCGGGTGGAAACATTTGACGGCCAAATAAATGGTTAATAACCACCTTTGACAGATTCACACTGACGTTTCTTAGGCTTTACAACAAAAACAACCGCCCGACTAATTTTGACAATCTGCTTTTGCGAAACGTTGATAGTAGGTTTATAACCTATATTTTATTTTATCATCTTATGCGGTCAGGCGGGGGAAGGAGTGAGTAAAATTGAAACAAATGTATTTTTTCATAACGCTCGTCCTAAAGAAAAAAATCTTTGAACGAGTTTTTTATTATTTAATAGTCCTAACGCTGTACAATATGCATTTGAACAAAATCCTCCCAATGGTATAATAAATTATTATAACACAATAACTGAGTGCTTCTCTTCAAATTATCGACGTGAAATGCAGAGAATCGTACGTCGGCTGCATATCTCTTCTCTATATATCGTTTCTACTAGAAATATAACCTTTTATACTTAAATGTACACTCGGGTAGAGTTACCATGAAATAATAATGCAAGCGGGAGGGCTAACTCGTTCTTCGATGAGGGGCGGCCGGCGCGATTGGTGCAAACTAAATTATATAATCGATAATTCTCGCCCCCCGGTTGTTAAACACTCTGGTCTCTCGTCATTCCACGGCCCCGCTACCCCTGACTGCGTCGAGCGAGCGCTTAGAAAGCGAACAGAAGTAAGAAGGCCATCATGAGACAGAAAAGACCCATGGCCTCGGAGAGGGCGAAGCCCAAGATGGCATATGAGAAAAGTTGCTGTTTTAACGATGGGTTTCTCGCATACCCGATGATCAACGAGCCGAACACTGATCCGATACCGGCGCCTGTAACAAGAAAACAGCCACATTATAGATACGTTCAGAGTATCGAATGCGATTTGTTACGCATACCTGATCCGGCGACTCCGACGGTGGCAGCTCCCGCTCCAATGAACTTAGCCGCTGAATCGATATCCCTGTTGATGACTGAGGTTTGGATAGAGCGTGCGTTGAATGGTACTACGCTGAATTGAGCTGGCTGGATTAATGGAGTAGATAGAACGCTGCTGACCGGTCGTACGTAGCAGGTGTTCATGAGCTGCATTACATAAGATATGTTGAGATAACCTCCCTTGCAATATTACATAATGGATCGGTGTTTTAGGGCAAAGTCTGACTAGTTAGGTAACGATTCGGCTGATACTCACGGCGTTCCTGAGGAGCGGGGTGGCGAGTTTGGCGGCGGACAACATCTTTGCGGTGACCTGAAATATAAAACAGTATCGTAAGTGTCTAGCGCCGGCGTCGATTGTTACGTAACATAGACAAGAGTCGCCGGGTCGAGGGGCGCGCGCCCTCGGAGGCCGATTCGAGCGGCGCTCGTCCCTCTCCGCGCTTCTCCGAGTCGACGACGGCGAAGACTTGCGATGGACGTCCGGCCGCCTCGGGAGGCCGGTCGCCGATTTTCACACAATTAACTGTCATATTACAAAACGAAGCGCGGGGATCGACTCGGAGACGAATTCGGGGACCGGCGGCGGTCCGAGGCGCTCCGATGGCGGCTCGGGGCGGAGATGAATGACGATTACCGGAGAACGACGACGAGCGACCTGCAGAACAACTTGGGCGCGAGTGGCGGCAGATCGGCGCGACGCGGCGCCACCTGACACAAAAATCGTAAAGAACCCCAACACGCTCACTACTGATCGAACTTTCAACATTATTTTACAAATTATTCAATGAAAATATCATTGTTGCGCATTTTTTTAATTGCACAAATTTTATTTGCGAAATTACTAACAAACAAATCGATCAAATTGGAAGAAATCTGTAATATTTGATTAAATAATAAACATACGTGTATATAGACTTCAGGTATGGCATTTATGGGGAGAGGGGGGGGGGGCAGGTAAGAGTATTTGCCACCTCTATAACTTGGCTAGATAAATGCGGTTCAGCGATGTTTCCAGACAAAAATAGGTAATCTTTTGGATTGTTGAATTTGTAGCTACCAAATTCAATGTAGCAATCAACTTACATCCAATGAATCAATATTTATCAGAAATCCATTCTTTTCTTTAACGGTAAAAAACGCTTTTATCGCGAGTGAACTGGCCCTTTTTATTATGATATGCGTTATTCCTACCGTCGAGTTACATATAGATGATGAACTCGATAATCCTTTTAGCTAACGAGTAGTATTCTTACCAATAATTATTTATTTAAAATAACACCATCGAGCTTTGATAGGTAAACCTAATGCGCCACGATGGCGAAAATCATAAAATATATTAAAATTTTAAAAATACATACAAATATCTACATATATACGTATACATACATACACATACAACTAAAAACATGATAAAAAAAGATACAAATCACCTCAACTGGTATACTTTGTCTAGGGTGACCATTTTTCGGGGATGGAAGGAGTGGGTTATCTTATAAAAATAGTTTTAAAAAGTATTCCTAATGAAACAAATACTAATAAAATAAAAAATATTCATTATTAACATATAAATAATTTAATTGGTTTAATAAGTATTTTGTGACGAATGAATTTTTTAAGGACTTCATCACAGTTTTCTATTTGCTGCTTGAAGTAGTCCTCACATGTATTGCATTCGAAATTACACTTTGTTATAACTTCGTAAACTCCAATGCTTTATACTTTATAGCAAAATGCATATTAATTTCCAAAATATAATCATTTTTCTTAAAACGATTTCGAAGCCCCTTTAAATTTGTAGGCCACAGAAATGTGCCAATGTTGCTATGCCATAATCCGCCACTGAATATTCTCTAATAAAATGAATCATGCAGAGAACATCTTCTCTTAATAACCAATAATTCATTGTTTTATAGTTTGACAAAAATTAAAATTTACTTAATATTCGTGCAATAAACATTTTTATTCAATTCAACGATGATAAGGGTAAATAAATTCTGTTAATTTTAGCCGTCAATACGCTTCAAATCTCCTATTTTTAAATTAAATTTACTTAAAAGGCTAATTAACATTTCGAAAATAATTAATTTATTTTCCGGAATGAAGAATTTACGATTTTATTTTTACTTCTGGAGATCCATGATTCAGTCACTGCTTTCACGTTCACGACACTTCACGGCAAAGGACGGAATTAAAACGAAAAATACGAAAAAATTGTCGAATGAACATTCGAACATGTGTTTTGGATTACAAAAAGTCATAAAGTTATAAATAGCGAATGGAAGTTGGAGGATACTTGTACTTGGCAAAAAAAACGTATCTGTTTGTCGATACCCGAATACGAAAACGACATCTAATGCAAAATTATGTTGGTTTACAATGTTGTACATATAAAGCTCTGAAAATAATTCGATCTGTATGTGAAAATATAACATAAACTAAATTTATTTTGCTAATATACGAATCTCAAATTCCGGGATATTTTCCGGGAGACATATTCGTGCGGGACATGGAGTTAGAATCCGGAACGAATGGTCACCCTAGCTTTGTCACATACAAACTGAACCAAATCCCCATATGTACACAAGTAAATGTAAATAGCATATAAATACTTTTGCGAGTTGACAACGAAACCTATCCCAGCGCTCCCAAAATGAAAGCACTAGATAAGAGGAACGGATAGTACCCGTATTCCTTCAAGTATAAATACCGAAGGAATTTTCTAGCCTCAATTCATTACATTAACTCATTACGCCTGAAATCCATATAATAGAGCTAGCTTCTGAAAGAAGAGTGCGAAATATTAAAGTATTACAGAAGTAGCGCGCATTTATTTAGATAAAACCGAGCATCTTTAACGATCTTCTGTGAGTCTCTGTAATATGCAGGGTGAATTTCCAGTGGTTTTCGAAAGTCACATCTAAATCTTTAGTAAAGGAAGACCTGTCTAGAATATATCCACCGAGAAGGTAAGATTATTCCGCCGGCATCAAAGACTTTTAAATTTAAAGTGTGCGACATATCTTTACACTGAAAAGCAATCAGTTATAGCAAGCCCACTTTCATACAAAAATAAGAATTGAAATATAATCCCATCTTGTACTAATTACTCCTTATGTAGGATTTCGCGAAATTATTTCCCAGATCGATTATCAGAACACATTCTCGTAACAATGGATCGTATTATTTCTAACTAAATTCTAATAAAATCTCTGTTTCCAGTTGATTTAAGCGCGACCACATTAAGCCAAATTCTATTTAGCTAGGAATTTTTCTAAATTATTGGTTCTTGAGACTTATGATATTTAACTTAAATAATAAAAGATTAATTTCATAAAAGTGAGAAAACATATTCGGCAAGTATGAGCTCCAAGATATAACATAATTTCATTTTCAGAAATGTAAGGTATTATAGATTTCCGAATTAACTGAGTTTTGTAATATATGCCCATTATATGGTAAAAAATTTGATTGTATTTCAATTTAAACTCTAGTTGTTCTTTCGATATGTATTGTTTAAAAAAGAAGACCACTTTTCAAGCAAGAACTTGTTAAAGATACCAGAAAATAAATTGATAGAACATGTTTTTTCACGAAGATTTGGCGATCCACTTTTTGAAGATATTGATAATGCACTAAGTGAGCTACAACTTGAGATTATACAGACACGGTTGAGATTCATAATTAGGGTAAGCCTTATGATAATGATATTCGATTTTTGTGCAATATTTTATTTGTTGATAAATAAGATAATTTTTTGACGTTTACGTAACGTCACAATGGGAATCGAGAGTGTGTGGGTTCACTGCGCTAAAATATCGATCGAACCGTGGCGCTGCGATCGCCCGGCGACCCCAATCCAAGCCAACTACTTTTTGAACCGAATAAAATGAACAAAGGCTAATTTTGCAAATATTTGGATGGGTAATTGTCTTTTTCTAATATTTATAGCAAGTCATGACCAAATATGATTTTATCAGGTCGTTTTTCAGCGATCAGATGTCGGCGGTGTCGGTGCGATTGTAGCCGCAGTCAGATCGCTGAGCGCATGCGCAGTGGCGGCGTGTGCTGCCGGCCATGGCGATGTTCTTCGATAACATGTGCCATTTCAGCAGCTGCGAACGCACTTACGCTACCCTTTTCGAGCTCATCTATCACATAGAGACGGTGCATATAGGTAAGTTGAATTACAGAATCGAACCGGCGCGGCGGTCTTATGTCTCTGTGCCATATGACAGGAGACAGGACCAGTATAATATATTTCATTTTACCCACATTAGCTCTTTTCTTACCCTCCGACGACTGAAAACACATATTATATGTAAATTTTGACTCAGATAGATAAACATTTATATATATTTTTTGCTATTTATTTTAATAGACATACCCTGAATTAATATGTCGGCTTTTCATAATATCTTATAGAATTTTAATCATATTTTTTATATCAATAATGGCATTCTTGTTGGGTTTTAAGATTAGATTTAGTCAGCCTGGTAAAATAAAACCAATGAAACAAGCCTTTTCCCTTGCGAGTATAATTATTAAAATTATTTAAATCTATCGTTTTATTTAATATAAATATTTTACTTATATTATGTATATTTTTTCTACTTACTTTTTTATATTTATCATTATAATAAGTCAATTAATGATTTCTTAAAATAATATGCTAGTAAAAAATAATCTTATTAAAATTGTTAAAATCGGATTCGGAGTCGGTAAAATTTTAAACGAAGCCACAGCTCTGATTTTAGTAAAATATTGTATCATTCTATAAACCGTATTTCTTAATAAAAATACCAAAATATCCCTATTATTAATAAAAATACTTGTGCATATAATACTTAAGGCCCCAAGCACTAAATCTAGATATATTTATTTTATGTGAATATTAAGCTGGATGATATATGTACATGCTGAATAGTAAAGCCACAATCTAGAACATTATATCATATATTTAATGTGTCTTGACCACTTTACCTCGTGGAACGAAATAAACACGTAATATTTTCAAAAAATTGGGCAAAAATATGATTCACATCTGTATTTGATTAAACTATAGATTCCCAAACTTAATTTACACATCGCCCACTTTTTAACGACAATTTTTTTTATCGTCCACCTTTGGAAATCTCTATTTCTATCTCATTTAATAATAAACTGTAACGTAGCAATGCCGTAGTATTCGTAATTTAAAAAAATCAACAAATAAGTCAGAACAGTTTGAACAGTAGGTACCTGGAAAACATGATTACAGAGGCCACATTCAAAAGATCCTAAAACGCATTATATATATGCAAAAGAAATTTACCTTATTATGAATATAAAATGCCTAAAACATTTTCGCACATTCTTTTTTTTAATAAAAACTTTTTGTCCATTTCTCTGGAGCCAGCATAACCCACTGAGATTCGTACATTGCCGGTGGGTTGTGAGATCTTATTTTTGAAACTCGCGTTAATTTACCGTCACCAAAATGATCATTCATCAACAAGGAAACAAGACAATAGCGTAAAGGATGGGACCACACAAAAGCCCTAATATTTCTTTGTTATGAAACGGTCACAGAAAAGAATGTATCACCGAATGACAAATATTCCCGTTATACATACACAATTCTTCGATCTCAGAGATATCCATCAAGCAAATATCACTCTAAAGGAGTATACTTATTTCGTTGTTTCTAAGAAGCGAGAGCAGCGATTGGCTGGGTGATTGCTGCATGACTGTGATTGGTCAGCAAGCTTTGTAGCCCTGGATACCTAACCCTGTACTCCGATGAGGAGAAGGCAGTCACTCGCAGACTCCGGTAGACGCTCGCACCAGAGAGGAATCGACTTTACCATACGAGTACCGTAGCAGAGAGGGATCAACTTGCGCTATACACCCATTGCCATGCCACCTACAAGACCTCTGAGGATCAGCCACCAGCATCATCCCTCCGCCAGCTTCTCCACCACTGCTCAGAGAAAACATCGCGCCCATCATAGTCTGTCGCAATATGTAATATAATCTAATAAAATTCTCGCTAGTTTCCACCTGCGTCTCACTGGCTGCAAAGTCACACCCCTTTGGGTCACAAACCTTAAAGAGTCGATTATTTTATGGTTAACCTTTCGATCCATGCGAATTTTGATGAACACTTTGCTTTATGGATAAATAAAATCCATTCCATATTATATAAATATATCTGTGGGAGTGTACCATAAAAGGGTCAAGAATTCTATTCAATTACATTTTTTCATGTTTTTTTGCTGTGCCATAAGCAATTTCCGAAATTTTCAATATGATTTTTTTTATGTTTGATTTTAGGTGTGCTCTTAATAAGGTTTTTTAAAGTGGTGTTCCGTAATATTATTATAGAGGCCCCAAATATTAAACAAAACTAAAATGAAACTAAAGAGATTTTTTAAGTTTTTCAAAAACAAAATCATTAAAAACGCATTTTATTTATGACAATTTGTTCATCTGGATAATCCAGCCCTGATTGAGTGTTACTATGGACTTCTGATATGAGAGTATTGGTCAAAGTGTATTAGGAGGGCGCAAAAACAATTATCACTTCTCCACATTCACCAACCAACTTTTTCAGATGACCATTTTTAGCTCTCGCTGGATCCCAGAATAAACAAAAATTTCCAAAATGACCTTTTTTTGGTGTCTTCATTTGATATTTTCAAAATCTGATCACAAAATATGATTTCAGGTGACTTTCTTTTTATTGTCGGGTCAGCCCTGACGACATCACAGTAAATTGTGTCATTATAGTGTAGATATGAGAGTCGCCGTAGTGCATGGCTAGTGATACATTCTTAGAATAAGCAGAAAATAAAACAAGTATAATAAAATTTCATTTTTTTCCACAACGATGAGATCCATAAAAGAGCTATGATTTATTAAAATAGTAAAAAATGATTTTTACGATTAATACGTTACTCATTTAAAGCAAGTTTTAGGTCCGAAATAATATTTATGAATTTTTCAAGTCGAAGAAGTGATCGTTTCGTATTAAAATTGTTATAAAAAGTACTCTAAATACTTAGTTTTAACAGCTTATGTAAATGTTGTTACAGTCGTTTTTATAATTCTTTACGGCTAATTGTGACAAGTAGTTATATTCAGTGGCGTAGCTATGAGGGGGCGGCACTTGCTTAGGGGCGGCATATTCGCGATGGGATCGTCAGTGTCTTAACCCTGAATGCACTAAAACATATATAAATCCACGAATAACAAGAGATTAATAAAAACCAATTTATTATTTTAAGAAATGCTGATTTTATGACCCTGCAAAAAATGTACGGGGGGGGCAGCAATTTTAAGGATCGCCCTGGGCGGCACATACCCTAGCTACGCCACTGGTTATATTATTTATTTTTTTAATACTTTTGACGTGGATTATTTAACTGATAGGCGCTAATATGTTGCTCTAGTGTCTATGAAGCTCAATTTGACAGTTGCGAAACTTCCATTGGCTGTTCAAACCCAAACCTAACCTAATGAAAGTTCTAAAATTAATTATGCTTTTAAAATTTTTCCCAATAAAAGAGCGCCAAAAACAATTATCCCTTCTCAGAAGTCAAAAATTCACGTCACAGTGGGAACACTCTTTCCTGAGCGTTCCCACTGCGACGGTGCTGACACGCTTTTATTGCTTTTGACGTGAATTTTTGCCTTCTTAGAGGGGATAATTGTTTTTTGTGCTCTCCTATTGATCGAAATTCGGTTTAGATATGCTCTATTCGATTCTCACTTATTGAAAGTTGTGATATTGTTATTAAAAGTCTTAATACAAATGCTAGTTAATCGAGCGTTTCCACTGCGATGGCACGATTTTATTGCTTTAGATGTGGATTCTTATCAGGGACTTCCTTAAATTTTACCAGAAAAATTAAATACTATGAATCTTAATGAAATGAAAATTACCTTGAATTTTACCAGAAAAATTAAATAATGTGAAACTTAATGAAATGAGAATATTAAAAAAGAAACGACCACTGACTGGTAAACTTTTGCCCCCCCCCCCCTCACCTGAAAACAGCTGATATAAGGTCTCTGAATACAAGACAGGCTACAATTTTTTTCAGTTTAAATGTATTATGTACATTATTATAATGTTTTTTTTATTAGTTTTTTTATTTTATTTTTAATATTTATATGTAAACTTAATAATTACATATTATTTTTTTGGAACCCTTTAAAAGTTCATATTATTTTTTAATTTTACCTCAAACTTTGCTTATTAAAATCACCTGCTTATATGGGTCCAATGTGTCCCGGTTAAGCGGAATCGACTGTATTACGATTACATTAACATTTTTTATTTACAGATTTCGATCCGGAGGTATTGAGAAAAAAAGAGGAGTCGCAGCCCACGAGCATACCGTTGAGTCTCTGTTGTAGATTCTGCAACGAAACCCTCTTAAAAGAGTATGCCGCCATGCATTCTGACGTTCGTCGCCGGCTCGCTTCTATCGTCAAGCCATCTTCGGTCAGAAGCGTCACTCCTACGGGTACGGAGCCTAAATCTCGCCGTAACCTTTCGAGAGACTCACGATATATTTTGCTCTCAGGGAGCGAACTCGACGAAGAGATGCCGAGCGCCCAATCGGAAGACAGCAACGAATCGTGGACTGTCGCCGAAGAGTTTAGCTCTGAGTATATTCTACGGTACGGTAGCAGGTACACTTGATTACCGGATTTAACATGTCGGTTTGATTAGCGAGCTAAATCGATGCTTATTCTCGTTATTGCAGTAGGAGCCTGGCAAACAGCGGATCGAACAAGGAGTGCGAGAAACCGTTTGCATGTCCGGTTCCGGGGTGTGACAAGCGGTACAAGAACGTCAACGGCATAAAGTATCATTCCAAGAAGGGTCATACAAAGGAGGGAAAGTGAGTATTTGACTGTTATCTGTTAAGGTCACGCTCGGATCGTGGCCTCAATTGATATATTTGTGATTCGATCGCAAAATTTGCCATCAATATATAAATGAGGCTATCTGTGTGTTAGTAATTAAATCGACTATGATATATTGTTACAGAATACGTAAGGCATACAAGTGCAACTGCGGCAAGAGCTATAAGACCCACCAAGGGTTGAATACGCACAAGGCGAACCACCATTACCATTCGGAGCCGACGTCCCCGGCCGCGTCTCTCTCCAGGCAGTCCATAAAACCGATCTCTCTGCCGGTGATGAAAGCTCTGCAAGGCTATGTCGCCTCGTCGCACAACGGCAACTTCCAGCGCCAGATATCCGACTTTTCCTATCTGCAGAAGCACCCTTTCGGCAACTACAACATCAGCATTCCGCCGCTGTTCGAGACTGACGATAAACCGAGCCAAAGTTCCGCTTACAGAGCGATGTCTAGTCACAACTCGCTGTTGGACCACAGCGTGTTGCCGTACAGCACGTGCGCGCTTACTCCGGCGCCGTCGCCGATGTCGACCGAGAAGTCGATCAGGCTGTCCAGGGACGCGCCGAGCTACATGGGCATCCAAATGCCTCTGACGCCGGTGACTCCGACGAGCGAATCGCAAACTCAATTCGCTCCAACTCCTTAGACTGAGCTGTTGAGTGTGCCAAAGATTGCTTTTCTAATTTACGGTGGCCGTTATATTGACACATTACTGATGGGGTACGCTTCCGCCGCTAATATTTTCAAAGGCGGGCGAATTTAACACTCATTCACAATACTTCATTTTATCAATTTCGCTTATAATCTGACGATTAGGTAACTGATATCGACAGAACTATCTTCAAATTGAAAATATATATACACATACGCAATAAAAACAATAATAAATACTTTAAAAGAGAAGCAGAAATTTCCTTTTCATAAAAATCTGACCCTCGGTGACACACCGAGGTTGTGCCCCGGAAGACAATGTGCCGCTGACTCTCGATGGGCCTTCCAGAGTTTGGCCTGCTATGAACAATTCTGTGGAGGGCTGGCAAATTAAGGGCAAAGCCCAGGCGTTAGGCCCGAGCGATCCTTTCTCAACACCAAATGATCGCAGCCCGAATCCGTCATTATCCCTTGCATCTGGCGAAGGAAAGGGTTTTTTTTTTAATTAATGTAACACTGAAATTTCCATCAGAAATACAGTCATATTTTTTTTTAAATGGCTTAAAATAAAAATAAAAGCTAAAAATATTCGATGGATTAAATGCAATACATTTTATATTAAATTTAAATGTAAAGCCAATAAATTGGCTTTGTACGACTAAAGCCATTTATTTGGCTTCTCACCAGTAATGTGTTAATGTAGGGGATAAGATATTAAGGATTGAGACTCGAAGGAGTACACCTTAAATATGAATTGATTTTGCCAATTAGTGGCCACCGTAAATTAAGATAAGTACTCACTGTTTTTTTTTTACAACGATCTCCAATTTAGTCTTAATTAAATTATTAATATCGTTTGCCAAATATAGACTTGTTTTGTTTTGTTGTAAGTATATAATAGTTTTATTTGCCATACATCAAATGCTGCAATAATTTGACTGTTTTGCATCAAATTGTGCCAAAGATGGTCGTGTATTTAATTGTCTCTTTTTGAAAAGTGATAAAACATGATATTTTCGCGGTAAAAGTCAAACTTGGAATTGATAACAATGTGACGTTAGTTATTCTTTAGAAGGAAGTCGTGAATTATTGGATTGAGAAAATTTAAAGGATCTTGCAAATAAATTATTTGAAAAATAAAAGGCAAATTTACTTTTGATATGCTATGTATGAAAAATTATTTTGGTATAATTCTAAAGAAAGAGTTTATTATGTATTAAATAATATGTCATATTTGTAAATTCTATAAGGACAAGTTGAATCTATTTACAATTTTTGAATCAGTTTTATCCTCTTAATCGTCCTGATGTTATTTCATAGATAACGGCCATGACGCAAAAAGTCATTGAAGTGTTTTCAATGGGAGGGACGAATTTTGACATACCTATATTATATTAATAATAATAACCATAGCATGGCCGTTCAGTGACTGTTTCTTGTCTTCCGCTCTATGACGGGTGAATGTAACTTCAATTTTACAAAATTAATTACCTGTTCAGAATTAAGCATTTTTAATCATGTAATAAAAATTGCCCGGTTAAAGGTTAAATTTTATTTCTAGCAATAGAAAAAATGTATTTTAAATACTATTTACAATGTTTGTGAAGAGAATAATCATTTTGATTAACAAAAAAATGGCCAAATGTTAGGCTTTAATTAAAAAATAAGATGCGATTTATTCGCTAGCAACATTCAGCTTGTCTTTTAGTGTGTATTTATTATATACTTTAATTATCTGTTAGATCAATAGATTAATATTTTTTTGGTAAAAAACACGGCCTATAAATCTTAATAAAAATTTTTGTCAAAAGTGTAAATTATTTACAAAATTACATTAAAAAATTGTACAGCTGTTGCTAAATACTTTTTGCAGGCCTAAAAAATGTTTGTTAAAGACATTTGAAATTTATTAATGTGGTGATGAATTTATTTTTCAAAAATACATTGAAAAAAACGATTTTGTGCCTAAATGTCGATTAACCCTTTGATTGCCGAAATCTGTAATATACAAAACCGACATCATTGAAGAAAGAATCGGATATATATTTATAACATTTAATCTGCGGTTCATTATTGAATATTACTTTTCAAAACAGATACATCTGTGGAGTGGAAAGGCACAGGTTTTCGCTATCTTTTTGTATACAGGGCAAGCGATCCGTTTATAAAAAATGTGACGTTCATAGATTTTTTATTAAATATTTTTATTACTTTTGGGACCCCGCAGATAAAATATAATATATATTTAGATAGTGATCGAAAGTGTTACTCGGCAAGTTCGAAAAGGTGTTGTTTCAGTAATGATATAAGTGTAAGTGATATATTTCTAGTGAAAGAGGATCGTGGATGCTCTTATTTTTAACATCAAAAGCTGAATATCAAAGAGAAGGGTTGTTTAGTTCTGTTGTTATTGTGTCATATTTTTTCCTATATACAATATCATATAAATGAATTAGTTAGTTATTTGCGTTGATTTTTGTTGTTGTTTATAATTTGTGTGATTAATTGCGGAGTGAAACCCAATTCTAGTTATGAATTGGAAACTTTAATCTCATACGAAACGGTAAAGATGATATTCTTAATAGTTTCTAAAACGTGAAAGAAAATGACTGACGGTGTTGTTCTCTTTTTATTTTGTTGTTTATAATATGTATATTATCATTACGTTTTGTGTTATATTTTATATTTTTACTGCTCAATAATATATTTCGGTGCTTAACAATTATTGTACAGGATGGACCAAATTTACGAACCCATCCTCATTTGTTTTAATACTTTATGAATTGATTAATAATGATATTTTTTGAGCACAATTACATGTTTCAATATACACATGTATACGTATATTTATTGATGTTGTGAGTAGAATATAAGTCTTTCATATTATTACCTATATAAATGTGCAGTATATGCAAATATAATATTATATAATACTTCTCCGAGAATATTGTTGTTGCAAATTTTTTGTTCACAAGTCGAGTCCCGAGTTGAACTCGAAAATAATTACACGCGATAAATATGTTTATTGCAGATAGCTCTAATCAGAAATTGCAGCAACGTTATTGTTTCTTATTGTCTCGGTAAATTTATTATCATACTCGTTTTGTATGAAAAAAATTGAAGACTGGTGCCATTTATATTCCGGCTTGCGATATTAGATTGGTAAAATGAAAATTATGTATTGTACAGTAAAATCTTGTTAATTTTCAAAATCTGGGGACCCAAATAAATACCAATGTGTTCGTAATTAAATTAAATCTGCTTCAAAATATGTATAAAAAAAACGCATAATTTTTAAGTCATTAAAATTATACATATTGCATTAGAAAACGAGTCAATGAAAAATATTCATAAAAACATATATATTTAGATACATGCAGCATTAGTCATTTTTATATATTATACATTGGTGATAATGAAATTTTTTAAAATCGAATTTTTCCAAAATTTATGTATATTAATGGTGATGAATTAACAAGATTTTACTGTATTATATTTTTTTAGACGCCGTTGTTTGTGTTAATCTTATGCTGGATTTGGTTTTTAAGTTATATTGTATGCAATGGCAGCTTTTTTTTTAAGTATTAACTGTTCTATTCCTAATGAACGATAATTTTTTCTTATACTTTCGGCCATTGATATGATTAAAATTACATTATATAATGAGTGTCACTCCCTGTGACAATAATTTTGACCATTAAACTTAATCTCTCGGTTTTTCGTTTAGACGTGATTTTTTTTATACGAATCCAACATTTTGATTATATAACCTTTGAAAGTAAAATTGCAATTTGATTGTATACTTTCAACGATTGGTGCTTCTGAGTTTTTAATACGGCGTACGTGATGAATGCTCGCTTCGGCTGGAGTAACTTATGAAATTAGAAGACGGAATTGTACGGTAAAATAAAATATTTTTTATAAACCAGTGATTATTATACTATTATGAATACGTATATATGTTTGTAACCAAATATTTGGAAATTTTACAAAATATTGAGCTTACTAAATCAATTTAAAATGTATCAGTGTTACATCTTATTTTATTCAGGGTTATTACTCTACTTGATGTTGTGTGTAGTACAGAATTGAATGTTTAAATATTCATTAATATAAAGATCATTTAACTGACGATCGCCATACGGATCAGTAGTGTTCTATCAAACTATAATACTTATAATAATTCGTCAATTTTAATGGATGTTGTGTTTTTGTTGTGTAGATGTAACACATAAGTCAATTTTGTGCGATATGTAATGAGACGTGTTCTATATGTGAGAGCGGAACATAATCGTGACAAATTGCATGTGTATGTGTTTTGTAATTAAGAAAATTATGAAAAATATGGTTGTGCTTTTTAGAATTGGATGGAGATTACAATGAACAATGAATAAAATATATCATATGTGTCACTGATTGTTTTATTAATTTTACACAATTAAGCTGAGTAGCAAATCAAAATATTTTCACCATCAAAGAAACTGAGCACTTAAATCTTAAATACGGATTTAATAAATTAAAGACAGGGCGTTCTTCTGGACCTGATTTAATTCCCGTTTTTTTTTGAAGGGTTGCGAAGTCAGTCTCGCTGCTCCTCTAAAATGTATTTATGATCTGATTCTCAAAACATCATCATTTCCTGATCTATGGAAATGCACAAAAGTCACCCCTATTCATAAAAAGGGTGACAAATTATATATAAAGAATTATAGACCAGTCGCAGTGTTGTCAGCTCCTGCTAAATTATTTGAAATAATTATTCATAAATATCTCTATAATCACTTTCGGCAAGTTTTGTTAGACCAACAGCACGGGTTTCGTCCTGCCCGTTCCACTGTTACTAACCTTCTGTCGTTCACCAAAACGGTGACAATTTCTCTCGATGCGAGAATTCAAGTAGACGTTGTGTATACAGATTTTGAGAAAACCTTTGACAAAAATTGTCATAGGTTATTATTAAAAAAATTGTCGAACCTCGGTTGCTCGGATAATTTAACTCGGTTATTCTCGAGTTATTTAAGCAATCCTAGACAGTTTGTAACCTATGGTGGCCGATTGTCAAAAGAATATTTTACCCCTTCAGGGTTTCCTCAAGGATCCAATCTGGGACCTCTGCTTTTTGTGTTATTTATTAATGACATAAATACAGCAATTAAAAATTCAAGTTTTCTTCTGTACGCAGATGATTTAAAATTATATAAATGCATTCGATCTGTTGTGGACTCCTTCTCTCTACAAAGTGATTTAGACTCTGTGGAGATGGGCTTCCATTAACCGTCTGCCCTTTAGTGTCGGAAAGTGCCATACTGTGTCATTTTCTCGATCCCGTTCGCCATCAGCTTATTTCTACCATCTCGGTGGTAACATTTTGACTAGAGAAACTTCCACTAAAGATCTCGGAATCACTTTCGAGAGCAAATGGAGGTTCTCTCTACACATACACGACGTCTGTGATAAATCTTCCAAGATGCTCAGCTTTGTTATGAGGAATGCCTTTCACTTTGACGATCCGTCAGTTATTCGCATCCTCTATGACACCTTAGTTCGTAGCATTCTTGAATCGGGATCCATAATTTTGAATCACCGAATGGCCAAATATTCCTTTTTAGTGGAAAAAAATTCAAAAAAGGTATTTAAGATACCTTTACAAAAGGACATTTGGTTATTATCCGTACTTATATCCCAGCACTTTTCTTTTACGAGCATTGGGATATGATTCGCTGAGTTCTCGCAGAAAGCTGTATGTCGCTAAGCATTTTTTCAAATTACTAAAAGGTGCTGTCGACAATCCAGCTATTCTCGAGAAATTACAGTTTTGGGTTCCGGAACATTTTCGAAAATCACGATCGCGACTTCTTTTGATGACCATTAGGGCTAGGACATCCGCACTTGCCGACTCGCCTATAGCTGTGGCCATCCGGCTCCTTAATACGCTGGCATTACATATTGACCTATTTAATGTTAGCTACGAGGATCTGATCCAGTTTGTATAATTTAATTTTGATATTTTATAATTTTTTGTTATGTTTAAGTATTGTTATATTTATGTATATATACGTTTTTTATGTTTTATAAATTTAAAATTTGTTTTCGACCATCATGGCGCATTGGGGTAACCTGTTAGGCCACAATGGTCTTAATTTAATCTAAAAAATAATATATACCAGTCATTGACTGGCTAAGTACACTTCCAGATTTTTCAATTTTATATAAACGAGCATCGTCAACCGTTCGCCGGTTAGGTTAGGTTCGCTATCTCATTTTTAAACTTAATATAAACCGAACATTCACCGGTTACAATCATATTTTTCTTCCAACTTCCTTCCTGGAGTCTTCCAGTTACACATTGACCTGTTTAAAGTTAGCTACGAGGAGCTAGTCCAGTTCGTATCATTTAATGCATACCTAGTTTCTTAACCGGTGGTCCTTAATCTGTTCTGTATTTGCTTGTATTTGCATAGGGCTATTTAGAAACTAGCTGCAAAGAGGCTTTCTGCTGAACTAAGTGCAGTGATGAGTTACGCGGTTAAGATCATCAATGAAATTCGTAGTCGAGCCTTGCACTCGAGGTTATTCGCGACATTGTGTGAGAGTATGGATTCGCAACATCAACTTCTCTTTCTCCACACTGAAATTCGTTGGCTTTCAAGAGGAAAAGTTCTTATACGATTTGTTGAGCTGAGAGAAGAAATAAAATTGTTTCTTTTAGAGCGAAATTCGAATTTATTAAATTTTTTGGAAGATCAAGAATGGATGGCTAAACTTGCATATATGGCGAACATGTTTGGTCTTCTTAATGAACTTAATCTTTCTCTCCAAGGATTTTCTACAAATATATTCACATTAAGAAATAAAATAGATGTATTTAAAAAAAATGATTTATTGGAGAAGTTGCATACCAAATAAAAACATTGAAATGTTTACGCTTTTGGAAGAAGTTTTGAAAGGTATTGATGTACACTAAAAGTTTATTTTAACTATAATTGTTAACATTTAATGGAATTAATCAAACATTTTAATCATTATTACACCGATAAAGAAGATCCTCGTAAAGGAAATTTGTGGATTCATAACCCTTTTATAGAAGACGTTCACGTATGCTCACTTAGTAATCAAGAAAAGGAAAAGCTTATCGATTTGTTATCTGATGCCAGTGTCGAGACATAAAACAAAATCTTTTTCTCAATTTTGGATTTCCCTAAAAGAATATCCAACTTTGAGTTGTAAAGCTATAAAAATTTTATCTGCATTTTCGACAACATATTCGTGTGAAAAGGATTTTTCAACCATGACACTAATCAAACCGTATGGATGTGAATGCAACGCTTTGTTTTGCTTAAACTACGCTGAAGCCGCGGTTATTAATTATTATAGCAAATAAGCAGCAGCAGAAGTCACATTAACTTCTTCATTCCAAAGATTGTGTTTTAAAACTCTGGAAGATCTATAAATAATACTGAAAACTCATAAAATAATTGATTTTTATTATTTCGATCAAAAATCAAATTTTATGCTGTATTTAATGGATTTTTAAATTATATTTCTTGTTACCGACTGTTTTATTATACTTAAATATGATTATATCAGCAAACTACGTTACAAAATTAATTATTTTGAATAAAAAATCAATTATATAAATATTAAAATTTTTATTCCAATGTTGATGGTCCGCAAAACATTTTTTTTTTTTTTTTTTGTGGTCCGTGGATGTAAAAATGTTAAGAAACTATGATTTAATGCAGTCTAACCTTCGAGTTTTATTTATTTCTGAAAGAAACGGTTTGTGTCAGGCTTTACAACCTCCGAGTCCCATATCGTTCCTTATTCTTACCGTCCGCGAATAAATGGATGGCCATCCGCTTGCAGAGACTTAAGCAGCCAGCTTTGAAGACGCTTTTCGACGATTTTAAAGGGACTCACGAATCAAGATTCGATCTTCCTACTAAAATATTTCGGTCATTCTAACAACTTGTAAAGAGTTACACACCATTTTTAGGGGTGCCCCATTATTAAGGCAAGGCACCCAGGCTTCATATTATAAGAGGAGTAGCAATTTTCATTTAAAAATGAAAAAAATGGTTAACTGAGCAAAAATAAATTCAAAATTTATTTTTAGAAAAAATTTTAAATGTTTAAAACTGCAGCAGTGATCGTGTCTTAAAAACAAATAATTGACGAAAATGTGAAACAAGCATTTTTTATAAATTTTTATTTTTAATATAAAACATTTTTACTCTCTTTACTTTTTTCTCTAAAATGTTTTTAAACGAAGATACGATTTTTTTAATTTTTTGTATAACCACCATTTTGAAATGGAAAATATAAAAATATGTACACGTGTTCTCAATTTTATACCTTCAGGTACACATGGTTGCGGTCACCAGGGCGGTGCAAGGTATCCAGGCTGTATATTATGAGGAAGTACAATTTAAAATTTTTTTAAACCTTTTATAAAAATTAATAATTTGAATTCTTTTTCTTTAGCACCATCTGGATATTTTATGAAAAAAATAAAATGTTCTATAGTATAAGAAGTTGCAATTTAATAAAAACAATTCAAATTAATAATTTTTAAAAAAGATTAAAAATTTAACGCGTAATCATAATGTGATTGGTCGTTCTCAATGATTAGATTGATCTCACGGCGAATACCAAACACAGGGCAGAAATTTAAGAGCACATTATGATTCCGCACTCAACGATGTTATTGCGGCTGACTCTTGAAAATAAATATACTATAAATTTACGAAACCTGTCAAAATGATTTGATTCGTATCACATTATTTTTTTACAACTTTTTGTATTTGAACAATGAAAATATAACATTATTTTTATTTTCGTAAACTTCTTATTTTTGAATATACCAATTTTAAATGACACCCGTCAAATTGACGGGTTTATACCCGTAAATCTAGTGTTAAAAAAGCCCTGGATACAACCCTTAAATAATTACTGATCCATTTTATTGTAACTGCTGACCAAGATCAAGCAAAATTACTGCTCGTATATTTTGGTATTTTAAAATTAATAAGACAGTAAATTTTTTTTGGTATCAAGATTTATTTAATACCAAGAGTATATGTATAATATAAAAAGGAAAAAAATGTGATAACAATTAAGCATTTTTTTATAAAAACATTAACAACAAGTATTAAATTAAGCAATCATAAGGAACTAACATAGATATTAACTATCTTAACTATTACTGTTACAGGTTTTAGTTTTTATTTTAATTATTCAATCAATCAAATGTCCACGTTCTGTAACAAAAGTCTTTCATTCTATGTCCAGGTTTACAGAATCGATCCAAAACTTGATCATTGAAGTGCGGAATCGATTCAATCATATCTTTTTCTAACGTGACCATAGCAATATCCGTCGCCATTCTAGTAGGGCTTGCCGATCTTAAATATGATCGCATCGAAGTAGACAACATTGAGCACCGTTCGTATTCGTCCGTCGGCACCGGAATGGTAACCAGAATTCGCAGCACTTTCGTTACCTCTTTGAAGACGTCTTTCAGTGACGATTTGTACATGTTTCTCAACAAATGGACCAGGCTTTCGAAGTCGTGCAAAATATCACTGAGATAAAACGCTTGCAGCTCTCTCGAGAGTTTCTCTTGTTCCAACATCGGAAACGCTTTGCACAGTTCAGTCACAATAATGATCGGAACGTGTTCTCTGTAAACGTCGAAGTTTTCTTTGCAGAATAACTTTGCGGCTACGACGTGAGTCACGAACATGTATCGCTGCATGAGGTTGAAGCGTATTATATTACATATTCGTTTCCTTTCGGTCGTTTCTTTATCATTCGGTACGTTGAGATTTTCCTCGATCTGTAAGAATGCATTGTGGAAGTTGTATAGATGTCCTTGCATGTTGCTATAGTCTAAATTAATATTTTGCATCTCCATGTGAAGAGTGGCGATGTGAGGCATTATTTGATAGAAGAGCTCGAGCCATAAATAGAAGTCTACGTCTTTCAACATCTTCAGCATGGCCGTAGAAAGTTGAATGGTGTCGTCGGTCGTCACCGTCGATTGCAACTCTTCGAAACATCGTACGAAGGTATCTCTTTGTTCGTACACATCGTCCAATAACGGAATGCTGAAATTGTAGCCGGAATAATTTAGATTAGCTAAATCGATATGCTTATTCAAGACTGACAGTCGGAACGGAGACGTCTTAAAGCAATCTAACAATTTGTATAAATTCGCGAAGAAAATGCGACCTTCGACCATGATCGACGAAGCGTTTTTTATGAACTCTTGCATTCCGTGAGTGTAACAATGAACGAAATGAGCGTTGTTATACAATTGTTTTATTTTTTGAGGCACGTTATCTTCTTCGCTTTTAATGGGACCGTTATATGTAAAAGCTATGACTTTTGAATAAGAACCACCTAAAACTTCATCCATTTTCTCCAAAATGGATGAAGCTATGGCATCGTCGGATTCATTTTCGGTCTTCGAGAACCCCCAAAACCTTTCACGTACGTCTCCTCCGTACTCATATCTAAAACTTATAGCCAGACGTTCAAACTCGGATGTATCGGATATATTATCGACCATAACAGCTACATAAGGTGACTTTTTAATCTCTTCGACTATGAACGATTGACAAATGAACAACATACATTCCAACAATTCTTTTATAATATTATTCAAATCGTCAAAGATTTCATTATGAGTCAAGTTACTCTTCAAATCTGCATCTAAAATACATGCAAAATCTATAGCAGTTTTAAAAATATCCAAATTACCACTGTCGATATTCAACGCTTTCAAATTACCGGCCGCTTTGATACAATTCATTATTTTACACAACGCATCTCTATTCTTCCTCACTTTATCGTTGTATTCATTTAAAGAAACGTTATCACTGAATGTGAAATCACCTTTTCCGTCATAAAACGCCAATTTAATTGCGTTCTCGATGTGCTTGGTGCTGCTTTCGTGAAAATTGGCCAGTTTTTGAAAATTGTTAAATCTGTTCAACCCCTCTTTGGCCCATATGAGTTCTTCTCCCACCAGCAAACAAGGAAAACAGAATAGCGCATTTCTTATTTCGCAGCCGCACAACCAATCGTTGGTTCGGTACCAATCTCGGTCGAAAGAAACAAATACTTTATTACCATCCGGTTTTTGGTCCAAATCTGGCATTGGACGTTCGCAATTTTTAAGCTTCAACTTTTCCTTCTTCGAGAGGCTTTGAATCTCGCACACAGTCAAACTCATCGTGGTGGAATAGATACCTTAAATGGGACAGCAAAAATTATGGTATTACGATTAGAAACATTGAATTTAAAAGTTTAATCCAAATATTACAATTAGTTAATACATATCATTCAAAAATCTCCCAAGCAAACTATATGTATAACCGACATGTCATTAGAGAAACTGACATTAAACAGTGTTGCCACATTGAATACTGGGCATTATTTCTAAAAATGGAGCCGTGCGGCGGGGATTATTTGCGAAAATTAGGATACAAACTTATTTTTTTTAAAACATCGTAACTCTTTAATTAGTCAACGTTTTAACGTCAAATTTTAAAAACAGATTCATGATGATCGTTTTTTTGTATTCGCAATGATAAAATCAGTAAACGTCAAACTGTGGATCGGGTACCAATAAAATAAAATATAATTTTTAGTTTAGAATAACCAAATATATATATTTTTTAATAAAAACAATAAAGATAATAATAAAATGATGATAAAATACTGTGGTTTATAATAAAAACCGAAAATATCTAATTTTGTGACCTATACAATCAATTCAAAATTTATAACACTTGACGGTCAAGTTACGCAGCGATATTTGCACGACACCCAACTGTCCAATTTCGAACAAACGTAACGTTTGCTTATGGCTGTAAGTATGAAGTTAAAATGACGAAACGCACAAATTTGTGCACACCGACGCAACGGAAGGTTTCTGAAACGCACAAATTTGTGCACACCGTACGCAATGTGTTAAAAAATCGTAATCTATAATAAAAAAAATTTAAGTAATAAAGAACAAACAAAATAATAGTAAAATGCGATGCTTTACCATTTCCTTTACTGTGTCAAAAAAATCCACGCGTTACTGTGCTGTGTAGTACATACACATGCAATAATAAATGATTTCAAATCGGGATATTCATAAATATCACTTTTATTAAATGTAATAATAGTTAAAATTAAATTGCTAATGTATGGGTCCTATGGTATTTATTTAGATTTTATTATGGCTAAAACTTGGTGGCACTTTGGAAGCACTGGGGCGACGGATACACATTATCTTGGCGACTTCGGCAGGCTCGCACGGCCGGTGCGGACAATGCGCACCACTCATTTTAATATTAAATATGTAACTGTAAATATAAATCCATAGCACTTGGAAATAAAAACTAATCAACAACTAACAGTATTAGGATTTAATTATGCAATGCCATTTAATGAATTTATCGAGCTTAAAAACAATACGAATATGAACATAACTTTCAATTCGAACTTTGGAAACGGGTACATAAAAATTACAAGATTACGAAATTGTGCCCACAAATTGTTCGCCGCAAAATATTTTCGTGAATCATCTTATTCTGAAATGAAATATGCAAAGAAAGTTTATAAAATCGGCTTACTGATTAGCGATTCTCACTTTGATGATGAATAAAGAGTAGCCTGTACTAATAAAAAACATGATTTGTCTAATATAGCTAAAAGTTTGTTTCAATTTTTGCATAAATGAATAAATTATCTTAAATGTTTTGTGTACATTTGTATTTATATATTTATTTGTTTGTTGTATATAAGCGATTAGGTCCAAAACTCTGAAGGTGCACATGTGTATAGGTATATGCATAAAAATATAGATGAGAAAAAAAAAGTTATAATTATTTGAGTTTTATTTTTACAACATTATATTATGCTCCGGCCCGCGTAACGTAGTAAACATCTGTATTTGGCCTGGAGGAAAAAAAGGTTAAGCACAACTGGTCCATGTGTTCAGTTGTATGGTTACCGTATTTTTATCGGTGAAAAAATATTTTATTTTGCAGGTGCTACTAAAATTATATGATGTTGTGTATCGAGATATACATATTGTGATGACGATATGGATAAAGTGATTAACGCTAAAACAAAAATAAACATAAAGAAAAGTATAATTGTAGTAAAAAGATATATAAACGTTATTTTGTAACTATATATCACACAATATACATTTGAATTTGATTTCTATACTAAATTTTATACAATGTAAACTGTAAGTTTTATTTTATTTTAATTTCAGTTGTTTAGCGGCTAGTGAACATTTTAATTGTAAATACGACAAGGTAAGGTATATAAAATTACAAATAGGTTTTATATATATTTAAATTAATGACACATGAAACATAAAAGGTTTGATACATAGTTAAATTAATAATTAATAAAAGACTTTGAATATTAAAAGGTTTGATACTACACTAAATTAATAATTAATAAAAGACTTTAAATATTAAAAGGTTTGATACTACACTAAATTAATAATTGATAAAACAAAAGTTTGGTACACAATTAAATTAACAATCAGTGCAACACATGAAGTACAAAGTATCCATCATGAGACATAGTTTGATTGAGGCACTTCTTGTTTTTATTGTCACTATAGGAAGTAGTAGTACCTGGGTGAATCGTCTCGGTATGACCGATCGCTCATTGCCTGTGATGAAGTGCTGACATCCGTTTCCGAAGTCGTGGTGAAATATGAGAAAGGCTCAAACTAGGACTTGTAAGTTGAGAAGCAACTTCAGGTAAGCTAATCCTTCGTTGTGGTACTCCAATCGTTCCTAGTGGTTTAGCAGCGGGAGTTTTTTCCTTCTAGATATTGTATCAATGTGTTTCACAACATAATATAATACATAAAAATAAAAAAATATTACATAGTAGCTACGTTGACAGTTACATTGTAACAGAAAAAATAAAAAAATAATAATATAAAATAAAGAACAAATCGTACTAGACAATGAAGTAGACGATCCATGAATGATTGTTGAGAAACCGATAAGCTGGAATGTTCAATGTAAAGCCTTGATCTTGCAGTTGGAATTAGAACTCGAAGAGATGATTTTTCTTCTTCCGAATCTTCATCAGATGAAAACGGATTTAGACTCGGCGTAGCCAAAACCTTTTTTCTTTTTCTTCCATCGGAATTTGAAAAGCTCTTAGATGAATTGATAATAATTGTCCATGGCGATTTTTTTTCACTTTTTCTCCTAACAGAAACTTGCGGTCGAGACTCTTCTTCGTCTTCATCACTGTCTTCGAATGGATTTAGGCTTTTATTATATTTAGATGACAATCTATCAGATTTAGATTGATGAGATTTAACTTCTTCGTTAATTAATTTGTTGTTCGTATCATCTTTATCGTCCATAAAAGGATTTAAATGAGCAGAATAAACTTCTATAATTTTACTTTTAGATACATCGGGAGATACAATTACATCTATAGCATTGTTATCTTCATCGCTTTTCGCGGAAATTGTTTCGTCTTTATTTTCTTCGTCTATTACAATATCTGGCACTGTCGAGTCTTTCGTTACTTCCGTTGCATCTTCATCTAAATTTTCAGTACAAAGCTCATTTTTATCAAGGCTAGGTTCATCCATAATTTGATCGTTGCAATCGATATCTTTTAAATTTGCGCTAGCAACTAAAGGCACATTTGTATCAGATTTATGAGATTCTTCCGTCGTATGTACTTCATAAGAAGAAAGAGTACTCTCAGTTGCAGATACATCCATGTTTGAACTAACACTATCGTTTTTACAACTAACTAAATTAGATTGATTGTTAATTTCATGACGCGATTTTGTAGAAACTGCTTGTTTTTCAGTTTCTCTATCCACCTCCGAGTCGATCGCTTCTAACATTAATGATACGCTCGATACGCCGCAAGGAGTATTTTTACTATCTTTGGTGATTTCGATCGTTTTATAGTTGGATAAACTTCTGGTAGTTTCGAGCTGATTAAGATTTATCTCTTCTTTTATATTTACATTACTCTCTTCACAGCATTCTATATCCTGGTGTATTAAAGGTTCACTGGATTTTGTGTCGGCAACATAAACTAAAGTACTATTTATACAGTCTTCAACGTTTTGTTCTTGTTCGTAAGAAAGTTTTATGTAACTAGATTCATTTGCATTAAAAAAGGCCGAGAAAGCTGCGAACCATCCTTTGGGTTCGATGTCTACGGTGTTGTGGTGTGCAATGTTCAAGCTGCTTTTCTCTTCATCACTCAACGGTTTGTTTACAGGTGGTGCATCTATGTTATTGTGATCCATGTTGGGGCATACCGACGCTGTCAGGTCGACTTTTTAGACATACCTTGACGGCTGTGTAACGCTGTTCGGCTTCGCGTCTTTGACAACTGAGGTTTCGACATGTTATGTATCGCGATACGTGGACTGGTTAGTACTGAGGTTTGAATCCCAAACACGTGTACTCGTGTGTAAATATTTGATTGAGTTTGACGTATTCCGACCGTTTCGTAACGCCGATCAGAGCCGACCGGTTATCAACATTCCCGGGCGCAAATTTATACTGCCATATGGCATATGGCAGTTAAATTTGCTTCCCGGGCGTTCGCGAACGCACACATTACGCGAAACGAGCGTGGGCGTCAACATACTATATATTTTAATGAAATCGAAATATTAGAAAAACCATCACTGTGTTACTTCCTTGTTTACTAAGGCGCCATTTGCATTCCTGTTATTTTTATGTTAATGGATCCCATCTGACTCAAACAAGTTAGATTTTCTTTCGTCTGAGAAGATTATATATAAGCTTCCAGTCCGATTCAGTACAATTTTTAATTCTTTTGGCCAAATTTAATCGTTGAAAACGTTTTTTCTTCGATGAAAACAGTTTTTTCGCCATCATCCATTGCGTATAAATCAGATTCTAGAAGTCGACGATGTACCGTTTCTACGCTTATTTAATTTCCACTAGCTTCAATGAACTCTGTTCTTACATCTACCGCACTTTTAAAACACTTTTGTGAACGACTCGGTTTTCTTCTGATAAATTGCTCTTTCTTTGTTTTCCTGAGCCTTTCTTCCTATGTAAGGATGTGGAATCCTCATATTTTTTATGCAATTAAGCACATTTGTTTTACTGCACCATGCTTTGCTTGCAATATAACGAGAACTGAATATTTCTTTACCCAGAATTAAAATTTCCTATTTTTTCGATGTTGTCAATTGTTGAACTTTTGGCATGTTAAACACAAAATCACGTAAAGCGACGTAATAACTTCGAAAACCGATTATCAACTGCCGAAATATAGAAAAAAATAACATAAAATCTGGAAACGTGTTCGTTTTCAGATTTTATGTATGACATGCTTCTTTCTAAGAACTGCAATTACCTCTTTCGAGAACCATATTGAATAAATTCTGTTAGTCGTTGAATGTTTTCTGGGAACACATTCATCAAAAATACCATAAATTAGTTTATAAAAAATATCGAGAGCAGAACCAACATCAATTGTTCGATAAAATTGTGTATAATCTATACGAGACAGCGAACCACTGAAGTGCCCAAAATCCACGTCCCTAAACTTTCATTCATACAGTAAATTCTTACATACTTTTTCATTCATAAATGGACACGAATTTAACTGTTTGAACCTAATACCAATTGCTAGCGATGGATGATAATCGTCCTCTTTAATGAGAACATAATTGCTTCTTGCGACGTCATCGCAATTAGCATACATGTTCGTTAAAATTACATCAAGGTTCTTATTGTAAATATTATTGACACAATCAATATCGGAAAAATTAAGCAATAAACTGGCGAAATCAATCTCTGCACGGAAATATGGGGCGGACGGAATATTGAAATCACATAAGATGACTATTTTGCCAATTGAAAAATCACCGTCACATTTAAGTATGAAAAAAGATATCACTTACTTCACTTGTTTGCGCTGGCGGAAAATATACAACACACACATACTGCTGTTCTCCGTTTAATAAATACAACTGCTTTTGTCCCTTTTCTGTGGGTGGACACCTTTCATTGACCGCTACTGTATGAACATATAATTAATATTTAAAAATTATAATCATAAGGCGTTCGTGAAAATTGTATAAGTTCACTAAAATTCATGGCCAAAATCTTGGATGTTAAGACGTTAAATTCGTACAAACCGGCTTGAGCTAGCAACACCTAACGCAGTCTTTTCCATAGTGAACGCCATCCGGCAGGTACGTGTCCCGCGATGAATCCGTCGATATCTGTGCGATCAGGCGCCCTAGCGGTGGCCGACCGCCTCAGACCCATGACGCGACTTCAGATCATTTTTGATTTTGTTGCCAGGTCTGAGGATGGGCGCGTACCGTTACGTGCAGGAGCTTTACCGCAAGAAGCAGAGTGATGTGCTCAGATATTTGCTGCGCATCCGCGTCTGGCAGTTCAGGCAGCTGACGAGGCTTCACAGGTCTCCCAGGCCGTCGAGACCTGACAAGGCCCGCAGGCTCGGCTACCGCGCCAAGCAAGGTAACGTACGCGCGACTTAACCTCAAAACGTCAATGGCGGAATAAACATGGCGGCTTCGCTCGGTTCTAGGTTTTGTCATCTTCCGCATTCGCGTAAGGCGCGGAGGACGCAAACGCCCAGTGCCCAAGGGAGCCACTTACGGCAAACCCAAGAGCCACGGAGTCAACCAGCTCAAGCCCACGCGCAACTTGCAGTCCATCGCTGAGGTGAGCCCTAAAATATTTTCGATCCTTTGTAAATTCACATATATTCAGTGATGGGTATAATGTAAAGAAATGCTTATTAACGTGATATAACCTCAAATATTATTTTACACGTTGTTTATACTTTTCTGCATATCGCTACATTTAAATGATCATTAGTCTGGGCAAAATTAATTGATTATTCTTATATGTTTTAGGAACGTGTTGGCAGACGTTGTGGAGGATTAAGAGTCTTGAACTCATACTGGGTCGCTCAAGATTCGTCTTACAAATACTACGAAGTCATCTTGGTCGATCCTTCTCACAATGTAAGCGTATTCCGTATTTATTCTTTCACAGCTGATTTTGAATGATGATTGGCATGCACCACTCTGAGTTCTGTTGAATAAGTCCCTTAATAGTCTGATCTTATATTTTAATCTTTAAAGCGTTTCTTTATCGACATTCTCGTATTAATCGTCATTCAAATTCCTTTCAGGCTATCCGCAAGGATGCTAAGATTAACTGGATCGTCAAGGCTGTGCATAAGCACAGAGAGCTGCGCGGTTTGACCTCCGCCGGAAAGTCTTCGCGAGGATTGGGCAAAGGCAGGAGATTCAGCCAGACCACCGGTGGATCTCGTCGTGCTTCCTGGATCAGACGCAACACACTCCAGTTGCGCAGAAAGCGATAAACTTTATATTGTATTTTATAACATCTTTTATGACATTTCTCGAAATGTTGCAAAAATCGGTATGTTCTTTATATGCTAAGGAATAAACATACTTTTGACAAATTTCAACTCTTTTATTACTACTATTTTAATAAATATATAATATAAAAAGGTAAGATATATTTTTAAATATAATATTTACAAAATACAACCATCTAATTTGTGTATCACTTTGCAGAATTATCTCCGACTCGAATTATATTTTTTTAAGGTAAGCTTTTATCATTTTTTTAAAAAAAATTTATTGCATATGATGAAAATCTTTATCTCAAATTAATGATAAAACATACGTGTTTATGATTAACGAACTTCCGTGGATGTCTGAAGTGTTTCTAGATTAAAATAAATAAAATGTTCCTATAGAATGAATTTTAAAATATTTTTATTTTGTTTTTCAGATCATAATTGAAAAAATTGTCTCCGAACAGTCCCAGACAAAACGGTAAATATATTTTTGTATTAAAACCTTTAAATTAATAATATGTTAAATGATGATATTCTTATTCTCAATCATATGAAATGATTTAATGATTAACGAACTTCCGTGGATGTCTGAAGTTATATCTATTTTTATATTTAAAAGTAACTTTAATTAAAATTTAACTAACAATTTTCCATTTTATTTTTCAGAATTCCAGTAAAAATACTTTAAAAGAAGAGCATCACTGAACTAATCAATATTATTTGAAGGTAAATAGGCTTTTTAAAATATTGATTTTGATTTAAATATGATGTTATTAATTAAGTGTAATCAAATGATGATCTATGAAATGTCTTATAATTACTGATTTTTAAATTTCAACTTATAAATCATGAAAATTTAAATATATCTAAATTATGTTTTATTTTATTTTAGATTGCTAAAAAAGATGTTGCACTTTTCTGATGTTGGATAGATCTGATTTATAAAAAGGTCAGTATTGAATTTTATACTTAAAAATATTATTTATTTAAATTTTAAATGATGAGACATCATGCACCACACAGAAAGTTAATGTTGATAAACCTTACCTTAAGCTTCTGACAATAACTTAATTTATTTATTATATCGTCAAAAAAAATATGTGATGTTAATTTTTACATTTTTTTCCAGATTCTCTTGACAATTTCAAACGCTGAGATTTTGCAGATTTTTCGTGTTATGGTGATTATATTTTTTAATTTATGAATAAATATCACTTCCGGAAACATTATCATTGCCACGCTTATTATCTTAGTGAAATGTTTGGTTGTCGATGGAAGAAGAATAAACACCTTTCTAGGTGAGATACCAGATTTAATCATATTTGAGATCTCAATCCAGATTGGAACACTTACTATTATTTTTATTATATATTTATAAAATTTAGTTCGGAGTTTATTTATTATTCTTTTTATTTTACAGATAGCATATGCTTCGAGCGAAGATTTCAATTTGAATTATTTTGGCATACAGCTTATTTTTAAAATAAATAAAAAAATTGCAATAAGTACTTTGTCTTTCATTTATATCAGATGTCTGTTCGCTCGCACCAAATCTGTTGCTTAAAATCGCATTTTTTCTCAAATAATTGAAATTATCATAGTGCAGCATAATGTTGCAAAATTTTAACTTATACTCAAACTTGTTTTAGTACTAGGTAGATAAGACTAACCAGGAAAAGATAAAGTGCGTAATTTATATTAAAATCATGTTTTGAATAAAATTATTAATAAATACAGTTCAATAATATTATTAAATTATTTTTTTAACTTCAGAGTAATTACTATATTGACTATAATCCCTTCTCAGAAGTTAAAAATCCACGTCAAAGGCGATAAAATCGTACTGTCAATGGCGCTGACATGATTGTATTGCTTTTGACTTCCGAGAAGTGATTAATTGTTTTTGCGCCCTCCTATTGACCAAAATTCGGTTTGAATATACTTTGATCAGCCCTTTTATATCAAGAGTCCGCAGTTATATTGGTAAGATAGCTATCGTATTTTTAAAACATAGTATAATATTGAAGTGCAGTCAAACTATGGAGCAATATGCGAGATGCGACATCTGTCTGTACTTCTTCCGCTTATTTTCCCCTGAGAAATGAGTTGGCTTAGTTTTTATTTTGAACTTAACTTAATAAAAATTCTAAGACTATTATTAGCAGGGCTGTGGAGTTGGAGTCGTGGTGTTTTGGCCGGAGTTGGAGTCGGAGTCGTGAAAAATGAGCGACTCCGAGCATTTTTTTAAATTATTAAGTTTATGAATTTTTAATTACGTAATAATGACTGTATAGCGTATGAATATTAAACGTGTAGAAAAACATTAAAAATACCTGATGAAATTAAACTTTTTTGAGTCGGAGTCGGAGTGGAGTCGTGTTGTTGGTAAATATCGGAATCGGAGTCGGAGTCGTGTTTTTTTTTAACGACTCCACAGCCCTGATTATTAGTTTTAGAACTGTCATTAGGTCAAGTTGGGTTTAGTTCATTTGTGTAGGTTAAGTTTGGGTTTAAACAGCAAATGGACGATTTGTCAAATTGAGAACATTGACATTTTAAAACAGCTCATAATTTATTTATTTAAATAATATTTTCACTAGTAGAAATATGTATCTACTGGTAAAAATGTATTTGGATTTCACTAGTGAAAATATAATTTCACTGAAAAATAAACAGCCGGCGTGGTCACACACATACAATGGCGTGACACTAATCCAACTGAATGACATCCAGGGTCATGTTTCTACACCAGTCATATTTACATATGACATTAGAAATAGTATCTATTTACTAATTACTATCACACATCATCTGACTCACATCCTGTCATAAAAATTCAGAACTCAACATTTCCAATATGTATATAAAAAATCACGTAAATTGTATAATATATCAAAAATTATTAATTATTTTTGCTCTTTCTTCTTTGTTGTTATTTACATGAAAATAATTAAAAATAAATTTAATATTTTAAGACCATCTTATCGAAATTTTTAAATTCGGAGTTGGAGTCGGGAAAAATTTCCAACAACTTCACAGCTCTGGTTTGAACAGAAAATGGACGTTTCGCAACTGTCAAATAGAGGCTAAAAACTGTCCGAAATGTCATTGAAAGGATCGGCTGCTGCAAAAGGTTAATTGATATTATTTTTCATAATTAATGAAACACATCAAATGTTCGAATAATAAAAAATCCATAGATATCTTTAAATTTCTGTTTTATTTTTAAAATGTTGAGAAACTGAAGTTAGACCAACTTTCATATATGATATCTTTCAGCATAAATAAAGTATCGCAAAAATCAATCGTAAAACTAAAGGACTACCCTCAATAATACATAAAACATTCAGCCTAATAAATCCTCGCGTCGCTATAGACCAGTGTTTCCCACGGTGGGGCGTACGCCCCACCGGTGGGGCACCACGCCTCAGAGGTGGGGCACCACGCTTCAGAGATGGGACACGTCGGAAATTATCAAATATTCCACATATAAATATAATTTGCTCGTTCACGACTAAATATACCCACGTGCGTAGGATTTCTTAAAATTTGGATTTATACCTGCTGGGCATGACGAATGCCTTTTTGTCTTCTGTGTGAGAAATCCCTTACCAAAAATACCTTTTTGTCTTCTGTGTGAGAAATCCTTTACCAATGAAACGAGGTCGTCTTGAAGCACATTTGAAGGCGAAACATAGTACTCATATTAATTCAGATATTATTTTCTTTCAAAATCTTAAAGAAAAATTTGGAAAACGAACAACATTAACAAATCTATTTTGTGCACAAACTGTAAGTATTGATCGTAGTCTTGAGGCTAGTTACCAAATTTCATTGCTCATCGCTAAATGTGGAAAAAACCATACTATAGGAGAGGATCTAATCAAGCCATCAATATCAGCATTTCTTAAAACAGTTCTACAACAAGATGACAAACTCGTGAAAGCTATGCTCCTCAGCAACACTACTGTTTGCAGAAGAATAGACGAATTGAGTGAAAACGTTGAAATCAAACTTGTTGAAAAGCTGAAAACAAGAAAATTTTCACTACAAATGGATGAATCAACTTTGAGAGACAGTGAAGCCGTGTTGCTAGCTTACGTAAGATATATTGATAAAAGAGAATTTGCAGAAATGTTATTCTGCAAATCATTAGAAAGCACCACTACCTCCAAAGATATATTTAATAAGCTAAAAGAATATTTAGATGTTAAAAATATAATATCTTGTGCTGCAGATGGTGCCCCCAATATGATGGGAAAGAAAAATGGCTGCTTAAAATTAATGAAAGACGAGAATCCAGATATGACTGTGGTGCATTGTGTTATTCACAGGGAAAAATTGGTGGCTAAATACATTTCACCTGTTCTAAATGAGGTACTAAATTCCGTTATAAAGTGTATCAATATGATTAAAACTAGTGCTAAATCTGAGCGTCTCTTCAAGTTATTTTGTGAAGAACAAAATGCGGAACACGTAAGACTGTTACTTCACACTGAAGTAAGATGGCTCTCAAAAGGAAATTCCTTAAAAAGATTTATGGAATTATTTGATACCCTTTGTGATTTTTTAAGCAACCGATCTGATATGAAGTTTTTGATGACGGTCGACGGTAAAGCATTTGTAAGCTTTTTAACTGATATATTTGAAAAATTAAATATTTTAAATAGCCAACTTCAAGGATCGGAGAAAACACTTGTCGATGCAAAAGCAAAGATATTTGCATTTACCACTTTTATCGAATTATCTAAAAAAAATATTTTTAACAACAATTTTGAAAAATTTTACTGGCTCCAAAAATGTAAAGTGACTGATAATGCTAAACGTGTTATTTTGGACCATCTGCAAACTTTATCAACTGATTTTAAAGAACAATTTGCTGATTTAAAAGAGATACATTTTCCGGCTTGGTTGACACAACCAATGCTGGTAGATATTTCAAATGAAAATTTGTATGAAGAAGAACTTTCGGAAATGCAAAATGATGATTCGATTTCAAATTTATTCAATATAAAAGGAATAATGGCATGGATGTGCGAAGAAACTAACACAAAATATTCTAATATTACTTTGCATGCTAGAAATTTATTATTACCTTTATATACGTTTTGAAAATTTACCTACTGTTTTATTAAAAAAAGATGCCGGTGGGGCATATGACTTTTGAAAAGACTACGGTGGGGCATGGCATAAAGAAGGCTGGGAAACACTGCTATAGACATATTTAGGCACAAAAAATAAATATATGACAATTGATTCATCAACATCAACTTCATGATTCGGAATTTAATGCTCTCAAGATATATTATCTAAATATTGAGTTGAATTAAAAACAGTAATTTAATTTACTTAAAGAAAATATGTACAAAAATGTAAAGACAAAACTTTATAATTTGAGAACCTTGGATACTAAATCACACGTCTAAGTTTTGAGCGGTTGGCACAGACTAGTCCAGTGGTCAGCAAACTTATTAGCCAAAGAGCCAAATATGTACATTACAACGATTAAAAAAAAATTGAGAGCCAAATTTATTTATTAATTTAGCAAACCTTTATTATAATTTTCCAAATCAACACAAAGACGTTCAAATTTAGAGCTCCATATTTCCTTGTTTTTTAAATCCGGCGCGTAAATGCCGGTGGATATTTGTGACAGAGCCGCACTTACGGGGCCAAAGAGCCGCATGCGGCTCCGGAGCCGCACTTTGCCGACCTCTGGACTAGTCAATAAATTGTTTCCAAAATCCATCGATGGATTAACAGATTTTACGACAAATTATAGTAATTTTACAATTCCAAGTAAAATGGTTAGGAATTATTAAATCTTCTTGCCGAAATATATTGATAGAAGTATCTCTGAGTAATTAACGAAATAATATATGTATGTATGTACTAGAAATTTTATTATCAAATAATTAAAATGGCTTCAGAAAATATATTGAGTATGACATACATGGCTTTGGAATTTTAAAGGTTAAAATGACTCCAAGAAACGTTTTCATCTCATCAAGGTGAATTTCTGTTCAATCGTTTCATATTGATCTTGAAGAATTAAATTCTTATACTCGCTTATTTATTTGTTTCACTATTTTATTAATTAGACATCAGTAAAAAATAATTGAAAATAATCGATAGGCTGGGTACAATTTGAGGGATCTTGAGGTCCAGAACTTCACCTGACGAATATTGAAATTTAAAAGGCAGACTATCGTTATCTGTTATAATTCTCCAATCTGATTGAAATGTTGTTTCTTCACTGACACTATTGGTATTATTTAAATCAGATTTCTGCTGCTGATTAAGACCAATGGGCCTAATTTCTATATACAGTAGACCCCTATATAACACGCTAAATTGGGGACGTGCTATTTGGGTGCGTGTAGTTGGGGGATTAGAAAATATTCATACAATTTTTTGCAATACGTACTTACGAATTAGGCGCTTGTGGTGAGATATCCTCCTTTTGATTTGATCACACATAGAGTAACAGGCATCCAAATTACCGTGTTGTTGGGGGGGTCTACTGTATAACACTTCACTATCCATAATCCATATCATTGGAAGAGACAAAATAAAATATAAAATTCTCACATCTGGTTTTAGATTTCGTCACATAAAATCCAGACTTACCGTATTCAATGTGCCTTTCTCGAATTGATTCAGGTAAAATGGTAATTTTTTAATAATAAATTATTATTGAAACTCATCTACAGTGCTGCAAGAGTAATATAAACCCAGCACTGGTGCCCCAAGGGCACCGCGTGAGTAAAAAAAGTTAATGCTTGTCCTTCGCTATATAAGCTATTAGCTCTGCATTTGTTCTTCCTATACTTCTTTTATCGATAAGAATACCTTCTATGTATTATGTGTTCTTTGTAGTCCATCTGCGTAACCATACGCTACATTTTGTTTGTATTTTGTATGTGGAGATTTGATTATAAATTGATGTAACAATGTCATCTAAAATGGAACAAATCAATTTTAGTTATTGCTAGCTAGTAATGACAGTCTTATAAATAGATAAAAATATTCTGGCTAACCATTTAAAAACACATTTTTTTATAAGATTCAATAATTTTATAATTATAAACAGTACAATATTAATTTATCATTATCGATTACATAAAACTCATTATATTAATTTATACGTTGGAATGGTAACATTTGTACATTTAAAAATCAAGCGTTCACATCCATTTTTAAAATTCAGAGTACGTATCGTCAAAAACAAGCATTTAGTGTATATAAAATAAAATCAATACAAAAATAATTTCAGAACATTAATAAAATTTGTCTTTTTCTTGTATAAAAAGAACATTTCAGAGCTCTGGCCAGCAATATACCGGAGGTATGGCCGAATGGTAGCTATAATCGTAGGTTTGCGCCTTGATGAACTCTTCTTTGTTTGCCGGCTCCGGATGAATCGTAGCTTTAGCTGTAAAATTATTATATATAAAACATTAGAATAAGTAAAGGTTGTGTATATATTCATATATAATATATACATAAAAGACACGTACCAGTTATATAGGCGTATTCGGCAATTTTAGCGGCGATTCTCAACGAGATAGACTTGATCGACTCGAGCGGAGGATACAGACTACCTTTACTTAGATCATCATCACCGACGAGTCCGGCCAATGTCTGAAAATATATATATAATATAGAAACAATAGTTACATTCAAATTTAAAATAGGTCTACAAACCTCAGCAGCTAACAACATAATATCATCAGATATATCAATAATTCCGGCGCCGATAATACCGAGAGCCAATCCTGGGAAGATGTATGAGTTATTTCCTTGACCGGGATGGAAAGTCGTTCCGTTGTATGTGAACGGTGGGAATGGGGAACCGGATGCGAATATTGCTTTTCCCTGAAAGTATACATTTATAATATAAATTGGAAAATTCTAATTTCAACGGTATACGTACACAAGTGTGAGTATATGCTTGTTCGGCCGTGCACTCGGCTTTGCTCGTCGGATTAGATAGAGCGAAGATCACGGGCCTCTCGTTGTTCTCTCCCATCGTTTGGAGGATCTCCGGAGTGAAAGCTCCGCCTATCGCTGCGGCGCCGATCAAAACCGTAGGCTTAACGGTGGTGACGACTTCCTTTAAAGTTTTGATTGGAGCTTGAGGATGGGCGAAACGTTGCTTGTGCTCGTTGAGTCCTCCTTCGGGCCTGTCCTTGACGATGAGTCCCTTGGAATCCACCAGCCAAATCCTGCTGCGCGCGAACGATTCTAAAACGCCTTCGGCGACCATGGCTTTGACGCACAACTCGGCTATACCCAAAGAAGCTTCTCCGGCTCCTTGGAATACGATCTTATTATCCGACAGTTTCGTCTTGGTGAGTCTCAGAGAAGCCAAGAGTCCGGCGACGGCCACGGCCGCAGTGCCTTGAATGTCGTCGTTGAAAGTGCAATACTGAGAGCGGTATTTGGCCAACAGGCGGAAAGCGTTATGGTTTCCGAAGTCTTCGAACTGGATCAGACAGTTTTGTCCGTAACGTTTGACGACGGCTTGCATGAATTCGTCGACAAAGTCATCATACATGGCTCCGGTCACGCGCTTATGTCTCAATCCAATGTAGAGAGGATCGTCCAAGAGAGACTGATTGTTAGTGCCCACGTCCAAAGTGATCGGGAGGCACTGATGCGGCTTGATTCCGGCTAGAGCGGTGTACAGAGACAATTTACCCACAGGTATGCCCATTCCTTGAGCTCCCAAATCTCCGAGACCAAGAATACGCTCTCCGTCTGTGACTACAATAGCGCGTACGTCGTTTTCAGGCCTTTAAAAATATTAAAATAATAAAATTCTCAACATTTTCGACTGAATTTAAAAATGCGTTATAATCACCAATTCTTCAAAATATCATAGACGTGTCCCTTGTCATGGATTGTGATGAACAATCCTCTCGGACGCCTATACACTAATCCGAATTTTTGGCAAGCCAATCCCACCGTCGGCGTATAGACGATGGGCATCAAAGTGGCCACGTTCTCGGCGATGAAGCGATAGAACAATTTCTCGTTTCTGTCCTGTAATTTATTATCAAATATTTAAAAATCGAGAAGATGTATAAAAAAACCTATGTATATAAAAATCGCACTTACCAGTAATCCCATCAAGTAGATGTATTTGTTGAGATCGTCTTCGTATCTATTGATCGACAGTTTGCAGAGTTCAACTTGTTCGTCTTGAGTCTTGACGCGCGGAGGCAGGAGTCCGTGTATTCCCATCGTCTGCCTCTCCTCGATGGTGAAAGCCATGCCCTAAAATAAGAAAAAAATAGTATTTGCTTACTATTGAAAATGAGATAACACACAAATATTACAGCAAGTATTTATTTATTTAAAAAAATAATCGAACGAGGTCCCTATCGAAGGTCAATCGTGATGTTTTCTAGGTCTAGGAGTGCGCCTAATTGCCTCGCTCGCGTTTCGATAGTAGATGCGATAGCGCATTTCCCAGGTCGAGACCGTGAACCCACCGAGCCGTCGATCGTCGCTAAGCACTCCGGCACGCTGAAGTGTATCTTCCTGGGAGACAGCTCCCACCAGTCGTGTCCCGGGTGCATCATGGTCGTTCGCCGGCTATAGCTGCAGTTCGTCCATGACTGCAAGGCGCTCGCCTGGTCCTGACTGGCGAACGACCTATTTGTGCGTCACCATGGCAGCAGCCCGTTGTCGCATGCAAATGTCGCGTGGAAGATACGAGCGGCTTTCTTTCGATTGATCGGTCGCTGTCCCCATTACAAAAGAGTAGCGTATTTATGTATGTAAATACATCCGCGCCGAAACTAGAGGGGTTTCTTTTCATCGGCGACAATCGAAACAATTGAGATTTCGCTCTATTAATCTGTTGATACTGTCAGCTAGATTTAGACTCGCTGAATCCGCTCGAGAAGCTGTGCTCCTTTTTATTTTACTGATCTCAAATGAGGCGCTAATTTATCAAATCAACCGCGAATACGTTAGATTATAAAGTTCCAAAAACATTTGTGACTTGATTGCGAAATGGAACCCCTAAAGTTAACAATGAAGATGAAGATCGAATAGTTGTTGGAATTAAGGCTAATCCAGAGATGTGAATTCAACATATATATAACAAGACCAGATTATTATGGTTGAGTGTTCAAAGATGCATTAAAAAAACTAAAAGCTTTGGAAACATAGGTAACGGGAAATAACTTGTTTGCAGCATATGGTAGCTGGGAACGACAAATAGACGTTGTATGATAACGAAAAATGCAACAGCTTTTTCAGGGAGGGTGGGGGGGTGGCAAAAATTGGTTAGTCACTGGTCATATTTTTAATATTTCATTAAGATTCGTGCTATTAGTGTAAAATAATATATTTACAGTTTGTGAAAACTTGAGGACTAAAATGTTTATCACCCAAAGAATATTTCTATTTATAAGGCACACGTCTTTATCAGTAACAATTTTCCAATTTACCGAAATATTGTCACCGGTTTAAGGTATTATTTATTCGTCACTAACGTTTTCGATTTAGACCAATCGCATCTCTATCAACACACAACACAAAATACATTAGCATGTTTCTTACGTTGGCGGCGCTGTAAATCATACAGCTGTCAATAATCACGCGTGTTCAAAGTTTCAAATGTTCAATTGTTCTACATATATAACAATTCTGTACGAACCGTATACCGAAATTCACGGGAAGATTATGGTAAATTGCATTGTCCTGTTGAACGAGCAATTCACAAGTCAGTGAAACAATTTGAAAAGACTAGAAGCGTTGGAGATAGGGTAAGGCATGTGCATAATCGTGGCACTCGTTCAGCCGATAATACTGCTGCTGTAAGTGTAGCTGAAGACCCGGAATTTTCGATTCGTCGGCGTTCACAGAATTTGGGCTTTTCTTATGGCTCCCTTTGGCGCATTTTACACCTGGGCTTGTACATCGTATACCCGTATAAAATTCTGATAACACAAAAACTGAATTCATGAACAGAAAAGATTTTAGGCAGATTTTGTGTTAGAGCAGCAGGAAGTTTATGCTGATTTTTCAAAGAAAATATTATTCTCTGATAAGGCACGTTAAAAGCATATAAGGTATGTTAAAAGCCCTTCTTTAGTTAACCCGGAAATTTATATTTTGTGAATTCTCATCTCAAAAATCAGCAAATTTCTTCAGAAAAATAGCATCGACATTTTTGGTTAAAAATTAAATTTTTACGAATATTTTTAAATGTGTGTTACTTTTTTGAAAATGATGAGGGTCGGACTGTAACAGTCAACGGTGAGCGATATAGACGCATGATAACTGATTAGCTGGTCATACACGCGCGGATCTGTCCGTCGCGAGTGCCTGGCGGACAAATCCGATCGTGTGTGGTGAGAAAAGACACAAATTTCTCTGTCCGCTGTTCGCGATCAAAACGAACATGACACGCACCCGATGGTTTCCAGTAATTTTTATTAAAATTTGTCCCTTAAGTGATTTTATGACCCGGGTCATTTCCGCTCGCCTTTATTAATTTGCGCCAAAGTTGCCGCCATCGGTAAACATCTAAAATAAGATTTTGGTGATAAGGTTTTATTACTTTATGACCCATCGGTCAATCAATATTATTTACCGTTGAAAATGTATTTTTCAACATTTTTTTATCAGAGTGAGTTACAATATATGATGTATTATAAACTAAATTCGTGTTAAAAATATTTATTGTAAGCCGTGTAATTGATTATTGTTTTGACTCCAATCGCCATTAGTTATTTTTCTAGTACTGTAGGGATAGGGTTTTATAATATGCTTGTTTAGTTGAAACGCAGTATCGCCTAAAAACACGTAAATCTGATGTCCGAGTTCAGACAGCTTGCGGGTTAGGACGGGTCAGAGATGGAATTATGGATTATGAATCATTATTTCTACTGTTAAATTTTACTATTATTATATTATAAAAACGTGTTTTTCGAGTAAATGTAAATGCTCTAAAAAAATATTTTTGTTGAATATTTATTATTTATCTGAGAAAAGAAAGAATTGCCCCTCCCACAAATGACGTCCCTCTTTAAAATCCACATCAAAAGCATTAAAATCGTATAAACAGTATTACGACTTGAATTGATTGAAGCACACTAGAATCACACTAGATTGAAGAATTTTGCCCAATAGGAGCGCAAAAAACAATTATACCTTCTCAGAAGTCAAAAATCCACGTCAAAAGCAATAAAAAAATATTGATATTGACGTAAATTTTTGACTTCTGAGTGAGAAGTGATATTTGTTTTTGCGCCCTCCTATTAACCAAAATTTGGTTTGAATATACTTTCACCAATACTCTCATATCATAAGTACGTATTAATATCGGCAAAGATCGCTATCATATTTTTAATTTTTATAGCATTTCAGCTTATTTTCCCCTGAAAGATGAGTTGGCTTTGTTTATATTTTGGACTTTACCTAATGAAAATTCTAAAACTATAATTAGTTTTTGAACTTGCATTAAGCTAGGTTTTGGTTTTAACAACAAATAGACGTTTTGCAACTGTCAAATAGAGCCTAAAAAACATAAGCCTAAACTTAATTAGTTTAAGAACTTTCATTAGATAAAGTTGGGTTTGGCTAATTCGTGTAAGTTAGGTTTTGGTTTGAATAGCAAATGAACGATTCGCAACTGTGAAATTTGGTTTCATAGACATTTTAGAGCTGCAAATAATTTTAACAGCATAGGCTATTAGAAATATAATTCTACTAGAGAAAATATATTTGGATTTCACTAGTGAAAATATAACTGCACCGAAAAATACACATTCACTGTAACATTTATACATCGCGTGTAAATAAATAATGTGTATGTTACAATTTACTAGCACCTGCCAGATAAATTATATTTTCACTGGTAAAAACATATATCTACCGGTGAAAATGTATTTCGATATAATTTCACTGAAATGACATATTTTAAAAAATATTTTATGAATAGATTCGAGACTTTAAGATTATATTTGAGGGATAACTCGATAATTTCGGGTTTAGAATCAGGGTCATTCCAGGAGGCGAAAGTTGGTCAGTCAGCACGATATACGACTATTGACATGAAAGACCTGGCTTCGAATCTCATACGGATCTTAGTGTTTTTAAATTTCTATCATGTCTGGGATATCGGAACGAAGTGATTACTATATAACTATAATTCCGATCATTAGGTTTACCTAGATTTTCCTATTCTCACTCAAAATCAAGCTAGGTCGTACATATCTAGTTTTAAAAATCCTCTAATAATGAGATATTTTCAGCTCATAAAGATCTTATATGTATTAAAAAAAAATTTGATTTCATTAAATGACATGCATTTTTCTGGCCAAATTCAGTGCCACCACCCTCCTCCCCTTGAAATGCAAAAGAAGCAGGTAGCAAAAACACAAAAACATGTCATGTTATCAGTTTGGTGGAAAATTAATTGTGAATTGCTCAAGATAAATACTATAGATTGCATCAGTCGTAATGTTACGTAATCGGTAATAATAATGCAAGAAAAAATTAAGTTTTTAATTTTTTTATTACTGTCTAATTCTATATTGACCTTCATTTTACGAATATTAAAGGCAATGTTAAAGATTTTATGCAATATGTTTTTATGTAAAGAACAACATAGCTATTATACAAATAATCGCTAGGTCAATAGTTCTATGAGGAAAACTACATATCTTACAACAGTTACAGGAAAACGGAAGCATTAATAAACATACCCTTGAACCGCAAACATAAGAGAGTCATTCTTTACAATATTGCTAAAAATAATCTATTAAATGAACGGTTTTCGCGGAGTTCATCGCAAACCGCAAGCTACTGGTTTAGAGCGGAAGAAATGCAATTCCAGACGAACCGAGATTAGAGAAGCGCAGCGGTAAATCGTTCGGTGTGACGTAAGAAGCCCCGAGAGGTCAGTTTTCCACGACGTTTGCAAATGTCACGATCAGCGCTCGTCGTCGATGACCTTGCACGCCATACGGAAAGAGTTTATTTTACCAGCCGACGATGCTCTATCTCGCATATTTACCTTTCGACGCAGATGCGTTCGATAAAAATGCATCTTTCGAACGGCGTGGTGCTAAGCTCAAATTTAGATTCTATTTCTGCCGTGCCGATTGTTATTCGGGTCGCGGTTTCGACAGTCGCGAAACGAGATTTTGTAAGGGGCTGCTATGGAAATAATAGTAGTTCCCGCGACTAATTGACCATCCCTAACGTCGATGGCACGATCGTTTAACAATTCTATTATCGCACGCTTATCTGGTCGCTTCCACGTCCTTCTAATCCCGCGCGACGTCACAGCGACATAATGTTTAGCGCACAATTTTTCTGATAACGCAGATAAGAGCGCGTATACAACGAGCGTTGCTAGTTTTTCGCCTTTCTTCGAGAGAATTTCCTTTCTAACGTTTTGCGAATGCGCGTGATGTAAGGAAAGGTGCGGAACCGGTCCAGTTATGACAATGAAGTCACAGCAGTGTCTGAATCGAAACGGTTGCGCTCGATATGTGCGTTAATGTTAAACGATTTAACTCGGTCACCGGTTCGACGAGCGTTGCTAAGTCTTTGCGGAAAATAACCCTTTGATCTATTTGTTCAGCACTAGGCGAGTTGTTAATTTTTATAAAGCGTCGCTATCGCGAACACTTGAAAAAGTCGCAATCGGTCGATTTATACTATTTATAGCGATCGCTTATGATCAATATTGACATTGTTTGTACAAAGTACGATATTGAGGAATAATTTAAGTAAAAATTATACCAACGTCTAACTGACTATGACTTAATATTTATCTGAAGATATTCCTGTTCTTTTGTACATTAATTGTGTATTCCGATTACCATCAATACGCCATGGAATAGGCATAGAAAGTGTATAATATAATATATTCACACCGCTTCAAATAAAGGTCATTGCTAAAACCATGAAATTGAATGTTGGCAGTTGAACATCCGGTGCAAAATTAGCTAATATCGCATATGCACCGAGTTGACATAACATCTAATTTTAGAACGAAAACTAGATTCGTTCGTAATGGGTTTAAAATTAACTACAAAAATAGATCATGCACGCCAAAAAGTTTTATTTACTTATACAAAAAAGTATCACGATCTATTACATCAATACTGTGTCAAGATCAATTCATTAGAACAAAAAAGGCATCTCAATAACTTTAATGTGAATGTTATTAGCGAGAACCTTGCACGACTTACACATTATGTAAAACATACAGGCATACCGGTTACAAATTATGCTAAACAATCCATAACTTCCGGCCGAAAAATCAGTCATAAGCATAGTTAAAAATATCATTATTAATAAACCAATTATGTTTACGGAACCATTTATATTACTATTATTTAGTTACTTGTGATTTTAAAATTTGAGCAATAAAGACGTAAAATAATGCGTGGTATGCATAAGATAAATTCAGTGCAAATGAAAGACTGACAACTTGAAATAAAGCTGAAACTAACCGTGGAAATCCAATAACGAGTTTAAGTCACATTTGTTAATTGTTACAAGATATTATAAAATCATTTTTTCATAGTAAATATTCAAGATTTTTAATTACTTACAATATATCAAAAAAAGTGAACTGGCAACATTATAAAAATCATGAGTTTAAATTGAGTAGTGATGATTAAATCTTAGCTACCAATTTTGCATGTAATTGTACACTAAATAAGTACTAATATATTTATGAAAGCAAAAGTAAAAAACGGTTTATTAAAAAAAGTGAAAATATCTGCCAAAAATATAATCTACAGCAATTTTAAACTTTTTTATACAAACTTGCTTTAGTATAAAATAACGCGATCATTTTTTGTATACTAGTTTTTACCTATAAGTATTCGTTTTTTAGATTAGTCGATTTATTTTTGGAGAAAATCTCTTTAATTTAAAATATTTAAAAAATCAATTAAAATGTTTTTTTTTCTATGTATAAAAATTCTACAAAAATATGTTTTATCAAAGTAGTATAGTCATAATAAATTTTATATGACTTTTACATAAAAAATATATATTTTTCGGTTTCTTGATTATATCCATATATCATATCTAATTATGCGCTGAATTCAATAATATTATTAGATTTTTTCTAGTTCGTGTAGTTTTTTGTTAACAAAGAAGCAAAATTGATTGTAACAAAAAATATACACGATAGCGATTTGATATTAGCGCATAATTTTAAATACAAGTTAAGATATTAAATTTTTGTGGCAAAAAAATGTAATCAAGTTTAACTAGTTCTAAAAAGAATAAAATCGACTATAAAACAAAATTTCTCATGGCACACTAGCTACAAGAATAATGTATATCTTTTACAATACGGAATTCTCTGTCATAGTATTATGTCTATCGTAATCTACATTTGCCATAAAAAAACAAAAAATTCTTAGTTAGTATCTTATACAAGAAATAGTTTCCCCACTTCATTATTATAACCATAATTAATCATTAAAATGCAGCAAAAAGCGTTTTTTTTTATAAAAAAAAAACACTTACTAAATTGAGGATCTTTTATTGAGGATCAGTTATATTGTTTAAAAGTACTAAAAATTACATAAAACTCTATTTATTTTATATAATTGATTGAGAAAAATGTAAAAAAAGTATTTTAATTATTTTATATTTTACTGTAATTTTTTACTTTACGCATATTGACAAAATACTAAAAAAATCAGAGATAAAATAAATTTATTATTTTATATTGATATTTTCTTACTGCTCGCTGATTAAGCAATATACTCATAATATATTATTGTGACAATGCAATTATAATACAAATTTATTATATAAAGATGTTTTATTAATGTTTAGTTAGAAATATGTAATATGATTTTTGATATGATTTTTTTATATTTTTTATTAGTCACCATTTTGAAACAAGATGACTAAATACAGTAGCTAGGGGGTGGACCGTCCCAGGCGGATCTTAATTGGGGGCGGCATTATCGCGATGGATTGACCGTTTTTGAAACTGAATGCGCTAAAAAATATATATTCACGAATAGCTAAGAGCTAAGTTGAATGAGCGAAAAACAAACAACAGTTTAACAAATACTGATTTTATGCTAAAAAGACAAGTCAAACGATTCTGCTCGAATAAGATAAACTGAACCATTGGATTGTAGAGCTTTTCGATGGGGATATAGAAGCTTTGCAGAATGATGATGAAGAGAAAAATAAAAGACCAGTAATCACGAAAGAAGAAGTTATGTATATTATTGTAAATATAATATTGTCAAAAAACTAAAAATCAGTTAAGCCAAATGTTGTATAACATCAAACCGGTAAAACTGTTAGGATGATAAAATTAACACAAAGTTCCATACACCTAAATCCACTCTTATTTTTCTGTCTAAAATGCCGAATGCAAAATAGTGCTAGGAATATAAAACAATAATCTTAATGAGCCAATTGCTGAAAATATTCCTCAAAATTATTCACAATAACTGTGAAATAAGTGCGAGGAAGGCACGAGCATCACTCAGTTTGGTTTCAGAAATGGCTTGAGCGCAAACAAGCTATGTTCCAAAACACACTTTTATTTAAATATGTTATCTGAAACTATCATAAGTCAGAATTTGGTTTTCGGGACCAAGCAGTACTACGCTGACTACCGACCACTGTTTAAAAGCCCAAAGAACATTTGGCCAGTTTCTTAGGAACAGTAAAAGTAAATAGTTGCCATTTTGAAACAATATGGCGGATCAGACTGATTTAACAATAACAATAAATATATATGTACATCAATATAATAATATATAATTTCTAGAAATTTTTAAACAGAAAATTTCCATCTATGTAGAACTCTAAACTTTGCTTAATCTCAATTAAATCTAATCAACGATTTTTAATATTCTATCACAGCAAAACTACGGAAAGCCAAAAATTGTTTGCTATAAAACGCGATAACTTATTACGTAAAATACAATAATTATTGCGTAGTATTTTCTCTGCAAAAGTCGATTCTAAGGACTGTTAAAATTACTTTTTGTCGTATTCGAAATGTAGTGATACATTTTCAGGGAAGTGTGATGAAAATAAGACGCATTGAAAAATAAAAAATAAAAACAATCGTCAACGCAGTGCAAAGTACGCACGTGACGTCACATGTTCATTATTCACACGAATATAGCGCAACGATCGACGATTTTCATTAGTCAATCGGTGAAAACATGGTCAAATAAAGGTGCGTTTCGACCGTCACAAAATAATACGACGAAGAAATTTCTGAAAAACGTATGGCCGAAAATCGTCGTGCTTAGATCGATTAAAATGGACGTAAAACGAAAAATTTTGTATGAAAATGAAAAAAGGGCAAATTACCTTGCTCAAAGCCGGGTCCCTCAGGTGGTCGAGCCCCGTACGCATCGAGGGCGCCGGTCCTCCCTCGGACGCCGCCGCCGGAGCGCCCAATCTGTCCCTGTCCATGATGCCGGCCGTCTGAGTTCGCAACGCGATCCCGTCGCCTTTATACCGACCAGCCCCTGGAGCCCCCGCGCTCCCCGCATTCCCCGCAGATCGACAACAGCGCGCGCCGCCGCCCCTGCACAGACACAAGCGAACATTTTTATCGCACATACTCGCACTAGCACAAAATTTATTATATATGAATCAAATTTTGTTTCGCGACTATGGCCGTCTCGATTGTTCGACGACCAAAAAATTGAAAATGCACTAAAAAAACATTTATTAATTTTCAGGAATACATTTTATTTATTAGTTCATTTTTTTGCCACAAAGCTACAATAATCATTTTATTAGTAATTGATTCATTATTCACATATATACATACATATATCGTAGTATATACATATAATTATATTATTTGAATAAGAGCTAGGATCGATCGCTCATTCTAATACTGGCGTACCTTTATTCTTCGTTTCTCAATGTCATCGAACATTATTATATTAGCAGTAACAAAAATGGTACAATGTTCATTACATATTTGTGGGGTTGATCAATTGATTAAGATAGGCATGTAACGTCCCCCCCGTTACTAAAAATGCAATACGAGTGTTTTTCTGAAAGTTAAGATACACAGCAAGTAAATATTGGTTTAGGGGCTCGACTTTTCTGTGCGAAAAGAGAAACTGTCTATGGTGTGGTAAAAATATTAAATTGAAGCCATTTACCATTAATGACGAATTTAGGCTATAAAAAACTAACGAGAAATACTTCAAAATCAAGAAACTCGTTCTCAAGCTCACCATGGTGACTATGGTGAAAAATAAATGAAAGGGTTTTCTATACAATACATTGATTTTTAAGATTTATACTTTTGTATCAATTAATGCGAGGGGTGAGAGAATCTGTGTTTATTTTTAGCTTGAATTGTGATATATTAAATTATATGCATTAAATATTTTTTTGAATTCATATGCAAAGTAAACTTAACCCGTTAATTTCTCAGAGGACTGATTGCAGCGAGAGGTAAAAAAATATATATGGATTTTTTGTTCATAGAGGACAAAATTGGTATGGTCACCTTAGTTAAAATTTATGTAGGATGCTGCTCATCTATTTTAGGCGTGCACCATAACTATTTTTTTATTCTTAAATTAAATATTTATTCTTTGTATAATATCCGTTATGACGCATTAGGGAAACCTGGTAAGTTATGATTAAGCCAGATTTGTAATAAAAAAATATTAAAAGTCATTGTTGTTATTAAATCATTGTTCACTCTTTACACCTATTAGATTTAAATTTTAAATTAACAAAATTATATTAGATATTATATATAATACATAGGTATAGATATGACATTTATTTTTATTATATATTCACAACTATTGCTATTGGTATTTTTTATATTAAATAAGAACGGTACTAAAAATGAATTTACTCAATTAGTAGCCCTCTCCTTGATGACGTTAAACGCAAGCTCTCTGGCCTTGTATATACAATAGTAGGCATTACTATCACTATACAGAATGATTAGGAAACATTGAGCTCATCAACTAGCTTGATCCATCATATTATTTGAAAATAAATATTAAAACGTATCTCTGTTAAATAATCCTAGAAAAAATAATACTATAAAAGTGTTTTAACTCTTTAGTTGCCGAGTATTTTGTGACTATTATCTTAATATCGATGTGTTACATAATATAAAAAAGGAATTTTAGATTTTTTTTGATGATTCCTGAAGCATATTAAAACGGTATCGGATTCCATATTCAATGATTAGAATTTAACGGCAATGTTCATCAAAGTAGCAATAGGCGATATATCGGATTCCGGCATTCAAAGGGTTAAAACATATTTTGAAATAAATAAATTATATTTTTAATAGTACACATTTATTATAATCAAAAAACATTATCTATTTATGCATTTTTTTGTAATTTTACAATAAATTGTCATATAAATAGCAAATTTATAATAAATTATAATAATTTTCTATATTTAACATAAATTATAAAAAACCGAAAATCGATATTATGTAAGGTATTTAAATCTTTGAATATATTTTTATTGTTAATAAAAATGTTATAAAAACCTTTACTTTTTTATATAGAGTTATGAATTAAAAAAATGTTTTACTAATATTTATATTGTAGAACAAAGATTTTTTAACGGAGATAACTTTTTAAATAACTGCCATTTTGAAACAAGACGGCAAATCATACTGGCTAATGGACGTAGCTAAGATATTTACAAGGTCCATTTTTAATAAAAAAATTCATGGTGATTAAAACTATGTCATTTATCGTTATCAAAAAATAATTTACAGATTTGTAATAAAATATAAAGTAAATTTCTATTATAGTACAACAATTATGCCCTCTTTACTCTTTTCTTTACGATTTTTTTAACAATGTTACGATTTTTAATTTTTATAAAGAGCCACATATAAAAATAAGAAAATGGCGAATTAGGCTGGGTTATGAAGTTAGCCATGTTTTTAATATCTTAGAAAAGTTTGTTAGGTACTTTCCTGTTATCGGGGGCCTAATAATCTGACCCGCTGCTGCTCGCTTTCAACTAACTGTTTTTAAGGTTAGGTGCGAACGGGCGGCAGCGAGTGAACGTTGGTCAGAACATTTGGCCAGTAATTTTATTTTTGTGTATAATACTGCCGGTTAATAAGATGTTGATATTAAACGTATCATTAAATCCATAATCATAATTACAATACATGTAACTTCAAATATACATATCACAAAGAAAAATTATTTAAATTACATTACAATCTATATACACTAATTATTCTAAGAATGTATTACTAGCATTATTATACACACATGTCTTTAACGTTTTATTATATTTATTATATTTTTGTTATCAAAATACATTTTATAAATCATTTTGCTGTTGTTAAATAATTAGTGTAGATATCATTATTAAAAATTATCACATTATTTTTCCTTGAATAACTATTGACACTATCAAGATATTATAAATAATAAGCACAATAAATTTTATCGCGTTTTACTATGATTCTATTAATTGAGTTATAACTATATTTGCGGTTATAAATTTGTCCTTAAAAAATTAGAAATACCGGTTGATAGTGGTAAAAAATGAATTTCCTTCATTTTAATATTACACATGCTGTTAACATTTTCGTTAAAATTCTTAATAAATGTATCTATAATACGACCACATGTGTGTCCAGATAAAAAAACCTTTCTTATTTTTGAGGTAAGAAATGAAAAATATTATTGTTCTGATTTAGATTATTATATGTCATTAACCTTTATATTGTTTAAAAAACAATGATATTATTTATTAGATTTAATATTGCATGATAATAATAATAAATTAATTATGTTATTTAAATATATGTTAAGCTAAGTAAAACTAAAAAAGTTGTACTGAATGAACCGGAAATTCTTTTATGCCTTACTTGAAATGCTTTTATAGATAATAATCGTTCATCAAAAATATTACTTATCGTGGTTCTGTACGCATTTCTTCAGATTTTCAAAGTTGAACATATTGCACTAAAGATGTTGTTGCACCAAGACACAGATTAGAACTGAACATGAAATGCATATGCAATGCGATAAATAGATCTATTTAATAGTTTAATGTCGTTGTTAGCTAAATCGTGTCATAAATAGAGAAAAACCGCGTTCACAAATAACGGGTTTTAGAAAATATAATATATATGTATGAGGTAAAAAACAAGATAAAAACACACAAAAAATTTCAAGGATGTATTAAGTTGACACATTGAAGGATAAAAATAGCAAAAATATCACATTTTTAGCAAATTAATGGTTAAGATTCAGAATAAATATTTATACAGTATTTATTTGAATTAGTTATAAAGTTATTTTTCTATGAAAAGTATAATTAATAAACTATTTTACTTGTTAAACTATATTATTGTTGTAGAAAATTAAAAAAAAAATGAATTATATGCAAGAAAATAATATTATTGAATTTTATTAAATTTATTTTTAATTTTATTTAAAAAATAAATTTATTTATTTTTTAAGTAAAATAAAATTATTAAAAAATAAATCAATCACTCAAAATCTAACTATGTTGTAATAAATTAATATTTAGACAGTAATTACAAATGCTTGGCAACTAAAGGGTTAAAATAGTTTATTTGCAAATAAACTACAGCTAAAGAATAATCCCAGCGATAGAGCCAGATATTGTGCATGTAGTTATGGAATATGCTATTAGTTGAAGTATTTGTATTTACTTTATTTCACATTTAAATAAATAAAATAATTTTATATAAAATAACATTCAAAAATAAATAAATAAAACATTTAAAAAATAAAGGTTATTAAATTTTTAAATAATAAGAGACTTTGATCAAGAGATAAGTATGCTTTGATCTCAGGAATACTTCATCATCAATTTGCTTTTAGACTTTAATACAGAAATGTTTTGAAATAAATGCGACCATAAGCGAACGTAAAAGTCTTAAATTTATAAATGTTTTTAAATGTAAAAGTCTTAATATTTTACCAATAAATATTTTTTATGTCTATGTGTTTATATACAAATAATATTATCCGTCATACGAAGAACGACGGCAGAATTTCGAATGCCGCGCGAAGAGTGGTCCGATATTAACAATTTTATTTATTTTGGCTTGGCCTGGTTACAGCAAATAAACTATGATTAATAAATAAATATAAGCAACTATTTATATGTATGATTCTAATATTAAAAATAATAAAGGTCGTGCCACACGACACATTCTCATGACAAAGATAGAAGAACGAAAGTATCCTTAGGCAAAATTATGTCGTCATTGTCCTAGATACAAGCATTTTAGAAAAATGCTCACAGCACGTGGACCACATATGTCCGTTACTAATTATTTAACTATTGAGTTGTTATCAATTGTATGTTTACAAAGCGATCGAACTGTCTGCGTTGTGTTTTCAGTATTGTCGTCATCCGGATAGCATTAAATATTGAATCGCAATGATGATAAGGTATCGACTAACCTTCAGATTACCATTGTCCGGCCGTGGTCACGACCGATTTTAATGTCATATTTATGATTTCTGATTTTTCACGATGGGTCGATGATATAACACGATAAGTCATTAGAAAATTCAATTAACATACATTGAAGGTAACGAAAACTATTGTGTAACTAGTTCAGCAACATTAAGATAGATTTGTGAAATAATATTTTAAGCACACTAAATACATTTTTAAACTCTAGGCATTTAAAAAAAATCATAAATATATATTTATCTGACAAGCATCACGAAAAAATAAAATCAGATAATATTTAATGTCGGGCACCACATAAAATTATTGATAAACATTGATGATTCGGGTAGAAAAGAGTTTTTTTTAATGTTCTTATTATCAAGTAAAATTTTGATACTAAATATAGTTATCTTATTTACATTATACTGTATAGATAACATATATATTTTACATTTTTAAGCAGATAAACATTGTAATTTGCATCAAATAGTAAAAAAATCAGTATCATTTAAATGATTTATATATTATTGTAGGGATCATCCAAATAGGTAGAAAAAACGCGTTAAAAGAGCAATAAACGCCTCGCTGAGATATGCATTTGTTATGCCGATGGACACGGATTAGCATCCTAAAATGGACCTTTACTTAAAATTATGATATTGCATTGATACTTGTTCAATCTTCAACAGTTATATATTACAAGCGATTCTTATAAGAAAGAAAAAAATAACAAATCTGATTCTACCTATCGTCAAAAAACTGCACTAGTCGAGAGTTTGCCTAGCAAAAAAACTTTATTTTAAATAGCGTATATAAGCGCTTGCATAGCGCATATCTATACTTCCGTACAAATTTCGCTTCAGGAACTTCCACATTTGTGACACGTGATAGTTCATACGAACTCGCACCAAGCGGAATTATACCGAAGCATCGATTAAGGAACAGCCGCTTCCCTCTTCACGTCAACCATGGTCTAACTGTAAGATCATCACGTATTTATAGTAATCGCACAATATATACATGATTCAAGCATTGTTGCACATTCAATAATAATGTATAACTGAATAAAAAATAAACGCGTGAACATTATGTAATCGATTATGATCATTCCTAATAATTAATTTAATAAATCATTAGCTTAAATGTGATTTTTTTAATGTACCGATAATTATTTTGCATAGCAATTTAATTTTTAAAAAACGTGTGAACTGTCCAACTAATTTTAACTATGATATAAGTTTTTGCTCATTAAATTGATCATTATGACGAATTAGTATTGTATGTTACATTTTATAAATAAAAAATCGTTATTTTTATAACATAGGTAAAACATATTGTTTTTAATGATGATTATATTCTCATTACAAATAACAGGTGACCACAAACATGACGATGCTTAAATTGCGGTTTCACTATTTTCACAATTACGCAATGATTTTAGCAATTGTCAGTGCAAATCTAATGGCTTGCGTTTTTCATTGTGCAAATAAATTCGTTCAAGCTTTAAGAACAATGTCTGGAAAATTGATTCTGCGAAGGACATATAGCTATTTACATTTAGCTCTTTTAGAATGTTGCGAAATAAACGGGCACTTCCGCAAAAATACCAATATCGGAAATGGTTTTAAAGCATCAAAACTAGAATAAATGCAATTATTGAATCAATTAACGATCATTAAAAAGTAATTTTAGATTATCTAAACACCAATACGTGTGACAATAATCTAGATTTTTATCAAAAGCATTACATAAAATAGATAAAAAATATGAAATAAATACATTGAAAGAACAACAATAATAAATGACGGCAGCAACAAAAGCCTTATCTAAAAGTATTTGATAAGAGAGAAACCAAATTATCTGAACGGTGTTGTTGTAAATTTTGCAATGTAATTTGCCAAATTGAAAGACTTACGATTCAAAAGATAGATCGGCAGAGCTCGATGATGTCCCGTTCCCCATCTTGGATATAGATTATCTCGTCCTCGATGAACAATGATTAAAATTGCTTCGAATGTTTCAATTATAACATGTCCTCTTATCACAATATGTTTGGCGAACAAGAGTTGGCGTAACACTGTCTACAAATTACCAGAAGTGTACCAAAGTGGAACAGGTGAGAGTGAAGCCATCACCGTCGAGGCTCCAATAGTCACTGTCTCGATTATTTCGTAGAAGGCAAGGTTGAAACAAGAGAGCATTAACAAAAAAGTCGTCAGCAAAATTGATGCATGAGTCATTAATTTAGCATTATAACGTCGTAATTATTCTGAAATAGAAATGCGCATCTTCTAAAAATATTTGAGAAACATTTAAACGTGTAAATAGCTTAATCTATAATATGTTTATATTCAAACTCGAATAGATAAGAATCGTTGATTAAAATATTATCGTATTTGATAATAATTTAACCTTTAAATATATTTTTAATATTATAATAATATTTTCCATAATAAAAACATATATATTTTTTAATCTGATCAGCATGACTAGTTTCCCCATTATATTATATAAGTGTAAATACACACAAACCCACCTATTATTATTAAGCATGCACCCTAAAAGTTTAAATACTAATAACAATATAAAATAGGTGTATACCATCACATATCAAGTATTCTAGCTCTTCATAGCTATCACCAAAAACATCCTTGTGTCAAGCAAATTCTTTGAAAAGCTGGATGATTCACCCAAGAGGAGCGATCTCAAGCCCTGACGTTCTGGTCGCGACAGGAAAGAATATGGGTTGCGATCGCGACTCTCTAGGGCTCTCTGAAGCTTGCAAAGTCCCCGAGCATTGACAGATTGTCGACACCACCCCTTAACAACTTAAAAAGTGCTTCATTGAGAGCGCTACGCCAATGTAAAATTCTTCCTTCCAAAGTTTCTTCAATGTGTAAAGTTTTTGAAGTTTGCTATGAGATTTTTCTCCACTGGCGTAATTAGAAGAGGAGTATTGAAATCCTAAGGTCTAAATTTCAGTCTCTCAAGCGCCGACATTCTGGGCGTAACGGTCAAGATTAAGGGGCCTAATCACGATTCTCTCAAGGTAAAAATCACCGAGCAACTATGGATTATTGACACCACAACACAGTCAGGAGGATAATAAAAAAGGTCACCTCTGAAATTTTTGCTCAGGAAGGACTAAGTAAGATAAAAAAAGGACTATATTTTTGCGAAGGACGTCTGATCGAACGCCAAACAAAATGAACCAACGTGTAAAATGAAACACAAATTCCGATTTTTTTAATAAATTAACTATTTTTACTTTGAATTTAAAAAAAAAGTGTAATAGATCATCTCACTAACCTCACCTCACCTCACCATACAGTAACTATAAACGGTGCTTCATTTAACTGTATCTTATAAAGATATCTGAGAGACCTCTTCAACACTAAGTAGTACTTTGTTTCGCTGAAATTCCGTAAAAGAAGTTCTTTATAAACTTTGTCTAATGATTTTTGAAAACCAGTATAGACTACATTGACATGGATTTTAAAATCGAGATACCTTGGAATTGTTTTTAGTGACAATAGTACGTCTCGGAAAAAAGCTATGATGTTGGTCCATAAAGCACGTTGACAGTAGTTGTGGATATGTTTTATGACACGACAAAGCAGGTGATGGCCAGGCCAGTGCGGTGTGATTTTTTCCTTTCGTTCGCTCGCGTATTAAGTGAAAGATAAGAGCGTGCGACGGCACGCTTTTATCTCTCACTCACTCTCGTCACTCAACAGACGAGAGAGCGAAAGAGATAATATCTTACCGCTCAGGCCAGGTGCAAGCCGATTAGCGACTGGATTTATCACAATTATTGTGGATCACCATCTCTTTTTCTAAAAACAATAAAAATGAGCTTAAATAAAATACTGTTTAAATGAAAAATGATCACAACATGGAGCACGTGTGTATAATATATTAAAAAGTAGCTTATAAAAAAGATAAATATAAATAAAATATCAAAAAAGAATGAACTCTAAACGCAAATTAATTTGTATTTAAATATAGCTCTAGAATTACCAATGTTAATCATAGCTACGATTTTTATTAAATATCGTTTCACAACTACATTAATTTACGGTGTCCACCCCAATGAAAGTTCTAAAACTAATTATATTTTAGCACTTTCATTATAGGAAAATAAGCGGAAGAAAAAGTACAGACAGACGTCGCATATTGCTTTATATAGGGTGTCCCAAAATTAACGCAAGATTTGAATTTGCCGTCATTTGTGCAGAAAATTTCGACTTAAAAGTGCGTATGTGCCAGCAAAGTCGTGGAGGCCATTTGCCTGATGTTATATTCCATAAATAATCCTATCCTATGCACTTTATGATGCAATAAAAAAATAAAATCTAAAGACTAAAAACTGTGTGTTCTATTTAATATAAATTTTGGGACAACCTTTAGTTAGTCTGCACTTCGATATTACACTATGTTTTAAAAATATGATAGCTATCTTTACCGACATGGCAACAGAATTTTGATATGTGATATTGGTTAAAATGTATTCAAACCGAATTTTGGTCAATAGAAGGTCGCAAAAACAATTATTCCTTCTCAGAAGTCAAAAATCCACGTCAAAAGCAATAATGTCGCAGTGAGAACGCTCGGTAATGAGCGTTTCCACAAATATTTACCATTAGCTGCATTATGGGGAAATTTGTTAATCGAGAGAACCATAAAAGTTACGCATTTTTTATCTACGCTTATATTTGAGATCACCAATAGAGAAATTAAATAAAAACAAGCATAAATGAAGTCGTAAATTGTACATTGGGCTGACAACAACGGAATAATTTGTAAAGAAAAAAATATTTCTTACACGTATACTAATAACTATTGCTATCGTACTCTAGCTTTTACTCGGATAAAACAAAAAATAATAAGATTTATTTTTTAAATTTTCGTTTTATTTTATGTCGTTAAGTTTATAAATATGAATAACAATTCATTATAAGTAAAATATCTAAAATATCAGCTTATCAATTATGTACGTTAATTTTGCAACACACCTCTAACTTGAAATTAAGCATTGTTTTTTTTTTATTTTAAAATAATAAAAAATGCTCCAAAAATAACAATTAAAAAAAATGACTTTAGAGCAATATGAAAAACGCTGGTTTTCTAAAAAAATACAGTTTTAATAAATTATTATCTTATTTTAAAGTAATTTTCATCTAGATCATTTATTAATAGCCGTTTTGACATTTACAAAAATTGTAAAATATGCGTAGTTTAAGAGCTGTTATGACCAAATATTATGGCCAACGCAAATTCATAGCTGTCAAACGTGTCATTCATATTGTAAGGTTATTTTGTGTAAAAAGTACATTTTAAACAAATTTCCAAGACACAAAAAGTTCACTTTGAATTAAAATTAAACAATGCAACCGCTGGGTATGTTTTTAATTCTAATTTACTAATTATCTCAATAATGTTTAATTGCATTATTTTTTATGTTTAGAGATTCAGGAGTACTTTAACAATGTCATAAAAAAAGAAGAAGACATTTCCGCCGGCGTCGCAGCTATTAAGACATTGTTAGAAGTATTAGAAAAATATGACGGTGATTTTTATAATTTGTCACACTGGGCTATTTTTAATAGACATTGCATTGATAGTTTATTGTTTCTCAGCCGCTACCGTTCAAGAGTTGGATTCGAATTTTCAACAAGCTATCGAGGTGATGAAAAAAAGCGACCAGCCCACGACGTCTGTATCGTCAGGATGTGCTTTATTTTTACGGTTCATCACCTTAGCGAGACTAGATACAGTATTTGGTTTTTTCTTAAATGTATTTTACGTAGTATGTGTGTTTGATTGTGATTTGTTTATAGAGCACATTTGAAGAATGCAAACAAATTATGGTTGAGAGGGGACAGTTGTTTTTGAACAAATTGTCGGCGGCTAGAGGTAAAGTTGCTCTTCAAGCGGCTCCGTTCATCACAGATGGTTGTGTATGTATCTATTCCTATAAAAAAATAATATTACGATCAGATAATTATTTGAATAATAATTTTAGAAAATTTTAACGCATTCTAAATCGAGAGTTGTACTTCAAACGATGCGCGAAGCAATTAAAGCTCATAAGAGATTTAAAGTCTTCGTTACTAACTCTTCACCAAATGATTCCGGGTTAGTATTTTGTCACTAAGTACTTTTATTTATGTATTTCGATCATTTTTTTATATGTATTTAGGAAAGAAATGTATCAGCTTTTAACGGAAGCTGGAGTCGATTGCACTTTAGTTTTGGATTCGTCTATCGCTTATATTCTGGAACAAGTGGATATAGTTATGATTGGAGCTGAAGGTGTTGTTGAAAGTGGAGGAATAATAAATAAGGTAGATGATAATTTCTATCTAAAAGATATGAATTTAAACACAATTAATATTCTCTTTGTGTACAGATTGGTACATATACTTTAGCTATGTGTGCCAAGGAGTTGAAGAAGCCTGTTTATGTACTGACTGAGAGCTTCAAGTTTAATCGCTTATATCCATTGAATCAGAGGGATCTGCCGAATGAATTTAAATTCTTATGGAGCACGTTACAGAAAAAGGATTTATCAAAGGAACATCCTTTGGTAGATTATACTCCCCCGTCGTATATAACTTTACTTTTTACAGATATTGGAATTCTGACACCTTCTGCTGTAAGCGACGAACTAATAAAATTGTATTTGTAAATTAATATGATGTAATAAATTATTATTTTTTGATAGTTTGCATTTTTAAACAATAAAAAGGTAAAATTCTACTCTTTAAATTTGATTCAAAATTCCTTTTACTTTTACTAATTTTGAGAGTAATTATTAGAGGAAGAAGGAAACACAAGGACTAAAAATTAATGATAAATGAAATTAATGATAATGTAAAATGCAAAAAATGTATGGGGGGGGGGGGGGCAAATTTAATGATCGCCCCGGGCACCACATACCCTAGCTAAGCCACTGCACAAAACTTTAATGCTACCCTATAAAAAACCTTAATATGGATGATACAATTTTTTACATGGAAAAATAAATTATTACTTATTTCAAAAATATTGAAGGCACTTTAGCCAAAAGCTATTCGTTAATTTGCATTGAAAAAGGCGAATTAACGTATAGCTTCCGGATTGCTAGTATTGATCTTTAATATATTTATTTTATCTATATATAATATTTATTTAATCATTCAAAATATCGACATTTCGTTTGTTATTTTTCATTTAAAAACAACACAGCACATTGCCTACGAAGCATACTGTCCTTACCAAATGTCAACGTGTTTATTAAGACAAAGTCATTTAGTTATAAATTATTATTGTGCAACAATTTTGAATCGCGTACGATGTGAATAATTATTGTATATTTTACACATGGTGTTCTCGTACCCTTGTTTGTGTCTGAAGTATCGAGTTGTCTACGAAAATCCAGTTGAACTCTGAATTTTGGACGTCATGGCTAGACCAGAAGTGATGTGAAGAGTGAAGCGGCTGCTTTCTCGGTTTTCTCAATCTGGAAATTCTTGGCAAAAGTAAGTTGCGAATGGAAGTGCTGACGAAAGCGAATTCCGAGTGGAAGTGAATGATTTGAGCTTATATTTAATTTAGGTGGAAGAAGTTTCCTTTCTCGCCCATTATCATTGCAAATATTTTGGCATGTAATTGGATTTGTTTATTTCCAAATTCTCTCTTATTCAAATATGCAAATACCCTCATCTGCCCCGCCCCCAATGACGTCATGTCCCGGATTTAAATTGTTCATCCCGCATTGAACATCGTCCCAAAATGTATCCCACATTCTGATAATTTTTTGAAACCCCTTTTTTAGCTCCCGCAGCATCAATCTTTATACAAACCTAATACTAAAAAGGTTTCATGCGGCTGTTTACTGTATAAGTTTGGTGTGCCGGCAATATTATTTAGCTATTAATTCATGCAAATAGGTGAAAAATACTACAATTGAACGAAATTAATAAAGGGTGTGAGTTAATTGACCTTTAGTTTAAATAGTTTCCACTATAAATTTGATACTTTACATTTGAATACTTTGCACTATAAATACTTTAGCGTACTGTATACCTTTATATCTGTTGACAGTTTTGAAACGTCCATTTTCTGTTCAAACCAAAACCTAACCTAAATAAATAAACCAAACTTCAAAAAATATAAATAATTTTGTTGTAATGACACAGTGGAAATCAGCGTGTAATTCGTATTAATTAAGTTATTTTTGACTTTGTTGCAAAATAATTAGTGTTTATGTAATACAATCATATTCTCAAGCAGTTCATATATATTATGGCAGTGTAGTCGAATTTTAGCATCATAATATAATTTTGTGTAATATAGGTTAGAAAAAATATTATTATCGTATGTTAAAAACGGTATATTTAGTTGCTTATTAATTAAGATTTTATTTGTAACTGTTAAAGCGTTTTCTCAGCTAAATATCGGTCTCTAGGTCGCAATGACGGTAAGCCCTTCAGAGCGAAGTTCAGATATAAGCTTAGTAAACCTAACTTTGGAGTCCAGTTGAATATCAATGTATGTATTTAAGATTCACTTTCTACCTAATAAATTATGCTGTTTATTTTTGAGAGTTGTAGCTAAAGTTTGTCTATAATTTGTATATAAAATTAAGAGTAAATGCCTAAGTATACTTCGCTGAGGAACTCAACTGTGTGTATCTACTCGTTATACAGCCATTTGCCACAATCATAGTTGCTCTTTGGGCCCTTGCTTAAACCCAAATATATATTATTTCACCTCTTTTGAAGGGCTTCTATTATTCATAAGCGATATAGCTGTGGGTATTAAAAACTTTTTGTTGTAAGTCGATGACTTGTAAGTGTTTAAAACGGTTCGAACATTTTCTGACTCGTTTACCTTTGCATTGTAAGAACCATGTCGTGTGGTTTTCTATATCTTTATTGCTAGTTGAGTTTTCTTATTACCTATATGAAAATTAACTAGCTAGAGAGATGTTCACATTCAATGGGATGCAGAAATTCTCTCTATATTTCAATAATATTTGAGCATTCTTCTAATACGTTCGGCTTCGTTATAAGAAACGCGTTTCACTTTGATTTGCATACTGTAGGTAATATCAAAATTATTATAAAATATTTTATGTTTTTAATAAATCTAAAAAATATTTTAATAAGACAAAATCATCTCATAATGAATTTATTATAATATACATACACTATACATCAGGGGCGTATATTCAGGGTGTGCTAGGTGTGCGGCGCACACCCGCAAAACCATCTAAAATATAAATTTAGAAATTTAGAAAATTTAGGGCATAAAGCGACATCATTTTGCATACAGTAGTATGCAAAATTATAAAATTTTAATATGCAGTGTATAGTATGCATTGGTATTTGTCATTCGCTCTGAAAGTTTCCGCGCGACCGACACGCTATGTATTACACATGTGGCGCGCCGACCTTGAGTGCGGCGGCTGACTAAAGTAAATTGTTCCGAGATTTGAAGGCTGAAGTCGTTCTGTCGGCTGGCAGCGCTCAGTAGTAAAATTGGTCTCGAATTTGGTGCGCGTAATTCAAAAACTCTTGCGTCCGTCGCTTCTTTTTTATTACATTATATCACAATAACAGGTCACTCATTTTTTATATTTTGGCGTAAAATAGTTTATTATCTTATTTACATATGATCAATATTTAATTTTCTATTCTAGATTATATTTTTTTATTTACCCCAATAATGATGAAGAATACTGTTGAAGATATTTTGAATAATCCATTTTCAAAAAGAAGTTATGAAATTAAATTGAAGATAATCAAAATTGGCAAACCACGTCCACCTCTTCCCAATTTATTTATGGTTTGCAAGCCAAAGTACTCGAAGTTTATCCATTGGCCATTTTTACACACTGCTATGCTCATATGTTGAATTTAACATTATAACAAGATCTTTCCAATATAAAATTGTGCAAATCATTCTTTCAAACTTTAAATGGATTGTCTGCATTCTTTTCGAAATCTTCCAAACGAATAAATGCTTTACAAGAGTTTGTAGGTAGAAGACTTCCTTCTGTTACACCTACAAGATGGAATTACACATCACGGTTAAGTAACACAGTGCAAAAATACAGAAATGAAAAATTGTGAACTATGGGACCCCGACACTGTAATAAAAGCACGAGGTTTTCTTAGCTTTTTGGAAGATTTTGAAACAAGAAAACTTCTCCACATATTTTCAAACCTTTTTGGAAAAACTGATGTGTTATACAACATTTTACAATCCAAATCTTTTGACATATTATATTGCTGTAAGAAAGTTACCGAAATTTTGCAACAGCTCAGACTTGAACAGGAAAATAATTATGAAACATTATGGGATTCTTATGTAACGGAAGAAAATTATCCAAGACTGAGTAATGATTTGCTTTTTGAAGAAAAGCACGCGTTTTGCCAACTATTTAATACAATAGTTGATAATATATGTAAGCAAATTGAATACCTTTTTTCTTCAATGTCCAAATTGGAATATTTTCACCTTCTGGAGAAAGAAAAATATGAGCAATATAAAGGAAAATTTCCAAATGAATTACTTACCAAACTGCAACAATTCTATGGAACATTATTTGATTATATAAGTTTAAAAAATGAGCTTGCTGTTCTTTATCATTTGTCTGAATTTGCAGAGAAATCTGTTCATGAGCTTGTACAATTTATGAACACAAATAATCTTGAGTCAGGTTTTCAGGAAATAGATAAATTAGGCTAACTAATATTAACTCTTCCAAGCAGTACTGCTTCAGCAGAACGTTCATTTTCTGCTCTGAAACGAATTAATAATTGTTATCGAAGTACCCAAGGCCAAGAAAGGCTATGTGGCCTTAGTTTGATTTCAAAAGAAAAAGGGATCTTATGGATATTAAAAAGAAGAGCACTTTTTATGACAGCGTGGTAGAAAAAAATATGATCAAAGAAAGAAGATTAGATTTTATATATAAATAATTATAATTTTATGTTTATTGGAAATTTTATATTTTTATATAATAATATTTTAGATTAGGTTTGATGTTTATTTATTTATTTATATATGGGAAAAAGCTGTAAGGCAGTTTAGGCATGCCAAAACCTCAGCTAATAAAAATGAAAAAATGTACGTTTTTTTTTATTTTTTATAGCACACCCAATATTAGCACCCACCGTACGCCACTGCTATACATTAATACAACCATTACATACAAGTATTTACATCAACGCACACATAATATATAGATGAACATATAAATCACATTCAAAATACTTAACAACATAACAATAATTACATTTTTGACTATTTTAATTCATTAAAAAAATATTTAAACACTACTCATAGGAGATTATGCAAAATAAGAAATTCACGACATAAATAGTATTTTATACGAATTATATATGTAAATAGAATGTTAAGTTGCTAGAGAGTTATTATTATAAATATTCAACCGTTTAACAACATGGAATTTTTAATTCTGCACATTATTTCACATCTTTAACAAAGAAATCACATACTTAAAACTATATGTTATATAATAAATACACAATTCATTTGGCACTATCAAAAGTCATTGACTATACACGATTATTGCAATTTTAAAGGGTAACAAATACCCAGTGAGTTTAGATTCTTTTATAGATAAAATAAAAAAATGGTCACAGGTATAAAATGCACTGATTATAATACTATCGCGTTTCCGAGAACAGTTCATCGACGACTGTGTAGATCTGATCAAAGTGAGGCCTCATTTCTGGGTCATATTGCCAACATTTGAGCATCAAAGGATACATTTTTTCGGGGCAGTCTTCAGGCGTAGGCATTCTGTAACCTAAATTTTTAATTTGTTAATTAAATAAAAGACATTCAATATCAATTTATAAATCAGTAAGTTATATATGTATATATACCGGCGTCGATCTTCTCTCTGGCTTTTGAATTACTAAAACCTGAATATGGAGTATCTCCTTTGGCGAATATTTCCCACATCAAAATACCATAACTCCAGACATCGCACAATGAAGTGTATTTACCTATAATTATTATAAAATAATAAATTAATTTTATTTAAAAAATCACTTTTTAGCAAAAATGACAAAATTACAGTGATTCAGTCTGAATTTAATAATAAAAAAATATTGCATTAAATGGCATTTATTTGATTGTTTATATAATATTTCTCTCAAATCACTCTTTGCGTAGCATGCAATTTTAATACAAAGTCGTCGGTCTTCGTATATTTTATAATATTATTATTAGATCATAAAATTCAAATTTAAATTATTTTGTTGAAACGATAGAAGAACAATGAATTTAGTATAAAGCCCTATTGGTAAAATCTAATGATGCAACTGTAATTTTACATATAAATATTTTCTGTAATACAAAATCTTAAACGGTTATTATCTCTATTTTATTCTAATTAAATAGACTGATTCAATTACCAAAATTTAAAGCTTCAGGTGCCGTCCATTTGATAGGAATTTGTTTCATGCCTCCAGAAACTATATACTCTTCTTCTTCACGTGACATTCCAAAATCAGATATTTTTACAATGTTATCTTTGCCTTTATTAAAAAAAATACATTAACATCTTCAATATTATAAAATATTAAAAAAATAAGCATCAACTCACCGACTAAACAATTCCTAGCCGCTAAGTCTCTATGTATACAGTTTTTACTTTCCAAGTATCGCATTCCAGCTGCTGCATCTCTACACATTCCGAGCAGTTGTTTCACAGTCAACGTTGAAGCTCGTGTTCGTAGGAACGTCAGTAGAGAGCCACCTGAATAAACATTTATTTTATTATCACAATATGATTTATGAAGTATTTGATATTGGTGGATCCAAATCTTCATACCGGACACTAATTCCATGACTATCATGATCGGTTGCTTCTGAACGCATATTCCTATTAATCTTACGATATTTGGATGATCGTATTGTTTCAGAATTCTACCTTCTTGAAGGAACGTCCTTTTTTGCTCATCGGGAAGTGTCATTCTGCATGTTTTAACGGCGACTTCTTGTTTGGAACTCTTCAAATGTGCTTTATATACATCACCAAAGTTACCCTGGAATATTAAATTTTATTATAGCTCATTACAATAAGTATATAAATTAAATTTTAAAAATAAAATGTGTTTTCTGCTATTAAAAATCTTCTTAAAAATGATTTATAGACTTAAATAGTTTTTCAGAAATTTTATTATGAATGTCCATTTTTCTAAATTTATTCTTGGAACTTATTTCTATCAAATTGTTATTGCAACTCTAACATTAAAAGAATTTTATTGAAAAATAACATTAAATAATACAAACCCTTCCGATCTTTTCCATTAGAACTACATCATCGTTATTCAATTCCCATCGTTCTCTAGGAACAGGCTTTCTAAGAATCGCTCCAGAGCGCCCCGTAACAGGCAATCCGCTATTTTGTTGATGCAATATCAATTCTCTAACAGACGGAAAAGCCGGTCCTTCAAATCTGAAATGACCCTAAAAATAAAATAAATTATAGGTTATATTTTATTCAATAAATATTACTTTTATATTCAGAAATATACCTCAGGCGTAGTCTGAACAATGAAATGTTTATAGCCTCCCCAACATACAGAGAGCACCGTTTGGCACTCATCGTTTCTGGTAGTTTCTCTGACGAGAAAATCTCCATCGATTCTCAATAATCTAACGACTTCTTCTCGCGGCAATACTCCATGAAACCATTCTTCGTCCACTAAGGGCCTTTGAAGTGGTGGTATCTATAAATCAGAATTAAAATTTAGATCAAATTCATTATAACTACAATTCGTAAACGAACATCGTAGTAAATCTCTCGTATCTTCTTCTTCCGGCGCGGAACTATAACCGGACTAGAACTATTGCTATAGAAAGGTTCCACCATGAGTAAGCGCGACAAACTTCACTTCAAAACAAAATAAACGGTGCTATATAAATTCACAATAGAAGTGATTTATATTTAGAAAAAACGTCCGTATAGTCCAACGCTTACAGCCGGTAGTTGATACATTTTCAGAATGCCGAGCATAGAGAGTTTTTTGGCAAACGTGAATGAGCGTCATGAGTGATTAGATCGAAAATAACACCACAAGCGTCGAAAATCTGGTCCTGCAAATAGCGACCGTTGCATGCTAAGCACTAAGAACTATAATTATAAGGCGAAATCTTTTGCCAGTTATAAACTCGGTGCTCTGTGATTAAAATAGAACGGTTATAGCGTAAGTGTAACGTGTGCATGGGAGGATCATATAAAATAAATTGGTACCTGCAGAAAAAGCTTCAGCTCTAACTTCATCTTTATATACATCATTGTACCAAATAATTTTGGCACAAATTGATTTAAATGTAAATTTATACACTGATTTCAGCTGTAGCATAAGTTTTTTATTATCTTATATTTTTAGATTGAGAGTAATAGGGATTTTTTTTACAAAAAAGTTTTTGTTATGAAAATCGCTATGATTATCTCTGTTTAGAATTACTATTACAAAATGATCGCTTTTATTATTGTATTGATATCCAGTCTTCTCTTTAGTTATTTGTTAGTATGTACATTTTTTGTATTAAGTTCATTTAAAATTGCAACAGTTATGTTTTGTTTTGATTATACAAATTATGAATTCTTAATACTTTCTTGCTCTAGCGCTCGGATCTCTCTTTCTTGCGCTGTTGTACGTACTGACCACGCTCGAACCGACACTACCCATCAATCACCCCTCTCTTTGATTTTAAGCCCGAGAATTTCAGCTTTTTCCAGGCGGGGAAATTAGCCAGTCAGTGCTAATTATTTTAATATTTCGTTTTCATTAAAAGAGAATTTCCTAAGATTTTATAAAAAAATACGTAAAAAATAAAATGTTCAAAAGCGAAAATAAATATCACGAGATGTGGAATTTTTTATTATGTCCGAGGAAATGTACAGATTTATTGATTTTCTTTCGCGAACCGCCATTTTTTTCCTACGTTGCTTTCTTGAAATCATCTCGAGAGACTTCAGCAGTTCATTCTTTCATTGTAATAGTATCTGATTATCAATTTTGTTATTGTATCTGATTACCTACTGTGTGATTTAGCCTTTTAAAATTATTTGAATAAGCTACCTTATTTTTATAATAATAATACAGTGAAATCTCAGTATAGCGAAGGTCACAGGACCGAAGAAAAAAATTCGTTATACTGAAAATTTGTTATATTGAATGTAAGTAAGATGATATATTTTTATTTTATTTTTAACTATCATATTACTACAGCATCAAAATATTTCGCTATATTGAGATCAGTCTTCGTTACATTGAAAACATTTCGTATGAAAGTTTTTCGGGGACAAAATTAATATTCGTTATACTGAGAATTTCGTTATTTCGGTATTCGTTACAAAGAGATTTGAAACATTTTAACATTAACAATAAAGCGACAAACTCAAAATTTCGTATCTACATTCTTCTTGAAAAAGAATAAAATTGATGTAAATTTATGAAAACGCCATATTTGCCGCAGCTGAAATTGAGCTAAATGAAAATATTTTACTACTCTCACACTTTCAATATGATGGCAAGCTCCCTGATTGTAGGAATCAGCTCCAATATGATTCGTTTAAAAATAAATATGATAGTTTGTTTGTAAAAGATAAAAACTTTGATGCATTTATTGTGTAAAAATTATTTTTTTGGATACTAACAAGAGGTTAATAAATCAAAAGCGGCAAAATTTTCTTATAGAATCATCAGGTAAAAACAAAACCATTCACCAAGCTACACTGAGAAAGAAAATGAAGGAGCCCTTCAAAGCAAATTGAATATAATTTATAAGATAGTGCTATTATCACCGACAAAATGATCGATTCAACGTGCAAAATAATTAATACGGTGTATAGTTTGTCGAAAAGAAATTTACCATTTGCTGACACGAAAGATGAAGTTGAGCTTCAGATTAAAAATGGATTGGAGTTGGACTAAGTTTGTGATATTCTGCAACTAGAATCGTCAAAGTTGAGAAGAAAACTATTTTGTAAAATTATTGAAAAAAATTTAAAACCTTGTATCATCATCATCGACGAAGCATCAACCATTTTTAGTAAATCTGTACTGGTTGTATAGGAGGGTATCAAATTTTGTCCAACTATCATTGTAGATTTGGTGGAAATGGAAGCTCAAGATTAGAAAACAATTCACAATGCTTAACTAAAAACATTAATCTCTTGTGGAATAAATTATGACTACCTAAAAGATAATTTAATTAAATTTCGTTCAGATGGTGCCAGTACCATCAGAAGTGAGCACAAAAATAAAAAAAAGATTATTTGAGATTGTTTCAATCATTGATTACAACTTGTTTTGAATGATTCAATAAAAGACATTACACAAATTAATCACTTGAAAATGTTCATTGATAAAAATCATTCAATATTTCACCAATCTATTAAAAGCCAACAAGAGCTCTTTAATTTTAATTTAATTTCCAAGGACCTTGGAATTAACTTTATAAAAATTGGACGACTTTTGGGACCAAGATAGCTTGCGATCATTGTGTGCTGTTTGACAAGCATTCCTTGCATTGCATGAATATTTTATAAAAAACAAAAAATATTCTGGAATGGTTTATTCTGTGTATTTTATTTAGAATATATATTCAAACAGATCTCAATTAAAATTTGAGGATCAGAACCATAAAAAACGCGAAGGAGAAAAAATATTTATTAAAAATAAATTTGTCAAATAAATGTTCAATATACACATTAAAGAGTCGTCATAATTTAAGCCCCCTTTTATATATATATATATATATATATATATATATATATATATATATGTACATCAAATCCTATTTTCCCCCCTTGTACTTACTACTTAACATAATTATTGGCAAATTCACTGAAAAACTTTTGAAAAAGGCTTTGGAATGTAAAATGTTATGGGACCTGGTTGTGATGATTAATATATTGGAAGAAATTTCTATTTTGTCTATCCAGAACACAAAATCTCGTTAAAGCGAATCAATTAATTTTATGAATAATTTCTGCTTTTGAGCATTTGATTGAAAATACAGGCTGTTATTAAAGGCAAGTTGAGGACTCGGGATGCCAATTGGTGTGACTGGTAGGTAAAGTGTTAACGTTGCAACAAAACAATTGTTGTACAAAATATTTGTGGGTATGAAATATAGGTATTAGGGTCAAAATTTCATTAGGCGTCACGCCATATTAGGAACGTCGACCACGCCAATAATATGTATATTTAGAATCGACCCTTACGACTGATAACCAAAATATATTGATATAGTAAATCTAGAATGTTTTATTTAATCTTCTTCTGCCAGTACCGATTTAAATATAATACTATGAATATGCAAAACCACTGCGTAAATATGTTATAAGTTAGTATCTCTAACCAAAATATTATATAGAATCCATGCGTAGTCATCACCATGCGTTTGTTAATGCAACACAACTCACCACACAATAGTTATTATCTCCGTCCCGACTACTGTTAGTTGACAAACTATCGTCATCGATCACTTCGCAATCCCTTTGATTAAACACACCAACGCGGGAATCGTCGGACACGTCACTGATGTGAAGCGTGTTCGGCTTGCGGGTCTTATGAAGCCTTCGTTTCACAATCGCACGCATTTTTGGCTTTACCGCTAGGTTTGTCAGGCTCGACGGGCCTTCGCTGCCTCCCCTTTGACTGCGCAGCTTCAGAGAGGGTACGGGACTACAAGGCGCGGACTTGCGACGGAACGGAATCCCGAAAGCCTTGAAAAGCTTTCTCTGCGGCAAAACCGACGCTAGATGCCTTCTGAGCGCGAGTGTGGCTGTAGAAGCTACTGAACTACCATCACCCTAAGAATAAGCACCCTTATTGAAATATTGTAAGTTGACCGTTTTGTTGAACTATAAATACGACTACTTTATAATCAGACATGGACAAATAAACACAATTTATCTACATCAGCAGTCTCCAGACTATTTAAAATGTCGAATTTTGATTACATATGTGATTAATGCTTCACATTATATAGATATACAACTGGTCTATTATTCTGAACTATTACAAAATGGTCAACTTCCGTGAGTAGGCTCTTACCATAACCATATAAGAAATAGAGCAATATCCGTAAACAGTTTTGATTAATTATGTAATATATAGTACAATCTCAGTGATATATTTGTTATATTTACCGTGTGTTCGTCGATTGGTGGTGAGTTATGAGGTGAGGCAGGTGGTGTAGCCGGATCTGGACAACCCGCAGGAGCTTCTTCACAACCTAGTTCACTTAAAGCTATCCTCAATAGATCTGCTTGTTTTGTCCATTGTAATTCAGTACAGCGTAGTTCGGAAAGCTCTCTAGTTTCACCGTTGCTGATGTTATCCGGTGAAGGTGAATTTCTGCAAGTATAATACAAAAATGAATTACATGAAATATTGATAACAAATTAAATTATCAGTAATTTAAAGCTAAACGGTCAGTAAAGCTCCAACTTTGGCTATTAATGTCATAGTGACAATACCAAAACTATGTGAACTTTATATTCTATTTTACTGAGCAATTTAATTTTTACTTAACATTGCTTATTATCGTTCTTTGTTAAAATATCATTATTTAGTCAAAATATAATTTAAAAAAAATATTGAATATTAAAAATTGATCATTTAATATAATAATTAGTTGTTTAACAACTGACCATTTATTAAAACTACTGAAACAGTTGATTACAGTTTATTTATACATCGTATTTTAAACTAAAATACTATTTACCAATAGTCAGAGAAACAAAGATATTTTAATAAGGGATTAGCTGAAATATTAGGCGTTAGGGCTTCATGAGTCGCTCCTTTTCTGGAGGCTTTCTATGATAGTCAAGTCTATATATTAAATAGTCAGAAATCGTTTGGACGATTTTGAACACTTAAAAGTCAGCGGCATACAACAAATAGATAATAATATATTTATTTCAATATATCCATGTTTCAAGCAGGGTCCTAAAGATGAGTTTTACTTAGATTCGCTGAATTGTGTCGGACTGTTATAAAAAGTCAAAATTGTGTTGCACAATATTTTATTTACCCATTTGTTAGTTCTGTGGTGCATCCATTCATTTTGGAGCCGTTCGTCGTTGGACTTCCACCGTTCAACGCTTTACCGTTGCCGTTCACTATTATAACGTCACTCTGCAGCGTCGATTGCTTCTCTTTGTTTTCAGCTATGTTCGTTTCTAGTTCTTGCAATTTATTTTTCAGCCACTCCACCGTCAAATTGTCCACTGTTAACCGATTCGCTTGTAACTTTCCGGATGTGTCTTTCACTAAACTAGAGTCAAATGTGAACGTTATTTGCGTTTCGGTCGGAGGTGCGCTGAAACAATGACGCTATAAGTTGCAAGCTACTGTGTTATACAAGATAAAAGCATTATAGAGCTATACATACCTGTGTTTTTCATTGAAGCTTTTGTACTCCTCGTTAGGAATATTTTGTATTGTGGATTCTAAAGTTTTTTGACTTTCTAAGCACTCGTCGGTGATTACGTCGGAGTTTTGGGATACATCGAGCATCACATCTTTGCTGTAAAGACAATATATTGATTAATTTCCATCTCCTTTTAATTACTTATTTTTATCTGCAAATAAATAAGACATACCAAGACACAACGAAAGCGTCCTGGACAGCCCGTTGTCTAGCTATGACTCCCGGTAACTGGACGGACCTCAGATCCTTTTCACATTCAGCGGCCGCCGCCAGCAATAAGACGTATTCGTTATGTGTTAAATGAAGTTTCCTACACGCTTTTTGGTATTTGTCTCTCATTTCTTCTAGTTTTTTACCACTACGGCCAGTGGGAGCTGAAAATTATAATTTAAATATTAGTGTATATGAATGTGATAATTACAATGCATCGTGTTTCGTACAGTTTAGAACAGTGGTTCTTAACCGGGGGTGCCCGCACCCCTTGGGGTGCGGGAGAAGCCCTAACAATATAAATTATTAAATATCATTTATTAAATTTTGCTTGATTCAATTGTTGTGGAAAATGAAAAAATTTTGCTTGATTCAATTGTTGTGCAATAAATACATTTGAAATAATTGAGCGAATCACTCAATGGATATTTCTCTACTAAAACTATTACCAAAACTCAGAGATGGATACTGGATCCATTTCTATATAACCTAAATTCGATGGATGACAGTGATTTAAAAAAAGACGATCTCATTGAAATGCGAGACAGTAGACATATTCAAATGTAATTCAAACAATTAGAACTACAACAATTCTGGTGTAAATTTCGCAAAAAAAAATATTTTTCTAAATTAAAAATTCGAAGCACATATTTCTATGGGTTGCGGAGACCTATTTTCAGATTCAAAGGGGTGCGGATTACTTAAGAGATTAAGAGACACTGGTTTAGAATAATATAATTAGATTTATGTAATAGAATCAAATAGGAACTTATTGTATGTATATACTTACATTTGAAGTAATGTTCTTCAAATTTACTCCTCATTTGCTTATATAGTTCTAAATACTTCTGATACTCTGATTGTTTTTTTGCGACGTCATCGGACAACTGAAAATAAAGAGAAAGAGCAATTAGTATTGGTGAATCAATCTTACAAACATAGGTAAGTCTTTACTACATATTGCTTATATTATTATATATTTATACCAAGACGGTTTTTATAAATTGTAAATAATTTATAATCTCATTTTGTAATAATTTTAAAAAACAATTTGAGTACTTGTTAGTTAGCACGGCGCCACGCTCAAATTTGACAGTAGTGAAGCATCCATTTGCTGTTCAAACCCAAACCTAGTATAAACAAATATATAACGGTTTGGTTTGGGTTTGAACAGCACGTGGGGAGTAACAACTGGTGGTTTTTCAGCGTGACGCCGTGCTAACTAACAAGTACCCAGGGACGTAATTTCCACTTTTTCCAACGGGGGGGGGGGGAAAGTTGGTCAATGGTCGTTTTTTTAATATTTCGATTTGATTAAGACTCATAGTATTTTATTAAATTCATAGCATTTTTTAGCCAAATTAAAAGGGGGAGGGGCAAATTCCCCCACCTGCCCCTCTTTAAATGACATCCCTAACCCCGCAAGTACCACAATTTGTATAAATGAGTTTTAAAGAAAAATTATACAGTATGTTTAGGTGATAGTCGAAGAAAGTGTATTGAAATTCTTCAGAAGTTGTGACATAAACCTCTGTATTTCTATCGAAATCTCACTAAAATGAGGCTTATTGACATTGACGCTCAATAATAATTGTAAATGACGTTGTTATTCATTACAAAAAAACTTGATTGACTCTACAAAAAATAGAAAGTCATAAACGTCTGGTCAGAGCAGGAGTTGACAACCTGTGGAAGGCGAAAGTTGTTTTAAATTGATAATATTTTTATAAAATTTAATTTATGATAATATATGACGAATTGATCTACCAGACCAGGATATGCAATAATATATGAATAATTATTGAAATTTGTGTTAAATAACAGAGAGCAGAGTGTACATGAACTAGTTAAAATCTCATTTACACTCAATTAAAAGATTTTTGTATTAAAAGTATACACAATTACACATATAAAAAATACTGTGTATTATTTTTATAAATAATGTACTATTAATTTTCAGTTAAGTTCAACTATTATGGGCATGTCACGTCAAGTTCAATCAAATGTCAAGGTCTTTGTCTTTATTTTCTTAAATTATAACGGTATAATCAACTACAAATTCTTATTACAATATCGCCTTAAAGTTGTATGCCATATATGTAAGGCAATCCAAAGAAAACAAGTCTTGGATTTTGCACCACAATAACGCACCGACTTCGTGATTAATTCGTGATTTTTTGTGTAAAAACGACAGTCGTGATGCTGCAGACACTACTCGACTGATATGCTCCCCTGCGACTTATTACTATTCTTGCATATAAATATTATATTACATGTATTGAAAGAACAGCGTTTTACGATTATATGTATATATCGAGTGAACCGAAGGCTATTCTATATTCCACAAATGTTTTGCGGATTGGAAGAAACGCTGACACGTGTATTATATCTGATAAGGAGTACTTTGAAAGGGACAATATCAATATTGAAAAATAAATAAATATTTTATGATAAAAAATGACATTGTCGTTATATTATATATGTCTAATAAATACAGATTATTTTCTTAGGATAATCACCAGGGACAGAATCTCAATATAGAGACGCATAATAATTAAATTCACATCAATCGTTAGCGGTTACTAGCGTCCGGCTGGACGAAGATTACGAAGACTAATGAAAAGGTTGGCGAAGATCTGTCTCGAGGTGAAAACCGCTTCTCGGAACGACCAGGTGGCGTTAAGCGGATACGATAAGGCTGCTCACGTACAAAATTGGTTATTGCGGTCGCTTGAATGGTTGATAATTGGAGTGATACAGCGGAAGATAAATCCACCGGCGGTGAAGCTGTGGAATAGGGATCAACAAAAAAACTATACGTATGATATGAATTATGAACGTATGCACGAAAACCCTCGTCCCACGTGCATTGTTGTAGATGTCGTTTAAAACATCCTTTTCATATGATAATAAGAGAAGGAGAGAAGTGTCCAACGTTAAGTATATTAATTCATGTGAGCGGTGGCTTTTTAAAACATGTTTTTTTAGTTAGACGTGCATATATTTTAGATGGTAAGAAAAAAAACAGTATGTTGTTCGATGCTATTGAAGACAAAGACGAGCGATGTTTTCGTAAATGTGCGATCAAGATCGATAGCAATTTTATTTTTTAATTTGTCAAGAACATCAATAAATCGAAGTTTATTGTTGTTCTTGACTGAATCTGCTACTCGAATGATCGGAGTCAAATAAAATATACAACAACATAAATCTTTCAGTTTCCCTACTTTTTTATATGGTTTTATTGAATTGGCTTAAACAATCGATTTGTGTGCTTTCATTTTTCTCCTCACCATTATTTGGCACGTACATTTTTACCAGTACATATATTTTGACTAGTGAAAATATAAATTATCTGGCAGGTGCTAGTAAAATTATATGATTTTAACTTTTATTTATATAGTAATATATATATTTATATAAGTATCATTATTTATTCCTATCCTATGTATAAATGTTGCATTGAATGTGTATTTTTTGGTAAAGTTATATTTTCAATAGTAAAATCAAAATACATTTTCCCCAGTAGATATATATTTCTACTAGCAAAAATATAATTTAACTGATAGGCGCTAATATGCTGCTCTAAAATGTCTATGAAACTCAATTTGAAAGTTTCGAAACGTTCATTTGCTGTTCAAACCAAAACTTAACCTAATCAAAGTTTCATAACAAATTACAGTTTTAGAACTTTCATTATGTCAAGTCCAAAATACAAAATAACCTAACTTATCTCTCAGGAGAATAAGTACAGATAAACATCGCATCTCTCATATTGCTCCATAGTTTATCTGCATTTCAAAAGTACACTATGTATTAAATATATGGTAGTTATCCTTACCGATATTACTATGCACTTCTAATATAAGAGCGCAAAAATAATTATCACTTCTCAGAAGTCAAAAATTCACGTCATAAGCAATAACATCGTGCCGGCGCCATTTATATGATTCTCATTTAATTTGTAATATTATTTTAAAAGTCGTAGTGTGAACGTCAGATTACCGAGCGTTCCCACTGCTACGGTGCCGACTCGATTTTATTGTTTTTGACGTGGATTTTTCGTGGCAAAATTCGATTTAGATGTGCTTTATTTGCTTCTCACTAATATATTATAAAAAAGTCAATATAAACTCTTGATAATCGAGCGTTTTCACCGCGATGGCACGATTTTATTGCTTTTGACCTGAACTGGAAGTTCACTACATGGCAACACTGAGCAGCAAAGAAAACACGACTAATTATCAGGTAAATATTATGAGTAGATATTTTTAAGAATTTTTAATGTCTAATTAAAATATTTCTTGGTTGCTAAATTATATATTTATTTGTAGCATAGAAAGGGTTAACTCGTACCTATTATTATTTATTCAAGAAATTGTATTACGATGTTAAAAATATATAATATGCAATTTTGTCATGAGGCCCGGAATCATTTTTCCCTAGGGTCCGGGTTTTTTTCTCGGAAGCCCTGACTGAGTTTAATTTGCTCCAAAAATAACAGTTTTGGTACATGAAATATCTCTTACGAATAGAAACAATAGCGAGTTTCAGCATATATGTATTTGATTCGTTAATTCAGCTAAGACTGCTCTGCAGCATTTCTGAATACTTTACACTTACAGTCCGATGACTCATATATGCGTCATTGTAAAACTTTTATTAAATTCAGTTTATGCGTCATTTAATATCTGTGCAGATGGTACAGAGAATTTTACATATATTATTAAAAACAGCTAAAACGCTTGAATTTTCAGCGGCACAATAAAAGAATGATCTAAATTGGAAAAATATTAGGTCACGTGACCGAAAATGATGTTACACATTCGTTACCAATTGTAATTTAACCGCAATTATCCAAATTATTAACTTTCTAAAAACAACATAATAATCATATCGATTATACAATATTAATAACCACAAGAAGAACCAGCTGAAAGTAGTCCATATATAAAAATAATCACTAGTCACCTACTTTGTTTATTTTTTCTTATATAATATAAATTTTTCGTCGTGCGTGAGAAGTCACATATTCAAATCAAAACGTATAACAGTAATAGCTATTATTATATAATATTAAAAGTATTTATATATCCATATGTGTCAACCCTCGCGTTCGAAGCACAAAAGCTCTTATGAAACGTCCCATCAAATCGCTATTGTCTGTCTATGAAATTACCGAGAAAAGGCTTCGATATCGTCGTCTTTTGCTTTTGCTTTTGTAATATTTCAGACACGATCGCCTTCGTATTGAAATAATAGGATCTTATCTACATAAATGTCACGAGGAGACAACCGAAAGGATATTCGGCGTCCATTCAAGCGGTTTAAATTGTGTATTTTATTATGATTGTGTTTTTTACTTTCTACATGACGCACACCGTACATAAAACGCGAACATAAATCGTTCGATACATAAACGTCTAACTGCCATTTTTAAAACGCCCGCCGTCGATCACCGCGGAATGAGAATTTTGGCCATAACACCGCGAATAGCAAATGAAACGTCAATGAAAAATAATAAATATTTATCAGTAAATAAAATTTAATAAAATCAGTAATTACTTTCTAAATTAATGTATTAAACATTAAAATGATATTAAATTAAAAATAATTAATTTACAAATAATTTAAAATACCCCCTTTCGTCGTCCGACTAAGACTCTAAAGGTCAATACCGACGTTCTAGAAGCTCGTTTTTTCGCCTAGCTCACGATAGTGAAAGGTTAGGAGCTAGGCGCGCGTGTCTAGACGAGAAAAATCAGGTTCATGTGCGAAAGTATACCGATTGATATGGACATCGTCGCTTTGGTTAGAGGCAGTGAGTTCATCGACACTTATTGTCCGTCAGGAAGACAAATAAGTGCGAGGATAAAGTCATTTTACGCAAGCGATCGTTTCAATGACGCAAATCGATAACCCTTGTTAAGTTATTTACAGTAAAAATGTATTTATACAGATGGCGAATCGCTGCTATGCGCACACTAAATTTGTAAATATAAATGTGGTAATTCATCACCTTATTTGATACCTTGAAAATTATGTCAATTTTTGAATTTCACTATTAATTATGCATTTTTGCTTTATCATTACTATTTTTAGCTGGCCCAATTCGAGTTTCCTATATTGGCAGCACTGTAAATTAGACAGCTGTCAATAATCACGTGTGTGCAATGTGTCAAATGTTAGTTTGCAACAACACATTTACGAAATGGATCGATTAACCACCGCTCAATTGTTCTAAAGAAATAACAATTCTGTACGAACTGTGTATCGAAATTTATGGGAAAATTGTAGTCAATTTCCTCGTCCTATTGAGCGAACGATTCGCAACGTAATAAACAAATTTGAAGAGTCTGGAAGCGTTGGAGATATGTTAATAACCAAAATTGGCGAATATGAGGCAAGAAAAACCCTCATATGATTCACGAGAGACATTTATGATTTATTATTTATACTGATTGATTCACTAAAATAAGTTTAACCACCTTAATTTAAATAAAAGTGGATAAAAAACTATGTCTTGAACTCTGTAATTAAAGTAATGCCTATAATATTGTACAAAAAAATAGTAGAGATTGCGTTAAGAGTATCAAGAAATTAAGCAAATTTTTTTTAACTGCCGTAGCGGTGTTATCGCTCCATAGATCATTTCTTTTAAATAACAAGTTGATTGCCTGAAATCTACTTTTCGATGCGCCATTAGGCATCCAATCGTTAGTTTAGGTTAAAAAATTAATTACACCAAAAGCTACCCATCTTGTTTATTTATAACAATTTTAGGCAAGCGCAGCTAAGCGATTTTTTCCGGTACGTTGAATACATCTAAGACGTTTATCTCTTCACGCGTATTAATCGTCTTAAAGCGTCGATACAATAGATTGCATCTGATTTCTGAAACTTTAAGTTAGTATCTTTGAGGAGTGCAGTAATGCAATCGACCGGAAAATGATGCGATGCGTGCGACACGTGTGTATCGCACTTTCTTGGCCAATGCACCGCTTTTAACAGGAAAATCGGATTCTGAATACCTAAGTAGCACTTCATTGCTGCTCGTTTATGTTTAGCTTTGAGATTCCATACCTGGAACATACTAGAACTTTATATTCTATCTTTTTATTCATGTATATTCATAATATACAGGGACGTCATTTCAGCCTTTCTTTACGGGGGAGGCCAAAAGTAGGCTAGTCAGTGGTCGTTTTTTTAATATTTCGATTTAATTACGATTCTTAGTATTTCATTAAATGACATGCATTTTTCTAGCCAAAGTCTGGGGGATCCTGATTAGAATCCACGTCAAAATCAATAAAATCGTGTCGGCGCCGTTGCAATGGGAACGTTCGGCAACGAGCATTTTTAAATTTTTGACTTCTGAGAAGTGATAATTGTTTTTGCGCTCTTCTATTCACCAAAATTCGGGTTGAATATACTTTGACCAATAAAATCGATAAAGATAGCTAGCATATTTTTAAAACATATTGTAATATCGAAATGCAGACAAACTGTGGAGCAATATGCGAAATACGACGTCTTTTTGTATTTCTTTTCCGCTTATTATGCCCTGAGAGATGAGTTGATCCAATGAAAGTTATAAAACTATAATTAGTTTGAGAAGCATCATTAGATCAAGTTGCGTTTGGTTAATTCGTGTAGATAAGGTTTTGGTTTGAACAGCAAACTTTTTTTGTGGCCCGCGATCTGTACATTTTATAGCGAAATTTTCATGAAACATAGAGGAGTAAAACTTTGTCAGAATTAATATTTGACGCGACATGTGTGAAACAAAATAGAAAATTGTGTTCGGAATTACCCATCATATATTAAAATACAAAAAAAAATATTTTTTATAGTACTAAATATTAAAAATAGTAATAAAAATTATTTCTAGTTATGTATTATTTTTTTTTTTATAAATAAAATAACTTTTGAATTTACATAAACTGATTTTTCATTTACCATCCTCTTTGCCCCCTGAAATGCTTTCTAAAGAAAATGGCTCGCGGCCTAAAATAAGTTAGATAGCGCTGTTCTATATTATAGAAGCGTCTTAGAGTGCCTTAGAGAGTCGCGATTGCGACCCTTATCTGTTGCGTCAGAACGTCAGCACTCGAGAACGCGAGTTTCAGCTTTTTAACAAGCATACAAGATTTAAATATGATTTCGATTATGTTAATGTGTGATCATGTGCAATAAAAAATATCATTTTACAAAACATTATTTTTATACAATTTCCATCATGACGCACTGGGAAAACCTGTCACGTCATGATATTCGGATTTCAATTAATATTTATTTTTTATTTTTAAACAACAGTGCTATATGCTTAAATGTAATTCTTAGAATACAGCCGGTGTTTGCCAATGTAAATATTTCACATTCGATAACATTGTGTACTAATAAAAAACACGTATTCGTATCATATCACATTCTTATAATATTATTATATACTGTTGATATTTGATATTCTTCACATATTTTCCAATTTGTTTGAAGCGAGTGACTGGACATTATATTTTCTTGTTTGAAGCTTATCTTTTTTTACTCGACTAGCTAGAGACTCGACAACGAAACGAGAGAAAAAAGAGCGAAGCATCCAGGAAAACTTGAATATAAATGGCGCCAGGTCATTTGCAGCGGTCAGGTGATCGGATTGCGAAAGAGCACAGGTGCCCCAAACACTGGAGATTCACTGCCAAGTTATTCAGGTCACACACAGAAGAGAGAGAGAGAGAGAATGAGACCAGTCCGCGTGGCGAGATTTCTAAGGCACGTGGCCACGTGGGAATTGGCCGAAAACACTTGACCAGGTGAAATTGAAACGAGTGTCAACTTTCGGTGTTAACTTTCACGATTTGTCTTGTTGAACAAAATTACAAATTGAAGATAAAAAGTGGATGAACAACTTGTTTTAAGATAAGATAAGCGCATGAATGGCAATTGGTGGCCAGATCAAATGGATCAAATTAATGTTAAATTAAAATATGTAATATATTCGTTCTTAATAAGAACTCATAACTTATATGCATCTAATTTAGCACTAGATGTATTTTGTTTTTGATTAGGACAGGGGTAGCCAAGTGGAATATGGCAAGAGACATTTAAAAAGACAAAAAACTGTACATAAACATTTTTACGCTTTGTTTTTATATAATAATTAATCATAGATAAATGTGAACAGAATCATATTTATCTTATGACTGCATTATGTGCTTTAGAAATAGCCATATACCATTTATAAATATATACAAATATGTACATATGTTTCGGCAAACGCAGAAGCAATGAAGATAAGCAGACATTTGTATAACGTATTTTTTTTGTGGAATTTGTGGATGATTGACAAACTAATATTAGTGAAGACTTGAACAATGTAAATATCAACAACCAGGTATATATTAGGTAAACACTAATGTTTTTTCTTAATATAAATTTAAGCAAACCATAAAATATAATTTATTAACTGAAAATTAAAATACCAATGTTAGATTATAATATCCACAATTGTTCGCTATGCAACCAAATGTCTATTTACATTTTAATAAGTATTAAAATATAATTTGATTAGCAGCTGCCAGATAAATTATATTTTCACTGGTGAAAATATATTCCGATATGATTTCACTAGCGCCTATAAATTAAATTATATTTTCGCTAGTCGAAAAATTATATATATAATTCGGATATACTTTCACTGAAACGCTAATGAAAATATAACTTCACTGATAATACACATTCACTGTAACATATTTAAGGACAGTTCAAAAAGCTGCTTATTTTAATTATATACAACATGTATATTGAGTCAATAACGGTATTGAAAGTCAAAAATTTATTTCGTCATATTAATAATTTATTTTACAATTCCTTTCTAACCTTAATAGGCCTTTATCGCAAGAATTACTTATTGTAACGATAAACTAAACTAAATTACAGATCAACACAATGCCATAAAAACCGCGTTTTAAATTAGCTTTTAAACAAAGCCGACAATTATCGCGGTTTATTTGCAATTTCGCGTTATTGACGCTTACGTTGAAAACGGGTGATAATGAAACGTGTAGTTTAGAGGCAAACATGCGAAAAAAATGCAACTGGTGCATTTCGAAATAACTCGACTGAGCAACAAAGAGCTCGTATAAGCTCGGTCAGAATATGAATCTTAATGAAACAGAAAATCTATTGCATAACGAAAACAATATTACTTAACGAAGAATCTGTAATAATCTGTACACATAATAGTTTCGCATCGTCGCACACAAAGGTAGTACTCGAGCGTGAAGAATAGGATTAATAGCTTCAATGCGCGCTATCAGAGCGTTTGAAATATTATAATCAATCTTTAGTATCTCAAAAAATCTTATTGAGATAAAATTAATCTCGCTGTCGTGATACGGTTGTGTGAACGCGAATCAATCCATCGAATCGCACACGTGTAATTATTCAAGTTTAGCGCTTTGAATCTGATTATCAAAGGAAAGGTCGAGTTCATAGTTTCGTTCTCAGCATTGTTCTTCGTCGTGGCGTGATGATTGAATCATATATATGTATCAATCGAGCACGCAAATCGTACTTGAAAGCTTGAGATGAAGAACTTTCACGAGAAAGAGAAAATATTCAATGTATTGCGTTAATTGCCCAACGGGACGTTGTTCCGAGCAAGATCTCTACTAACCACAGTGGTTCATTATTCATATATACATATTGACGAGTTCAATTTCGTTATTATTAGAAATCCAAGCGAACACAAAATAATCTGCATGATCTTTAAAATATCATATAAAATATAAATAAAACAATTTAAAAATTACGCATTAGAATATCGATTTATAATATAATTATGCTATATAAAATTCATTAAAGAGCTGCAATTGACCTTGCATGTTCAAGAGGATTATCGACGGGAAATTCGCAAATTAATATATACTATGTATTGTACATGTACATTCATTGTTTAAATATGAATCCGCTAGTAGCGCTATCAGCCTAGATAACGATATGAGTTAATAAAAACATACTCTTTAAAGCAGCTATTTGAATCCGTAAATGGTATAGTTTACTTCTGAACCGGAGTATATAACGATCGATGAAGAAGAGACGAACTAGATTCCGGTGGAATATGAGGCGATCTTGTTTTGCTATTCCGGTTTTGCACTGAGGCAATCTCTGTTTTCAATTGTAAAAAAATATAAGTGTACTATATCTGAGAGCGTTTATAATTCGATTAACACAATAACCGAACAAGTACGTATTCGTTACTTATATAAAGACATAGCGAATCATTACATTTCAAAATTATTGTTGATTGAACGCTGAACTACGACTCGCTTAGGGCTTAAGGTTTAATAGTATCATTATAAAGTTATAAAAAGAGAAGCTCTCATTACTGCATTGTTTGTAAGGTCAACGTGTATTATATCGTAAACTTTTTAATATAAAAACATTCTCACGGCGTAAGAGTATAATAGTATAAAGTGAAGATAAAATAAACCACATGGCAACCGTAAAATTCAACGATGCACTAATGGACATCGTTATGTCTGTATAACATAATATAATGCATTATTATTATTTCGCTATATTATTACGTACTTAAAATTATATTACTTTTGAAAGATAACCGTGATTTTTTTTTATGAATCCATTTTTAATGTATATTTCCCTCTCTTTGCGAATATGGTAAATCCGCTTTAAAAGCACACAATCCTTTCGAGATTAAATATAAATTAATCTCCGTCGAGACTGCCGCATATTTAACCCTAATTAGCCGCAGGAATTCAGCACCAGAATTGCGTTTTCGGCCCTTTAAATTATACGTTTCTCGTTCGGACACTCCCCTTTTGCAAAGGATGCCGGGGGCACTTCGCATGAAGAGTTGAACGCAAAAAACGACTCGAGGGACGTTATGATTGCGAAAACGCATCTGACCGTATAATTAGATCATTTTGTTATGATTTTTTTTGTTTTTAAACAGCGGCCCTCGTTACATCGAGTCGCTCGAAATCGATGGCGTTTAGGCCAACGGTCGAAATGGAAAAAACTCAAAAATGACAGTTAAGTCCTGAAGAGCTCTAATTGGTTTAACGGTGCTTTGCGGGTACTTGTGAGATGCACTTGATCACAACACACATTATATAATGTTCGTTGTAAGCTTGTGTATCTGAATATGACAAATATGTTTGTATTTGTTTTTACTAAAGAACGATGCTCGTTGCATAAGGTTGCTTAGGCCAACTGTCAAAATTAATAATTTAATTTATAATATATTAGGGTGAATATATAATATATGAAAATACAATTGATTATCATTTGTTGCCGTAATAATTAAGTAGAATACTTAAATTATGATTTACGTCGTTTGATGAAATTAACATATTCCCCATTTGAAATTTCCATTAAAATACCGTTTATCTATCAAAAATTTTTTTTTGTCTTTTATTTTTCAGGCGTAACAAATATATTATCTTTTAATTGCTTTATGTTCGGCAGGACGGAATTTGGAACACTGCCGTTCTTTTCTGGAAAGCATTAGAATTGCTTAATCTTTGAGATGAATTCTAGTATATTTATGTTCATCGGTCAGCGCATAAAAACCGTTAACGCGCGAGCATCACATGCTCTTAAATTTATGAACTATGTTTAGTCAGTCACCCTGAGGGGCGGAAACTATATATGAAAATACACCGGGCAGTAGTTGTTTGTTGTTCACAAGATTATTATCATATCGCCCTTTTTACTATTGTTATATTTATATAGTGTTTTATTTGATCAAATTCAACCCTGTATTAGTATTTATGCACTGACTCTTCACAAAAAATAGTATAGTCATGATATTTGAAGGGAAACTAATTATTATAACAAAATGAGATTTTTTATTTAAATATTTTTTGAAAACCTGCTTTAGAAAAGATTATTATTCATTAATATTTTAAATCATTTTATTTCCTATTATTGTTTTATTTATTGAGAATTATACAATAACAAAATATTTTAAGAGAAATATCCATCAACGCATTTTTTAACAACCGTTATTGTTATTAAGAAGTCTGAAACATTTGTATACTGAACAAATAAAAATAATATTATTATGTAAATACACATAATATTTCGACCCACGACACGCCCATTAAAAACCCTAAAAATTGAATGTAGAAGCATCCTTCCATTCAATACTTTTGTAAGGCTCAAGCAGAAATGGTCCTTAAAAACATTCATAAAGATTATCAGCTGAATATGTAGGTGGGATTATCAAGAAGAAGATGCTTTGGAAAATATTGCTCTGATATTTTGAGACATTGTGCCATCAATAGTAAGATTCCAAGTAATTTAGTCGAGTGAACGTACAAATTTAGAGAAGAATGTAGATTAAGAGGAACCGTTCGCGTGTATTTGAGATGTGAATAAAAAATATGATAAAAATTAAATTATAATTAAAAATGTATTAAATGTACACAAAGCGCTTCTTGAGGGGTCCAACTCTGGGAAAAATCATAGTAAGAATATATTTATAAAAAAAGTAAAAATCGACCTCAAACTACTGTTGTTTGAAATGTACGTACTGATGTATTTCAGGTTTAAGTTCTTTCAGTCCATTTTATACACACAAGAAATAAAAGGAGCGGAACATTGCCTTCAAAAGCACCCAATTTCTATGTAGTACTTTCACAATAAAGATTATTATTCAAAGGGACAGATTGCAGTTTTTTGACGCGGCTCCGTTTGTATTAAAATTTGTTTGCAAATTATTGTTGACATTATTGCTTTTGGAACGTTTAAAAAATATTAGACATGAGAGGATTATATTCAACAAATAATTAGTAGCAGTAAATTTAAATTAAGGAAGAAGCAGAGAAAAACCGAAAAATCAACGACAGCACCATCTGAATTATATAAATTTAATGTTTTTATAGATTGTATTATATGTATAATATTGCCAACTGGATTTAATACATACAGAAATAAAAAATAATGATAATTTGATGCGTTTATTCCTAAAATAAAATCTAAAAAAACAGTCTCGAATCTATCCCGAAAATATTTTTTTAAATATTCCATTTCAGCAAAATCATATTGGAATACATTTTCACCAGTTGATATATATTTTTACTTGCAGGTGCTAGTAAAATTATATGATTTCAACTTTTACAGTAGAATCGCTCGTTACATCGAGTTATTCCTTTTCGGTGGGGTTTATATTAACGAGCGATACTGTGAAAAGGACGCGCGAAATTCAAATACGGCGGCGACAATAGTCAAACGCTTCTAGAGGTTTCTAATCGGTTTAACGGTGTATTGTACGGTCCTTGTGCGTTGTCGTAACGATCAGTGTTTAGTCTGTTGTTTTGTAGGTCGTCACGAGACGTTTTAAGTACACGATTTACATGCACCCATTATTACTATACGGCGGTATACCCCACAAGATTGAATCGTGATGTATTTATGTATATAAACGCGAGAGATTACTACTTAATGGGTGGCACGCTCCAAAATCAATACTATTGATTAAACACATTTTTTTCCATTTATATAATATACGTTTTAAGCAATATCATACAGTTGGATTTAGTTCAGAACTGACTCGGTGAAATCGTAAATCTCCCACTTGTCACCTGAAACAGCAAACACTCTCTGATCGCATAAATATTACAAGCAACCCACGCGATCTGATCGATTCCATTTCTAACGATACCCACGCGTGTTTAATACGATTGTTCTTCTCCGTGTCATTAATCTGTATTATCTGATGAATATTTTTGACAAGATCTTATAAGTATTATAATATTGCGCATGTTTTATTTTTTAATCCGCCAGCGGTTCTAAATCAGTGCCGTCGCGTGTGGTTTACAGCTCGTGATCTAAAATAAACTGTTATGTTTCCATTTAACTGTCTTATAGCGAGCGCCCTAAGATGTGATAGGTGACACAATTTACTGTTTTTAAAAATTATTGAGCACAAATATTCAGAATAATAAAAGTACTGCTTTTTTAATAACTGTTCATATCTCACCGGAGCGACAGGTGCTAGACGCCTTTATCAAAAACGTGTCGAAAATCAGTAGTTGATTGCTTGCCAAGGTATTTCTATTGTATAATATAATAATTGAAACGCTTTGTAAATATTTTTGATTGGGCTTCATCTCAATCTGGAACTCTTCACTGATTGACACATTGATTTATATGAGACTTTCACCGGAGATTTGCATGCAGAAGAATTTTATTGGATAACAAATAGTAGTTTTCCGGTTGCCTTTTACATCGGTTTAATTAAAAAATATTTTTTATCATCCTCACACAATTTAACCTTTAGAAGTCCAAAGGCATGTATGTCATTCCCAATATATTTTTTATTTTTTGAAGCCATTTTAAATGAATTGATGAGATAAATACAGAAAATATACTTCTATAAATATATTACAGTAAACAGATTTAGTAATTCCTAACCATTTCACCTGAAATTTTTAAATTACTAAAATTCAAAACAGTTGCGAAACGTCCATTTTCTGTTCAAACCCTAACCTAACCTAGTTAAAGTATACTATACTATAATTAGTTTTAGAACTTTCATTATGTTAAGTCCGAAATATTTCTCTCAGAAGAAAAAAGGCGGAAGAAGTAGTATAAACTTGTATATTGCAACATAGTTTGTATCCACTTCGATATTATACTATGTTTTAAAAATACGATAGCTATCCTTCTGATATGAGAGTATTGGTTAAAGTTAAAACAAACCGAATTTTGGTCAATAGGAGGGCGCAAAAACAATTATCACTTCTCAGAAGTCAAAAATTCACCCTTGACGTGGATTTTTGACTTCTGAGAAGTGATAATTGTTTTTTGCGCTCTTCTATTGGGCAAAATTTGGTTTATATGTTCCTCATTTAATTTGTAAGATTATTTTAAAAGTCGTAATGTGAAAGCTAGTTATCGAGCATTTCCACTGCACCGGCGCCGACGCGATTTTATTGCTTTTGACGTGAATTTTTGACTTCTGAGTAGGGATAATTGTTTTTTGCGCTCACCTATTGTGTAAAATTTGGTTTGGATATGCTTTATTCTATTTTCCTAAGTCGTAATATTGTTATAAAAAGTCTTAATATAAATGTTCTAACTTTTGGCTAGAAAAAAAGATTGAAATACTATGAATATGAATGAAAACAAACTAACCAATTTTTGCCCCCACCTCGGGTGGTTTTGTCCCGACATTTGACACTTTGAACACGCGTGATTATTGACAGCTGTCTGATTTATAGTGCTGCCAACATATGAAACTCGAATTGGATTACCCTGTATAATGACCAATTTACTTTTCCAAAAATTATACTCTATTTAACTAGTACAATTATGTCTAATACAAGCAATAAAAAGTTACGTAAGGGAGAAGTTGTAACATATATTATAATATTTGCATGGTAAGACAAAAAAATCGTCACGATGTGGACTGGACGTTGCTTATTAAATAGGTACTATTTCATATAGTAAATTCTTATATTATATATAAAAAAAATTAAACATCAAAGAAGATGTTTAAAAACGTAAATCAAAATCATATCTTTACATGGAAGATTACTTTGATGGACAAATATAACCAAAAATCAAGTATATAAATATGTAAGTAATTGTAATGTACATGTTTTATATATTTAAGTAATAAAAAAACAATAATAAATTCCGTGCGATTAAAAATAATTGAGAACCATTGGTGCTGTGTAAATTACAATAGTGAACAATCAACTAAATACTATTTACAAGGAGAGAGCGAAACATTATGTCATTTCTTGGGTGTTTTTCTTTCAGGTAGTGGTCCCAACATCTGTAACTGATTCAGGGTATAACCTAAATAAATAATAGGTAAGAAGTTTTATTTTTGTGATTAAATAAATTTTCTGATCTTTGTCTCAAAGAAGAATATATAGTACAGTCCGTCCAAGATATGAACGCTCATCGTCACAATATTGGTGAGAAAAAATGATAGGACTACTTTATATAAGCACGTGTAAATATTTTTAAGTTGTATTATTTATAGAAGCAAACGTTAGCCGTAAAAAAAATAAAAAAATAATGAGTTCTAGATTAGAAAGACTTGCTAAAAGGATCATAAACTAATAGATTTATTAATTATTTTTCATCTCGGTAAACAAAATAAAAAAATATTAATATCCGAGCAGATGTCCATTAACGGTACATTAATATTTCGAAACAAGTGCACTAGGTTATAATTAGGCTATTATGTTATAACAAGAACAAGGATCATTGCCAAATAACAGACGTTATGCCAAAGTGACAGAACACAGTCCAGCCGAACTTACTACAAAAACTGTTTATTTTTTGTTACGATTTTATACAGCACATGTTAAATTTTTTATCTTCTATAAAAATCTATAATTATAAACTTGAGCCAAAAACTTAACTTTTACTAATTGAAATAAGTACTATATATCATGATTTATCATAACCACATTATTTTAAATATATTTTTAAAGTAAAAGTATTAAAAAACAATAAATTTTACCATAATATTTATAAGACGAGAAAGCAGCTGTAATAAGCGTGCAAGTTTATTTATAAATATGTGCGGTAAAAAATTGTATCTTATAGAATAAAGAATTGGAAAATGATTTTTCATTTGTATATACTACTAATTTCTTTAAAAATAAGACATGCACCCTTTCTGCGTTTATCCATAATTATCTGGAACGTCTAATTGGAAGACATTCCTACAGTCAAGATGTGGCATTATAGTTGATTTTTATTGTGTTTAATCATCGGCTCAGATTTCGCACGCCTCAAACGTGTTATTACGCAACGAGTTGCTCTACAATTCCAGTAACGAGTTTCAGCATGTTCCAGTGCCTTTGATGCGGCATTTCCGGAATGATCCGTAAAAAATCCGAGTCGAAAACAAGAAGAGAAAAAAAGCGGTGACAAAACGACGCTTAGCACAGACTCTTAAAAATTGAACCAATGAAAAATTCAACTCTCGAAATAGACGGTTGTAAATTTGATGAATTATCTCTTTCGAGTGGTCATATTTATCTTGTTACGAGTCTATATTTAAACGGAGATGCATTTAACTAATTGAAAATCAGCTCGTTCTGTTTTGATCTTATTCGTATAGTAAAACGAGTATTAACACTAACCTAAATTAACTCAAGCAACTCATTATTTTCTTACCGATTAAGATCAAAGGAGAATTGGAATATAATAGCCTTCGTGATTGATGTTTTGACTGGCGTTTGGTGAAAAGATAATGACGATATTTTATTTTCAATGTTAAAATGCTTAGAATCACTAACTAGATATTAATCTTTCTACACAGTTTTTGCGAAATCACGAATTTAAAATTTTACTACATCATCGCAGATATAGAAAAATATCGATGAAGTTGCGTGAAATGCGACGAAGAAATGTGCAGAAGTTGAATATTGCGTAAAAAGTATATTATGTCATTAATGAGGAAAATCGAGCGGAAAACTATAACTACATATTTAAAAATACTATATAAAAATAGATAAAGAAAACGATATAAATACATAAGTACGGATATGATACACTAACAACAAACATTATCTGCAAATTTTCTATTTATAACGGTATAGTAAAATTCACAATTTATTTTAATATTTTTTCTTTATAGATGATTAAATATATGTGTTAATAATAACATATTTAAATATAGTACTGCCTTTAAAAAACATAACAATACATCAATATAGTACTGCCTTTAAAAAACACAACAATATAATTCACATTGCATATAAAATATTCACTTTTTCAGATTATTTAATAAATATAATTAATTAAATAATCTAATGATCATTAAATATAATAAAAAACAAAAATCTGAAATTACTTAATAATTTAATATTTATTTAATTGATGATCAAGAAATCAACTCCATAAAAATAATCAGTTTTAATTTATTTATTCATACTATATATTTTCGTTATTTTACTGTATTTAAACTTATACATTGATTTTACACAGTATAGCTTTTTATTCAAGTTGATTTTAATAATGATATATAATACATACATCAGTAAAAAAAGATGGAAACAACTATAACAAAAATAGTTATTACTAATGACATTATTATTAATAAAAAATATGTTGAGCATTGTATTTTTATATTTTTAAAATTCGTAAACAATGCTTGAATAAACATGTCAATATGTACTATGTTTCATAGTAAATGATTTTTAAATATAAAAAAATTTCTGTATAGTCAAAGAATTGATTGAAGTTATTTATATAAAAAAATAATGAACTGTTGGAATACTGTTGTATGTTTAAAATACCGACAGGCTAATTGATTTTGATGTATGCTAGCAAAAAACTATTTATAGAAAAAAATATAATATGTACATTATAATAATAATAAGATCAATCATTAAAAAAAGAATTTTTAGCGAATTTTATTTTTACAAATCCGTATTTTTAATAATAAAATTCTAAACATTACTTTAAATAAATTAAAAAAATATATTATATTTTAAAGCCTACCATAATCAATCAAAATATATAATAGTTGAAGCAAAAGTACCTTTTTAAATAAAAATATGTATAGAGAAATATTTATATATAAAGTTTGAATATTGTTGTATTTTTTTAAAACCGACTATATATTATACTTTTCCACATTAAGAATTTATGTTAATAATCTATAGCCCAAAAAATGTTATAAGTAAATCAAAAATCTAAAATGTTTCATCATAAGCATTATTTTAAAATAAAAAAGTGGTAGAAGCTAAAGAAATGATTTTTTAAATCAAAACCTCTCTGAATAGTCAAATAACTAAACTAAGCTATTTATATAATAAAAATATTGAATATTGCTGTGCTTTTTAAAAAATGTATGTTGAAAAAAAAATAATGTCAGTAATATGTTATACATCACATACATCACTCTAATAATAAAATGATTAATTTAAAAGAATTTTTATACGGAAAATTGCTTACTATGTTTCAAACAAAACTTACTATGTTTCATAGCCTATCATAATCAACCATAAAGATTTTTTTAAATCTATAATATTTAAAAAACGGTAATATAAAAAAAAATATTTTTGTATAGTTAAACTGAAATAAATTATTTATTAACTGTTTAAATATCGCTGTATATTTTAAAAAACGACTATTTTAAATCTCCTAATCAGTATAAAATTAATGACAGCAATATGTTATACATGTATGTACAGTCCGTCCAAGATATGAACGCTCATCGTCACAGTATTGGTGAGAAAATATATTAGGGTGACCATGTGAAATTAATTTTTACTTTTTTAATTTAATTTGTTGAGGAAAGTGTAAAATATCTGTTCAATATAATATTTTTTAAAATACCGATAGAATATTACAGGAATTTTTTATTGATTGCAAAATACCACAACAATAAAATATAACACATTATAATTTTTAATTCAATTTCCAACGTATGGTCACCCTACCCTTAAAACAGCCCTGATTTAGTATTGGTAACGTTCTCCTATCTGTGTATGTATGCAAGCATACGTACACGCACCTTATTTCCAACACAACGATGATGAGCGCTAACATCTTGGATGGACTATACGAGTACTAGGAAAATTTATCGCCCGCAATTCACCGCCAACACTAGATCACTAGCAGTTTACCGCCGCGATAAAATGATCGTATAAACAATTTATAGCATACAAATCTTATTTTATCACCATGCAATACATATCATTTATATAAAATTGGTCATTTTTAATTTGAAAATATGATTTATCCATAACTGCCTGGCTAGGCTATAAATTATTAATGTGTGTATTATAAATTAACTGTTAGTGATTAATTGCTGGCGGTGAAATGCGGACGATAAATTCTCCGGGCACCATTTATGAACATATGTAAAATATTGAAATTAATTATTTAAAAGCATTTTTGTAGCGATTTTATACAGAAAATTTTACTTTTTCTACGTCAAAAATTAATGTTGATAATTTAGAACCTGAAATATTGTTTAAAATGAATAAGCTATACACTGTGCTTCAAATTTTATTGAAAATGTGTCTGTTCAATTAAATATATTAATCTAATTTTAAATGTTTATCAATGGTTTTAATATTGTTGTATTTTATAAAACTAACAATCGAAAATGGGTTAAGTTATCCACTGGAATCAATTAAATTAAAATATATAAAACTAAATGTAAAATAGTTTTTTATTGCACTTTTATTCGAGAGTGAAATATAAATTTAATAAAAACGACGATAACAAAAAAAAATTGCATGTGCTTGCAAAATATAATTACACGAGTAGATTCTATATATCAAAACAATAATAAAAACGATGATTTTGTAAAAGTAATACTAAGTAATTTTCATGACATGTGTTGTTTTTTTTACAATTTTTTAAAATAATCATTATTTAAGTGTAATATGCATTAATAAAAATAAAAATGCATAAAAAATTATAAATGAATAACTCAGTAACTTTTATAACAATGATTATTATTTTTTACTATTTTAATGTAATAATACGTTCGTTGTTTGTGTTCATCGTATGTGCATGTGTCTGCCGTGCAATTAGCCAAGATTGTGGTAACCAACCCCTTTGGAGGTGAAAACCGGCAGATATTTGCGCGTAAGTAGCACAATTTAATAAATAGTATAAATAGATTGATTAATATAATATATAAATAGTATAAGATAGAAATAATTAGTATTGTTACATAAAAAAAATGGCCGATAGCGGCGTGAATATAGCGGGCGTAATTACGCCAGAAAACAGAATAAAAGAAATGGATGAATTAAAAACAAAATTAAATGTATTATTATCAAATGGTAATATTCTATCAAAAGAAAAAAAAACCATTATAACTAATACATTTGATATTATGTATAAACATTTATTAGATGTGTTAAAAAATAATAGGGACGATGTAAATAATAAAAATGAAAATAATAACTCAATATTTGAGTTATTAAATGAGGTTAGAAAAGATGTTTATAATATAAAGGATAAACTAAATTTAAATAACAACATTATTAAAAATAAAATGCAAAAGAAACATTATTCGGAAATCGTAAAAAAAGGAAAAGATATTGCGATAATTATACCTAAAAATTTGCAAAATATAGAGCAGACAAAAAAGGATTGCAAAAATTTAATTAAACCAACAGAATTAGAAGTTGGAATACAAAATATAAGACCAATAAGCAAAGGAGGTATAATAATTACATGTGATAGTAAAGAAGATGCATCGAAAATTACGACAGATGCAGTAAAAAAACTAGGAGATAAATATAATATAAAAGTAGGAAATTTAAAGAAACCAAAAATAAAAATAATTGGAATTTCTGAAGAATTAAAATATGATCAACTAAAAAAGTGTATAATGAAACAAAACACATGTGTAGAAGAAAACAAATGTTATTTAGAAGTAAAATATATTAAAAAAAACAAATTTAATAAGTATGATGCTATTATTGAAGTAGATGTTACGACATTTAAAAATATAATGGATGTAGGCAAATTAAATATTGAATGGGATAGGTGTAAAGTATATGAAGACATATTCATATACCGTTGTTATAACTGTTATGGTTATAATCACAAAGCCAGTGAATGTAAAAATAAAAAAAATTGTATAAAATGTGGTTCGGAAGAACATTTAATAAATCAATGCAACAAAAAAGAAAACTGTGTGAATTGCTGTAGAGCAAATAAATTACTAAATCTTAATTTGAATGTGGAACACAACTCCATGGATAGAAATTGTTCAATTTATAAAAGATACGAGCAAAATTACTATAATAAAATACAATATAATATAGTATAGCAATTAAAAAAATCAAGTTCATATGGGAAACAAGAATCAGTAACTGGGATATTAATTAATGCACAAGGTTATTTAAAACATAAAGAGGAAATAGAATTAATTACTGAAAAGGAATATCCAATATTTTTAGGGTTAACTGAAACCCATATCACAAATGACATTGAAGAATTTGAACTAAATATTGGCAATTATAATATAATTAGATGTGATTCTAATTCCAGACATACAGGAGGTGTTATACTGTATATTAGAAATGATATAAAATTCAATACTATATTTAAAAATAATAAAGATAAGACATACTGGTCTATCACAGTTAAGATTTTTATTGAAAAAATTCCCATAATATTATGTATAGCATACAGATCTCCAAATAGTAATCCGAATATATTCATAGAATTTATAAATAATATTGCAGAATGGAGTTTTGATCAAATTTTGGATACTGTTTTAATTGGAGATTGGAATTTTAATTGGAACAAATGTGAAGATTTTTACACAGCAAAATTAGAAAAAATATCAAATATATTTGGTTTAAGACAATGTGTCAAAGAAAATACAAGGACTAATAATAGATCGAGCACATTAATAGATTTAGTATTTACCAACAACAAAAAAAATTATTGTGAAGTAAAATCAACTCCAAGAATAACTGACCATTCAATTGTATATATTTATATAGAAAAACATAATGAACTTAAGTTTAAAAAAACAAAAAAAATTGATATAATTAAAAAAATTAATTTTAATAAATTAAGATTAGAATTACAAAAATGTGACTGGAATGTAGATAATATGGATGTTAATAGGATATGGAACAAAATTTATAAGAATATAGTAGATTGTAAAACAAAAAGTCAATATAATTTTAAAAAGGAATATCGTTACAACCCAAAACCGTGGTTTAATGATGATGTTAAAAATGCTATAAAGAAAAGAGATGAGTCATACAAAATTTTTCAAATATTAAAAACAGAACAAATAGAATATAAAGTCTTTAATGAAAAATGGAAAACATACACACAATGTAGAAATATGGCAGTCAAAGTATTAAGAATGGCTAAAAAGAAATGGTATGAAAAATTGATAGATGAAATACAAAATGATCCAAATAAGATGTGGAAATCAATAAAACAATTAATTAATCCAACTCAGAAAAACGACATAATAAAAATGGAAATTAATGGAAATATATATCAAGATCCTTATATAATGGCAGAAAAAATGAATACATATTACATTGAGAGCATAGAAGAAATTGTAAATTCAATACCAAGGATTAGTAATTTAGTACAATATAATAATAAAACATTAATTGTAAAATTTAGTAAATTTAAATCAGTATCATTAGATGAAATTCATAACATAATATGTAAATTTAAAAAAGGAACTAGTACTGATGAACTAGATATAAATATAATTAAAGAAACATGGGAAATAATAGGAACTAAATTAAATTATTTAATAAATAAAGCACTCTCCTTAGGAGAAATGCCTGAAAATTTAAAGATTGCTACTATTGTACCTATACCTAAAATAAAAAATAGTAAAAAAGTTGAAGAAATGAGACCAATCAACATGCTACCGTGTATAGAAAAAATAATAGAAGAAGTAGTAATCAAACAATTAAAGGAATTTATTACTTCTCAAAACATAATATGTGAACAACAATCGGGATTCAGAGAAAAGCATTCGACTGAAACTGCATTACAAGTAGTGATAAATGATTGGCTGTTGGCTAAGGATACAAACAAAATCATTGGAGCAGTTTTCTTGGATTTCAAGAGAGCCTTCGAGACAATAGACAGAGAAATAATGTTGAAGAAATTGGAGAATATAGGTATAAGTGATATAGTTTTGAGATGGTTTAATAATTACTTATATAAAAGAAAACAAAAAGTTAAGATAAATAATGTATGTTCTGAAGAGAGGTTAGTGTATTATGGAGTACCACAAGGGTCTAAATTGGGACCATTGTTGTTTGTTTTATATATGAATGATATAGTTAATAACGTAAGAAAATGTAAAGTTCATCTATTTGCGGATGACACATTGATCTATTGCATGGGTGATAACATTGAAGAAGTTGTGAGTAATTTGAATGATGAATTAGGTGTGTTAGAGATATGGTTAAAGAATAATGTACTTAAATTAAATGAGAATAAAACTAAATGTATGTTTATTAATTATAAAAATGTGTTAGATGATAGTACCAAAATAGTAATAAATAACTCTAATATAGAAATAGTGGATAATATAAAATATTTAGGAGTAATTGTTGATACAAAATTAAACTTTAAAGAACATTGTAATTACATATTAAAAAAAATTAGTAGAAAAATAGGTTTATTATCTAGATTAAGAAATATATTAAGTATAAATACAAAAAAATTAATTTACAATAGTATAATATTGCCCCATTTTAATTATTGTGCAACACTATTAAATATGTTAAATAAATTAGATAAACAAATGTTGCAAAAATTACAAAATAGGGCAATGAGAGTAATCTTAAATAAAAATAGATTAACTAATTGTAAAAGTATGATTGATAGATTAGAATGGTTGAATGTTCAAGAAATATTGAGTATGAATGTTTTAGTATTTATATATAAATTAGAAAATAATATGTTACCACACTATTTTAATAAGTATTTAATAAGAAATAAAGATGTACATAAATATAATACTAGAAATAGAGAAAATTTAAAGATAATTAAGTATAAGAAAACGAGTACGGCTAGGGGAATTATGTACGGAGGTTTTAATTTATATAATAGTCTTCCAAGAGAAATCCGAAACAGCAAAAATATAACGGGTTTTATAAATGGAATAAAAAAATACCTTCGTACATATAGAAATAAAATATTATAATATTAAGTCTTTATTATTGTATATTTTTTCTTTCTGTTATGTATTTTTTATATATTTTTATATATGTTTACTAAATTTGTTAGATGTAAAGATTAGCTATTAAGCTAAATAAATTAATAAAATAAAAATAAAATAATGCATTAATAATTAATTATGGATATGTGTTGGAATATGTTTTGTTACTTTAGTTTTGCTTAGGCAATAGCAAGATTTTGCATAAATATTTTAACTACTGCTTTACAAAAAAAAAATACCCTTTGCTAGACCACGAATATGATAATTCTAAGAAATTTTCTCAGTAAAAAAAACGATACAGTGTAGCAAGATTTTTTCGGTTTTACAAAAACAAACTGGTTACCGATTTGCGTGTTTCTTCCGGATGCGGAAAACCATTTGCGCTTATCTTGCCTTTCGTCAAGATAAGCGAGAATGACGATTCAAATAAATACCTAATGGTTGATAAAAATGTTTTGACGTCATAAAACAACTGAAAGGCTACGTTTAGACGCGCCACTTGCCTTTTTATTTGTTCAACTGAACAAACATTAAAAAAATAGCATTAATAACACAGAATCGATTTTTGGTGCGCACAAAAAAAATAAAAAAGATACACTTTGACTTTTGTGGGAAAGCTTCCAGACGTTTAGGTTTTATTTTGTGTAACCTGTTCGCCGTGTGTCTGGGGAACCATAGAATTTATACAGACAAAAAACCGGTCAAACAAAACAGTACAAAAAAGAGTAAACATTTCGGTAGAGGCGGCGCTTCGAACAGTTAGCGCGACGCTTCTCAAAATATTTTAGATGCGCTTTTAAACGACCATTTAAAATTAAACAGGACTTCAATGAAGTTTTCAGCTGAACACTATTGACTCACTTTTCAATATTAAAACTAATAAGCAAAGTTTGAAATTTATTTTTCAATCAAATCGGCCGTTTCAATTTCAAGTCTGAATTGAAAAGGTTAAGACAATATATATTTGATTTAATTCGAAAATTGCAATAAATCCGTGTAAAAATACGACAAGTGGTTCTCAATATAATCACAGACTTAACAGAAATCTAACTTTCATATATAGAAAAAAAAGTATGCATGATTTATCTGATATAATATAAACTTGAATATTAGATGTCTACACAAACTTAATTTTAAAAGGCATAATATAGTTATGTATCAATCCTATTTTATAAATTTCTAATTACATAAATTATATTTATTCATTATTATACTGACAACATGAATATATAAACCAAATCGATAAACAAAAAATTAGCAAAAAAAAATTGGCACTTGTACCTCTTTCACTTCCAGTATTAAGACTAAGGCTATAATTGATTCGCATTATTCAGTCAGTATATAATCTAATTATTGGTTAGGATACAGTAATAGAACCTAATTATGCAAATGCCATATTTGTAATGGGATGTTATGGCACTGTAATTTTATTACCCATTCTCAATACATATCCGACATGGGACTCAGATATACTTTTATAAAGGTTAAACAACCATGTATTTTTTGCGGAATTTTCTAAAGGCGCAATACTTAATTTATATAAGTTTTAAAACAACTATGGTTTAGTTTTTGATTATATAAAATAAACCCTGATAATATGACCTTGAGATAGCGATACATAATTTCAACTGTATCATTATTTTTTATGTTTAAAACTTATGTTTTTTGAGAAAAAATATGCTTCAATAAAATATTTTTTTATTACATTTTTATGATGTAATATTATATTTACATATTACATGTTGAGATTCAGGTATTTTATTGTTAAAATTGATTTTTAAAATAGGTGAAATATTCTGTATATTTTTTATATTACAATCGTTTTTTGCTGTCAATTAACAGCGAGGTACCGCAGCTTGCGAGCGTACGGGTACTGGACGCTCAACTTTTTAGGCTTTAAATTTATTTTTTGCTTGATTCTGTTCATTTTTTAATATTAATATAATTTAATTGTTACAATTTGATACCTAAACTATTGTGTAATAACGCTTTAGCGAAGATGGAATTGTATAAATGCGATGAAAGAGCATTTTATTGATATTAACTGGTTAAGTTAGTTTAACTAATAATATTTCATTATAATTCAACATTAATTTTTTGCATACGGGAAACGAGAATTTTCGATTATCGGTTGAAAGCGGGAGAAAAGGACGAAACATTTTTGTACTACGGTATTACAATTTTTGCCTTCAACGCGTATCGTAAATAAACGCGTATCACAGTCGACTGAATTTTAACTAAAGCAATTAATCAATACATATCTGGATGTAATATTTTTTTAAAAACATTTCCAAAAAAATAAGGCTTTGTAACCTTAAGGGGTGTGACTTCGTAGCCAGTGAGACGCAGTTATTAGTATATATATAGTACAATTGGCGAGATGTTTTCTCCGAGCGGTGGTGGAGAAGCTGGCGCAGGGATGATGTCCGTGAAAGATCCTCAGAGGTATTGTAAATGCCTGCAGCGAGAGTGAGACAGTTGCTCACTCTCGCTGCAGGCAGTAAAAAAAATATTTGACTTTACATCTTTAAAAAATATTTATTATAACACAGAGGCAAAAAATCAGTTTTAAATAAATTTAAAATATACTACATATTATGATATTTTTAAATAAAACATAAAAATGCAATTAGAAAATATTTTAAGTAGCTCAATAAAATAATTAAAATTATAATTGAGGGTATCTAATAAACTACAACTTAAATAATAAAATAGTTAAATAAATAAATAAGCGTGTGTATCTTATCTTTGTGACAAAAATGTAATATTTTAATAATAAACAGATTATTGATTATCTCTAATCGATTAAACGTTAGATGCATAAAGGTTCTATGCTACCAAAAAAAGCAGTAAAAAAAATAATTCAAGAAAAATAATTGACGCTGCTCGTATTTTAAGATCGAGAAAAAAGAACAAATGCTCATTTCGACGAGTTATTTTCTGACGAATGTCTGCGGGTTGAAAAGGGTTCTTCTGCGAGAAGAAGTTTTTGCGACCCGCCGAGGTCAAGTCGCGAAACCGACTTTTACGATCCTCGAACGCATAAAATTCATGAATGAATGAGTTCTTCTTCCACAGCGATAAACATATCAAACTGGCAACCAAAACGAAAAGGGAATGTTGTGCCTTTGAAATAGTTTCGGGCACAGGGCGGTGACCGGTCCTCTCCTTTTCTCTTCACCTCCGAAGTACCATGTGAACAAAGGTAAAGGAATAGTTGCCCAGAGGGGTTGCTCAAGCACTAAGTGGTTCGATACAGTCTGACAAGGGTTGTTAGAGCTTGCGTCAATAGTGATCTATTGGTGGTGGATAGATGATGTTCAGTGAATAACTTTTGATTATTATTAAAAAGTGAAGCGTGACTAAAATATAACTACAAATTTCATTTTTATAATATTTTACCTCCATATTCTTATCATTTCAATGACCTCTTTTTATTATTATTTTTAGTCAAATATGTGTCATCCTATTTTGATATATATATATTGATGTATTCTACAAATTATAGATTAAGTTTTCCAGTTATTCAATGCGATAATGATAATTTAATATCTGGAAATGGTCTATAATGTCCTTAATAAAATGAATAAATTAAATGTATGTATATTCTGAACTACCCTTGAATTGTACAATTTATTCTAGAAGTGAGAGGTTCATAGGTAACAAGACGGACGCGAGATGTGTTCTAATCTTTGGAATAATAATAGGAGGCGGCCGAAAGCGAAAGGGTTTTGTCGAGTAAAAAAAACATTGACCAAAAAGAAGTTCATCTTTAGCGATGGCAAACATTTTCACAAGCTGTTAAGCCTTTAAAATATAAATAAAGAATTAATAGTTATTCAAATTATTTATAATATCAATAATGAATTATCCTATCCTATTTATTTATTTTTTAATTATTTATCTATAGATAGATTAACTCTGGATTCCAATCGTCTAATTTACATTTCTTGAACATTAGAAAAACACTTCGTATTCTACCTGTACTCATTGAAGAGCAGCAGCAGCGGTCAGGTCGAATTGAAAAATTCCTAGAATTCAAGGCGGTTAACAAAAACTAGGTGTAAACAACTTCATTCATCCAACTCGTTGAGGATTTAACGCGGCGAGGCTGTCCATAATATTTTATAGCCTCGAGATAATAATATTTTCGAAGAGCTAAACGAGCATCCTTGTGCCCTTCCGAAGGAAAAAAAAACAAAGATCCATATTTACGATAAACGAAGCATGTGAATATCACGAAGAGCTTACAAAGTTGTCATAATAATACTGCACAAAAAGTGTTTTGCCATAAAGTTTAATTAAACACTTCATTGTATGCAGGGCCGCCGAAAACAATGATTCCGGGCCTCATGGCAAAAATGGCATTTTATATATTTTTTAATATCGTAATATAATTTCTTGAGTAAATAATAACAGGTACGAATTAACCTTTTCTATATTACAAATGAATATAAAACGTCGTATTTTCTTTGCTGCTCAGTGTTGCCATATAATGAATTTCCAGTCCAGGTTAAAAGCAATAAAATCGTGCCATCGCGGTTAAAACGCTCAATTATCAAACGTGTATATTAAGATTTTTTATGGCAATATTACGAGTGAGAATCGAATAAAGCATATCTAAACTGAATTTTGATCAATAGGAGAGCGCAAAAAACAATTATCCCTTCTCGGAAATCTCAGTTATTACGTCTTCGAAAAAAACTACGAACGTTGAGTGTTGAATGGACCAATTTTACCTGAATTTTTCAATGTAATCAGAGTGATCCGTCTTTTACTGTTGTAACGCTTATCTCTTGTTAAATTCAATGAGAAATTTTCATATTTAATATGTTTCGAAACGCGAGGTGGTGCACGCATGAGGAATCCAAACATCGTATCGATTTAAAAATATCGCGTTTTATAATTAAAATAGCAGCATTTGTACCCAAAAAAAAAATTGTCTTTATTCGTTGCGAACATTAAGAATAGAACGAATCATTTCTGTCTGATTTTTTTAACCTCAAAGTATTTGTGAATTGCTTGTGCATGAAATAAACAAAGCAGACGGTGGAAATATTCAGTTCTCTACTATTTTTAACGCCTATATCTTGTTAAGTTCATAAGAAGTTTTTATATTTTACCTATTTTTAAATGTGAGGTGGTGCAGGCATGAAGACGCACAATTGTTTTTTTTTATTTGCTCATAAATGTTTATTTATTAATCAAAGTCGATTAATAGTTAACTAACTTTATTACCCCGGCTTGTTCCTAAACAGATTCAAACTCATTTTATTATTTGTTACTACAAATACGTGGTTGTATATTTATTGGCGTATTTATAATGGCGTTATTTTGGAAATAATATTAAAAGCTGAAAGTCGAAAATTGAATGAAAATATTATCTTGGACAGTACCAAGTATTACACCCACAAAATATAGTCCATTAAATAATAATAATGTTAAAAGTTGAAAATAGCACAGATGAACTCTAGAAATAGCAGCTAGAATGACATGTGCAAATGTTCAAATGCGAGAAATGTATTTTCTGTTTTAAAGTATAAATAGTTTTCAAGATTTCATTGACTCTTTAAAATGAAAAATGATTTTCATGCATTGATAAAATAAGCAAAACATAATTACATGTTTATAATGCAATGCATATTTTGATCTAATTTTGAAGCTGAGTTTGCTTTAAAAAATACGTAAAAACGTATTTTTTCAAACAAAAAATACAAAAACGATTAAAAAGGAAAATTAAATATAATAAGAACCTAAGAAATATATTTTTTATATGATAAAAAAATCGTAGCTTCATTTAAAAATCGTAGATAAAAATCAATCGGAGTAATGCTAAGTATATAAAGCGTATATCCGTATCGTGTGCTTTAGAGCTAATAGTATGGGTATAAACCGAAACTTGCCATCACTTTCTTAATTATGAATAATGATGAAATGGATAGCTCTCGAACTGACTGTGTTAACGCAAATCAGATATAATAGCATCTGTCAGATAAGTTATATTTTCACTGATAAAAATATATATCTACTGGTGAAAATGTATTCCGATATACTAATTCCACTGAAAAGACAGTTTTAAAAATATTTTCGGGATAGATATAACTACACCGAAAAATAAATAATGGTTAGTACGTATGAAGTTGAAATCATATAATTTTACTAGTAAATAAATTATATTTTTACTGATAAAAATATATATCTACCGGTGAAAATGTATTCCGATATGATTTCACTAAAATTACATATTTTTGGGATAGATTCAAGACTGTTTTTTTAGATTTTCTTTGAGGGATAACCCGGAAATTTCTGGTTTAAAATCAGAAATGTAATTTTAGCTTTTTTCAAGGAGGAGGGGGGGGGGGTAAAAGTTCTTTAGTCAGTGGTCTTAAAAGTTTAAATGTTTCAATTTCATTTACATCAATAGTATTTCATTAACTGACATGCATTTTTCTAGTCAAACTAAAGGGGGGGGGGGCAAATACTTCACTTGTACCCCTCCCCAATTACGTACTTGGGCGTAACGTCTATTAAACGAAGCACTTTTAAAGTTGCTTGTGGCGGTATAGACAATCCATCAATGCTCGGTGACGTTAGAGTGCCTTAGAGCATGGTTTCCCAAACTATGTTCCGCGGAACACTGGTGTTCCGCGAATCCAAAATATGTGTTCCATGGAGCCTAAATAGATATTTCACAAAAATTTGGAGTAAATTAAAAGAATGAACATATTCTACTTCATAATGAAGGCGAAGATTTTAGTACCTAGAAATTGGGGTACAGCAAAATAAGCTAAGTGTTCCGCCAAAATTTTCGGATTTACGAAGTGTTCCGTCGCTCAAAAAGTTTGGGAAACCCTGCCTTAGAGAATCGCGATCACGTCCCTCATTCCTGCACGTCGCGGACAGGACGTCAGCGCTTGCAAACGCTCGAAAAAAATATGATCTAGTACTCAAAATATAGCTTCAAATTAATTACACATATATCATTAAGTGATTTATTAAAATGAAATCAAAGCAGTATTAAATCAATAATAAATAAAGTTATTTTATCTTTGTGGCAGATAAAAAATCGAAATAATAATACAGTCTAATTCAATGCCGAATGCCAAAGCGTTTTACGGCTTGATCATTTATTGATAATAAATTTATAAAGAGATAAAATCAATTCTATAGTTTCTAAAAGGAATAAATAATAATAGCGATATTCGCCAAATTCTCAATATAAACGATGACCGCGGATGCAAATCGTCATCACATCACCTCTCGTCATCGTCGTCGTTAAAAGTGTTAAGCAACATCGAAATAATTGAGCTCGCAGCCAAGAACTCGAGGTTCAGTTCCTAGAATCGCTAAATAATGCACCGCGCGGCTCCTCTTTTTATTTCCCTTCTTCTGCTTTATAGCTCCTCTTCTTATTTTTTTCACCTTGACAAACCACCTTTGCGATAGCCGCCGTTTCGCCGATAAAACCACACACGATCTCAACATGGAATAAGAATAAAAAACTCTCGGAGACCTACCGAAACTGGGTCGACCAGATTTTCCAACCATAAAGCATCGAGCTGTAGATACTTATTTAAAAGTTGATCAAAGCAAGTGTCCCCATCTACATTATTGATTATGTTTACATTGTTGCTTTGTAAACATACACAGGTGTCTGTGTCGGCTGATAGCCAATAATGTAATAAATTATCGAGTTGTCACGCACTCAACGGCGACAGTACTTCATAATGTAACGTGGTATAGTTCGTACTCATTAATGCAAAATTATTCATTTAGAATCAGATTGTGGCTCTAGGCGCGTTTCTTACAAATTAAGTACATAATGAAGACCGGCACCTGATCAGAAAAACATGCATTACCAATATAATACGGTAGATAGGAACAGTTTGAATCATCGTTTCCGAAAAATGTAAAACTCTGAATACAAACACAGACCAACAAAAAATCAAAGTAATTTTAAATTTGCGAAATGCTTTGAACTTCAATTTTGTCTAAGTATTGTGCCGAATTTCTGTTGTAAATAGTAGAGAATCCATTTTTTGTCGCACAATGCGAAAATCATTGATTAATTCTCCATATATGTTTTTAGCACACGAGCGCAAAAAATAGATGCAGTTCATAAAGCGAATCAGATTATTGAGATTGTTATTTGATTGAAAGCGTTTCAATCAACTCCTCATTAGATCTTCAAATCTCTCCACATACAACAGTAATAATTGAAATCGAATCTAATCGAATTTAACGAACATATTTAGCGATTCACGATAGCGATTGTAATCAGATTTGAGTGCCATTTTCTACATCAAGAAAAAACACACGCCTGCTCATTATTTGCATTTTCAAGAACAATGAAAAATACGTGACTGGAGTTTTTGGCGATTGGTGAAAGTTCAAGATGATGTGATCAATGTGATCAGAAGAACACGTCTGATTATTTTAAAAATAAGAATGCTATGCTTAAATTTAATAATAATCACAAAATTTTCAAAAAGCAGTTTGATCTTCAAAATTCACGTTTACCTTGATGCTGTCCAGTTAGAAAAAAATGATAATAAAAGAGCAAGATGATGGCATAAGACAAGAAGAAGAAGAAGAGTGCACTGAGAAAAAAATAATCTATTTTGGTGGCATGCGTTCATGTATCATCGCCGAAAAACGTGAGCTGAGGGCCATAATTAGATACGGTCTACATCATGGTCGGATTTGATGTTGCAGAATTGATTCGCTGCCACGTGAGGTCAACTTCGTGGAAGGAAGACCGCAGGAAGTCTCCAATATATCTATCTGTAACTATAGGCGCGTACACCTGAGCAAATTTTTGGCGGCGACGCTTCACCTAAAAGAAATATTCTCGGAAGGTCTACCTAAGGTACTAACGAGTGACATAGGTGCCAAAGACCACCCGACGATTCGGACGCTGCACACAACTTACCGCCTATTCTTGGCACGTTCTTTTTCTAAGATCCGATCAGTAATTCATCAGAGGCATAGTTGATGTGAAAAGATAACTTAAAAGCTTTGCGGGACATTATTTTCGCTCAAAATACAGTGAAGTGTCATTATTCACCTTAAAAATAAATTATTTGATTTTTGGGATAAATTCTAAGAACCTCAATCTTTGAAGTTCAATTTAAAAATGCGCATATAAAAGGACCTTAGTTACAATACTAACAAAACTAAAGCTATAATACTAGAAACGTCCAGATGAATTTAATCCCATGTATTATCGAAATATTAAAATATTTTTCAAATACAGATTCTTCTACATAAAAAATATCTCTAAACTATATTTTATATCATATTTTAATCGGAATTTGATTAGAATTATATTTTATATATGTATGTGAATACCAGAAATGTCTTTAAAATATATCAACAAGATTTTTACAATACTGTTAAAATATAGTGGTTATTGAAAAAAGTATTAAAAAATGTTTTTTAATGGATATAACGGACTACTATTGTAGTTTTATACATAAATAAAAATTAAAGTAAATTATAATTTTATATGTACACATCGTATGTGGGGTTCGGAAAATTTATCGCCAGCAATTAATGTTAGCAGTTTACCATCGCGTCAATTGCTCGCATAAATAATTTATATCCTACAAATGATCACTAACATATTTCATCGCCAGGCAATACATATTAATTAAATTGAAAATAATGTGATATTTTTATAATTTTACATTAATTATATGTATTGTCTGGCGATAAAATATGCTATTTATTTGATCTATTGAGGCTGCAGTAAATTGCTAGCGGTAAATTGCGGGTGATAACTTTTCTCATACTCACATATAAACATCACTAAAATATTAATAATTATCATTTACAAGCATTTTAGTACAGAAAAGTTTTTATTTCTACTATAAAAATCTCGAGCCCATAATGATACTACAAATTAGTTTAATAGTCTATCATAATCAATCATAAAATTATATTTAATGAAAAATTAACTGTTCAGTCAAAAATTCAAAAAAAGTTATTTGATAAAAGCTTGATTGCAGTTACAATAAAGTTATATTTTTAATAGTATCACTGCGCGGTTGATAAAAATAACATTTATATAAAAAAAATTAAAATAAATTATATGTATTGCCTGGCGACAAAATATGCTAGCGATCAAATGACGCGGCGATAAACTGTCAGTGATTAATTGCTGGCGGTGACTTGCACCCCGTTTTATATATGGGATATAGCGGGGTGAAGACACTACAACTGCCGTATTTTAATCGGATTTCCATAAAAGTTTTCTTAAGAATTGATTATGTAAATATCTTAGCTAAGTCCTTAAGCCAGTTTAATCACACTTTGTTTCAAAATGCCAGCTATTTATAAAATTCAATCAAAACAACTTCGTTAAAAAGTCGTAGAGAAAAAACATTATTTAACTACATATTATATGCTATCTAGGTTATAACGGTTTTTGAGAACACATAACTTCCATAAAATTTAGTGAAAATAGACTATTTGACTACAATATTCTGATTAAATTTGTTAGTCAGATAAATCCGCCACATAATTTTAAAATGGCGGTTATTTCAAAAACTAAAAAAAAATTCTTGTAATAAAAATACATAGAATATTATGGAGTGACAAAATGTTTTATAACTTATATATTCATATTAAATAAAAATTACACAAAAATAATATTTTTTTGGAAAGGCAAATATTTTCACACATTTTTAAATACAGAAATTTTGGTAACGCTTGCGTGAAAATTTAATAGTAATATTCTAGAGCAGTGGAAGCTTTGGTAATTGTTAGTTAGCACGGCGCAACGCTCAAATTTGACAGTTGCGAAACGTTAATTTTCTGTTTAAACCCAAACCCTAACCTAAACTATTATAAAAATGGTATAATACAGACATTTAGCTAACACTTGCGCGTGGAAATTTAATAATAACAATCTAGAGCAGTGGAAGCTTTGGTACTTGTTTGTTAGCACGACGCCACGCTCAAATTTGCTAATTGCGAAACGTTCATTTGCTGTTCAAACATAAATTAATATAATAATAATTAACTTGTTTAGGTCAGGTTTGGGTTTTAACAGCACTGAAAACGCAGTGGGGAGTAATAATTGTTTTTTTTATAAGTGTGGCGCCGTGCTAACTAACAAGTAGCAAATATTTTTGTGGTCGCAAAATTAAAAAAAAGCCAAATACTGCCTTTTATTTAACAAAAATAGTACCGGTAACATAGCGAAATAATATAATATTATCGTTTATATTAATTTCTGTGACGGCAGCAGTGGTAAACAAATGCCAAGCAACGCGACACAGATCGAGTGCTCTCTCAGACTCTTAGCGACTGCCGGACAATCAACTGATAAAGATGACGTGTGACTTGTCCAGATACAGATTTGATTTACAGAACACAGAGGTTTTTGCAAACGCATATTTCACATTTAATTATTAAAATAAAAGGTTATTGAATGTTTCATCATAAAAAAATATTTATACCCAGATGCAAAAATAAAACCATTTTATTTAGAGCTCTTACAAGCCAGAAGCATAAGCGAAAGTCAATAAAAAAAATTCATTTCAACTAGTTTGACGAAACAAAAAATGGGATTAGAAATGAAAACAGTTTGCGCACCACTAATTTAAAGCGCAAAATTCAAATACCAGTAAATGAAATATGTACTAATGTTAAATACCTATATATTATATAAACATATATAAATTAAAAATATATGCTTTTAGAATATATAGTCGAAGCAAAAGAGGTAAATAATTTTTTTTACTAATATATACATATTTTATGATATAATTATTTTCATTTTATAATAATTTAAATTAACGTAAAAATTACATACGTTAGAAGAAAGCTAATAACATTACAGTTCATATGTATATAGAGCCATATACGGCTCACGAGCCGTATATCACAAATGACCGTTGTTTGGATTCAAGTAATAAAAACTATAAAATAATTATAAATATGCTTCATTAGACTGGAAAGCATGAAAATTTCTCATTATAAAATCCAAAATTCAATCTGGACCTTAGCCAAAGGTAGGCACTGATGTAAAACCGAAATAAATCAGACGGATAGTCTCCGACGCCATCTTCAATCTATAATAAACGTATTTTTGCACAATTTGCTATATCGATATAGTGTTAAATAAAGCAGCACGTGTTGAGATTTTTTACATCAACAAAGGCCAAAGACCTCCGAACACAAGACATGAAGATTGTTTGTAAATAGAACGAGGTGAATCTCCATTATTCTAGGAAGTGTAAATTCTATATTTACCATACAATATTAAGAGCGAAATAGCATGCAAATGTATAATTCGAGTATTTCGGTTCATTGCGTTCAGCGGCTCTCAACAATTTCGCGCTTACGGTTCAGCGACGATTCTAATCTGGACTGTTATCCGATCCGCTATTGTAAAAATCGGTAATAGACAGAAATAATGCGAAGATTGCTTCCGATGCGCGGATTTATGAATTTATTACCAATTTTTTGGATACGGTTTCTAAATTGAAATAACATGTTGCAGAATATCGATCCGTTAATTTAATAGAGGATAAGTCCCGCAAGCAGTGAAACAGTAACGACGCTAATGGATTGTGGAAATATGCGTTAAAATGGAAAATGTGCTCCAATATCATAAGACCAATTAAATAGCCATCTAGGCAACGTTAATCTGCTGTTAATTTCTGATCATAAAGCAAATGCTTAATTGATACGTAATATGTAATAGGATTTTAATCAATGCTCTTGAAAAAAGTATAATAACGTTATGTTACACAGTTGGGTTGAAGTCACTTAAAAGTTATAAAATTAGTTAAGATATAATGCTTTTTGACAGGCCTGCTGAAAGGGGGTAGGAAAGGGGACAAATCTGGAAAAAATCATAGTAAGAATATATTTATAAAAAGTAAGGACCGACCCCAATAATGAATATGAACTAAAATACAGTTATTTTAAATGTATTTCAGGTATATGTTCCTTTAGCCCTTTTTATACATATTATATTATACAATAAATAAAAGGAGCGGAACATTGCCTTCAAAAGCACACACTTTCTAGGTAATATTTTCACAATGAACATTGTTATTCAAAGGGGCAAAACAGTCTCAAATATATCCCGAAAATATTTTTTAAAATATGTCATTTTATTAAAATCATATCGGAATACATTTTGCCCAATAGATATATATTTTTACCAGTAAAAATATAAATTATCTGGCAGGTGCTAGTAAAATATATATTTACATACTTATCATTATTTATTTACATCCGATACATAAATGTTACAGCTAATGTGTATTTTTTGGTAAAGTTACATTTTTACCAGTTAATATGTTTCAGAGACCAGCAAGAAGTCTATTATGGGTTATTCGAGAAAAAAATATTTCTTGTGTGTGTTGTGATAGACCATTGGCGTTCCATATGACAATATATAATAAGACAGTTATTTTGTAATTTTAGAGAAAATTTATCACAAAATTTTGAAACATACTCAAAACTATTGTCTACAGTTTTTAAGACTAAGCAGGAACGTCATTTGAGGGGAGAGGGGACAGGTGGGGTATAAAAATATACATAGATATTATATGTAATATAAAAAAAATAATGAAAAACACAGAAAAATAAGATGTTCTACTAAATTTGTCAAAGTCTGCGTTTCTTTTGCTGCAAATACCCACACAAAACTGCTCAAAATATTAATTTTTATAAAAAAGTTCCTCAATAATCAAATATTGACATTCACTGAAACTAACGGCCAGTTCGTCTTTAATTTCTGCATTAAGAAGCTTCGTCTAATACGCCACAATTGACCTTTTAATTGACACCATTGAACGTAACAAAAGTGCTTTGTCCAAAATTGGCTCACTGAGACAGCGTTGCGTAAAAATATAAATATCTATCGACTTCTATACACCTTAACAAATTTCAAATTTAGATTTAGAAGAGAAGAAGTAAAAATTAGAGCGCAAAATCCATTTTGTATCGATTGACCCGAAGAGGAATTCGTGGGCGTGAGAGCGTCTGTTTTTTATTGTTGTTATCGAAGAGCCAGAAATTCTGCAATTGGATCGAATTAAGAACAATGTCATCTCCGAGTGCATATTCTGGAAGACCCGTAGAGATCAGATTGTGAATGACAATGGATAATTGCAGCTTCGAAAGCGAAGAACGCTCTCCAATGGCAAAACAATGCGACGCGATTAGAAAATGGCGTGTAAACATACGACACGCTATCGGCTCTCTTTGAGGTGTTGCTACATGCAAATGTTTATTATTATTATCGTTAACTATGTATGTATATATGTACATACATGACATATGATTCGTGTGAAATTAGCTTAGACACAGTATAAATATTTCATTACTTAGTGAAACGGTGCGTATGAAATGTCGGATTTTTTATATAATATATTTTATAAAAAAATATTTTATATCTATTTACAAATTATCTGTAATATTAACAATGATTAAAAACGTTACATAATACTTCTACCAATTATTTTCAATATTATTTTAATATAAAAGTAGCTCAATTATTTAAATTTAATTTTTATAACTGTACAAAATCGTTATCATAAACGTGGCGCACACGAGCGTTAATATATTTATGACACACAATAATAAAATGTTTTTATTGAATTTTTATATATGTATGTATATGTACATACGTTGAATTTAGAACAACATTTCAAAATATGGTGTTATATAAATCCATTCAGTGCCTCTCAAATGTTTTACTTAAAATTAAATAAATCGATTCAGAAATCACGGTCAGTGGAACACTAATTCGTCAATATTTATAAGTAATAAAGAGACTGAAATGTTTGAAAATCATCTCTATAAAAACGCTTATACAATCGTCATCACTCCTCTTTATATTATATAAAAATTTATAAAATTATGGTACTATTGTGAAAGTTATCAGTTACCAATATTTATATTTGTGGTTGTAAAATTAAAAAAAAAATTGCTGAAAAATATAGATTTTTTATTCAACAAAAATCAAGTATCAGTAAAATAGCGAAATAAAAATATATGTTCATTTCTGCGGCAGCAGGGTCGAATAGATTGAGTGCCACGATACGCGAAGTAGATCGCGTACTCTCTCAGTCTCTTAGCGACTGATGGGCAATCTATTGTAGATGCTGACTTAAATACAGATTTGAACAAATAAAAAAATACGAGTTCTTTGCAAGCGCATACTTGTATTTTAAAATAAAAAACATATACAACCACATGCATGAATAAAACTATTGTTTACAGTATTTCACTTTAACCACGATAACGATTAAAAAAATATATGCATGAATTGCGACAAAATTTTAAACAAAATGGGAGGTCAGAAATGAAAATGGTTTGGCATCACTGTTCTAGATTATAGCAATATTTTTTTAATGTAATAGAAAATTTTGCTCATATTTAATAAATTACATAAATATATTTTTATAGTGATATATAGTTATTTTTGTGTTAAGCTGTTTTTATCGTCTCTTTTATATATTTTTTTACTGCTATGTGCGACGCGTAGATAATTAACATTAATAAGATTTGTCTGTAGCATATTAAAAATTATTTCTCAGACTGCACAAATATATTATAATAGTCCAACAACAAAAATATATGAGTAAACAATTTTATTGCAATTGATTACTAGGAATATTTTTTAAAAGAATATGACATAAAAGTTACGTATACGGACTACTGTAAAATGCGCCGATATAAAAATATCTTAGAAGTTAATCCAAGTACGGATAAGATAAATATAAATATGCATTGTATTCAGAAGTCGTGAGATAAGATATTGCCACATACATACATACATTTTTATTAGTAGTTTGCTATTGAATTTGTTACAAAATGATCAATCTAACAAAACTGGATTTACACGATATCTTGATGATGTCATTACATTAAAAATATCATTCTATATATTTTTCATAAGTTATTATAAATTGAGGTGTGCCATTTTCATTCTTAAATAATTATTAAACTTTTATTTTTTAATATATACATACATGTATATATTAAAATCTTGTTTATATGACGTTAACAACAACATGTTTAAGGATTGCGTAAAGATTCAGTTGCTTCAAGAATGTAAATTTTCCATAGATTCGCATGCAAATAGAAATTTAGGAAATTTCACCTCTTCTTAAAAAGTCAAAGTATTATATTTTTAGATTAGCAACAACAAAAGCGATGTTTTCGCACGGGTCGTTACGGTTTTACGTAAAAATATCATAACGACAATTAAAATACACAATTTTCTTACACAACTTTTCCCAAGATCGAAAGCAGACGACTGTCGTCGTATATTAACAGCCTTTATTTTTATGCATGAAATTAGCCATTAATGATAATAAATTCATTATGACTTTGCTCTCCATCGAAAAATTCGCACGCTTGTCTTGATCCGAGACAATTTTCACTTTCTAGCGTGATGAGTTATAATTTATTTTTATTTATGAACCGATGACGGTAATGTAATTTTTTCAGATTTTCCATTAACGCCATGTTTTTTTTAATTTATTGCATAGTTAGAATATCAAAAGAAGCACTAGTGACATTTATTTATTGGGAGATTCGGTTGAATATTATAAGCTACAAAGAAAAAAAAACGTAGGACTAAAAAAGATATGACAAATCGTGCATAATATTTTCAATAGCAATTAAATTAGATTAACTTTGATTAAAAAATATTAAGGAAATCATATTTTATCTAAAAACAGATAATAGTGATATTTTTGTTATCCAATCTAACATATTTATGTGTTAATCAATGATTACTAAGCTTTTAAGACTAAGAATATATTCAATATTAAAAAAGTACTATCAACCCTTAAAAATTATGAGTAAAAATATTATCATTATTACAGAGATTCAAACAGAAGTATACAATAATTTAATTTCATTAGATAAATGCTATATAATTTTGAGTATAATATTTTAAACTAAAATACAGCTGTGGTCAATTGAAAGTTGACATTATTTTATCAACTTTGATGCATTTTTACACGTTTTTAAATTTATAATAGATAATTAAAATTGTAACCTTTCATTTTTCGTTAATACTGTTAAAAAAATACGGGAATTAGGAATGTATAATTGCGTCAATTCTGGGAAAGGTGTATTTTTTTCGTCGTCCCAGCATGTGCATAATGGCGAGCCTCCAACTCAACACGTGCGCTCGACTTTTTTTTTGTTCTATTCATAGAAAGCAATATGGAGGACATTTAAAAATTAGAAGCTTGCAACACAGCTTGCATAACATCTTAACAAAATTATTTCGACGTAATTTCACCTTTATTTTTAATAAATTCTTGTATTCTGCTGGCATCGATAAATACAGATTTTCAATTATTTAAGATTGATATCCTCTTCGCACACTTCCATGGTATGTTTTTTCAGTTCGCCTAAATTTTTTGATCGTTTTTTTTTAATTGTTGTTTTATGACTGCCTATAAGTTTTCAATTGGGTTCAAGTCGGTGCTGTTTCCTGACCATGGTAATGATGTAATTCCCATTCACTCTTTGAATTGTGTAGTCTATAGATTAGGATTAATATAGTGAGTGTGACTGCCGGCATGGCGCAGAATCATCTTTCAAAATGTTGGAATTAAGTCGTTTTATACAACCAATTTAAATATTTTTGCATTCATGGTGCCCTGGATGAAATTTACAGAGCCCAGTCCATAACTCCAGATCATCACATAGGGCTTGATGAATCGATTAATGCATAAGGGATGAAATATTTCACTTTTTCTACGGCACACAGTGGCTTACCATCTGCTCAAAAAAAAAAATTGAATTCGTCGGAGAAAGCCACTCTTCTCCAATCTTTGACGGTCCAATGGCAATGAGCTTTTACCCATTCAAGGTGATTCTTTTTCATATTCTCAGTAAATAGTGTTTTTTTGTTTGGTTTCGCGCCTTAAATCCAGCTGTTTGTCTCGAAATATTTGAGTTTGAAGTAGATTGCAATTCTGTTTGTATTTCAGCAGCAGTTTTGAATCGATATTTTTTATCTTCTCGAGCAGACGTCATAGGCTTCCGACCACCTTCTCCAGAATTCCGATCTCGCAATATTTTTTTATAAATTTTTGAATAGCAGAACCACTAAACCCCACTCTTTGCGCTATCTCTAGAATTAAAAACTTTTCTTTGAGATATGTTATTATTTTAGATTTTACCGTTATCGACATAATTTTAGGTTTATCTTTACATAACTGATGCTAAAGTGCAACTGAGAAGGCTTTACAAGTTAAAATATCTTGTAAATTATTACTACATATGACTGGACCATAAAAAAATACAATAGAACAAGTTTTAAGAAAAGAATAAAATTTTAATAATAGAATTCGTGCAATATTGCCTATAAACTTTTAATTGGCACAGCTGTATTTATTATTAGTATTATTATAAATACAAATATGACTCGCCGATGGTAACCAAAAGGTAGAATAACAATAGTATTATGCGTAGGGTAGAACGCATTGTCTGGCGCGCATCCTTTCCAAGCAAAAAGTAGCTTTTTCAACAATATTTATAGGCGATTAACGACTCGATATGGATGTGCAATATTTCCAATTATTATATATAATACCGTGTGTGGCGTTACTCTTGAGACGTTTTTCGTTAGATCAAAATGATTTTTAGAAAGACTTCTAAATTAAAACAAAGGTGCTTGAAACCTCTACAGAAAATTTAAATAAGATATTTAGCTGGATGGATCAAATATAAAAAATAAATATTAAATTAATAATTAATATTATTATTAATACAAATCTGACCATCACGACTCGGCGATGGTAAGCAAAAGGTAGAATAACAATAGTATTATGCGCAGGGTAGAACGCATTGTCATCCTTTCCAAACAAAAAGTAGCTTTTTTAGCAATAGAGGTGATTAAGGACTCGATATAGATGTGCAATATTGGCGTTAATTTCAAAATGCTTTTCGTTTTCGAATCGAAATGCTTTTTAGAAAGACTTCTAAATTAAAACAAATTGTGAAGGTGGTTGAAACCTCCACAGAAAATTTAAATAAAGCTATTTAGCTGGATATTAAATATTTTTAAACACATTTTTACAATACACGCTTTAAAATTATTATTAACACCGAGTTTCACTATTACGATCTAAAATTGAGGCAATATAACATAGCAGTTAACTAACTGAGATAACAGATAACCATCTATGTTTTTAATAACGTTGAAGAAGCTCGAAAGTGATCGTTAAACAACAAAGCCATGTGAGAATATACTAATTTGTAGCAAAAAAACTCATTAACTCGAACTCCATTGTTATTAACGAAAATTTGTGATATACTGTTCTCAAATTATGATATCTGATAACGATGGTTACATAGGCATAAGCAAACTGAGAACTGTTACGAAACACGACACAAAACATATTAGTGCAAATAAATTATACAGTGTCACAGAAAGTGAGTAGTTTTAATACAAAAGAAGAAACTTGTGTTTTCAAAAGATTTAGAGACATCCGCTTATATTATACTGCTATACAAAATAGTTATTTCCCAAAGATAATATATATATAAGCTATAAAGTTATATGACGTTTCCTTATTTATTTATTTTATTACACAATAGTTTACATGTTTGCAAAACTCTATTATAGCCACAACTAAAAGTATTGATTATTGCCCAGTTGTAACAGATTAGGCTAGCCCCTTGTTAAAACGGTAGATCATCCTCTAGTACATGATTATGTAATATACATTGATTATATGTATATAAAGCATTCGAAGAATGTATGTAGAATTGTACATCTCAATTTTGTTAGCCACCAGGAAGAGGAACCTATCCTCTTCACAGTTAGCCAAACCGGAATAATTAAACTAAATAATATCCATATTCGCAATGTAAAACGGGTAGTTAACGGTCCTACTGCGTGTTGCGTTCTGATGGCATTGACATTATCCAAGTACTTAAATTACTTCGTTCTCACGAATAACCAAGTTCAATGAAAACAACGTCCATTGTTGTCTTCCGTCATTGTTTACGTCTTGATCGAATTTTTGGTAGTACCGTGGCGAATTGCCTACGTAACGTAGCAAAGTTCATTACCACGAGCACCAGCAGGAGCAAACTACCGTAAAGTGTTTATAACGTTCATGGATGGTAATTTGCTGTGGACTTAGTGCAGTCGATGCAACAATGTTTGAGACGCGTTAGACCAGATTTGCTCGTGTTTTATATTCAGGAGTGTTGCAAACTTATCATTCGAGTCTTGAAGCTCTAGTCTCAAGATTCGTGAGAATGTTAGACAAACTTTTCGAATAAATTTTGCTTCGAAAAAATACTAAAAAGGATTTAAAAGTTTGCGTACATAAAATGTAGCAATCTCACATTAAGTTTCGGGCCGAATTCCTATGCTGTTGACAGTAAATGTATTTATTTTGTATGGATGCTTTGAAAAAAAATATTTGTTTTTCAATAGTCCAACAATAAATCAACTTAAAGCAGTATTTACTAAATAAAAAAAAAACAATACATCATATAACTAATCTTATCTTTATGGCAAAACTATTTTTAATTGAGTAATATTATTGAATGTTTTTGACAAAATACTATAAGTTGCATTTCAATGATTTCATAATTTATGTAGATAAATTGTAACGGCCCACATTTCGCCGAATTCCTTTGCTTTTGACAGAAAATGATATTATTTTATATGAATGCTTTAAAAAAAGCCATTTGTTTTTCAATAGTCCAAACATAAATGCAGATTTAGCAGTATTTAGTAAATAAAAAATAATACATAATGTAACTAATCTTTTCTTTTTGGCAATTTTTTTGTTGTATAATATAAGTAGATATTTCTAGATCGAATGAATTTACAAAACTTTTGCTTTGTCAAAATATTAAAAAGTTGCATTTCAATGATTTAAAAGTATGCATCGGAATTCGGGGCAAATTCCTTTGCTGTTGACGTGCGATGAAGATGTGATTAATGATTAAAAACACGTATTTAGAGCATTTATTGCATCTATCCCATATTTTAATATTGTGAAAAAAATTTGCACGTGCATTAAAAATCAATTCTCGAAACGAGCTGAAAAACGTCATTCATTTCGAATTATTTTACAATTTGAGTGAAAATCTCGAAATGAACTATAAAAAATTACTTAATAGTATTTGCATTTTGTCGATTTTGGCATATATTATTAATTTTAGCATCCATTGCAAATTGCTTAAAATTCATGCCTCTAAATATACTGCTTTAAAAAATGCTACTTTTAGCAATAAGTACATCCTTTCGGCGGCTCAGTTTAAAAGCCGATTTATACAATAATTCCGATCGTTTTTTTCAATTCAATTTTTTTTATACAAAAATTGCTCATAAAGTTTATATTTCAATTTTGATACTTGCTACCATCTAAAATTAACACAACTGCTCTAAAATTCTTAAGGTAATCGACCAGACATGAACTGAAATTATTAGAACCTATGCTCCTATTAACTTAGTACCGTATATAAAGTTGATCTTTACTATCATTCATTTAATATAATATGGAATGGTGGACCTGCAATTCAATTATATTGTAACTGTGACGCTAACAACTTATGGCATATTAAAACACTTTATACACGACTATAAATATTTTTTGGCATTTCTCCTAACTTCCTCTATTACTCGATGGACGTTGAAGATATTTTAGATTAGATTTAAATTCTTAAAACTGAAACAAATATCACATTGATACTTTCGATATACTAATCTTCATTTATCGATCATCTAAGTAAGACACTAGAATGCTTTCTTTTAAATATGTGTTCAAAAATATCAGTCTCTAAGCTTTTACATAGTTTCCATTTGCACATTTAAAATTTCGCGTTTGTCAGCCAGTAAGACGCATGGTAGTTTCGCATAACACAATTTTTTAATATTTACATATATATAAATCTGGCGTCAGTGTCGGACGGCGGTGTCTCATGCGTTAAAAGTCCATATGTAGCATTCGAGTGTCTTTTTTGATGTTGAATTTGTCGAGAAAAAAATGTTTTAACAGTGACTATGCTCGATAAACAATTTTATTACATGCTCAAATATAAAGCATCGATTATTAAACTGAAACAGGCTACTTTTACTTGCCCGATCGTTCGGGGAAAATCCGCGGATTTCTTCAGAAGTCGCCCAAAGGTCGAACAGTTTTGGAAATTCGCCAGCAATAGCGGGAAAACCGAGCAAATCGCGCATGGACAGTTAGTTATCTCTTCGGGACCGGTTTCGCCGGTTTTTGTGCACTTTATGCAACAAAAACACCGTGTTTTCGATTCAGTGGCGAAATCGAAAGACCGAATCGGACAAATTTGCTATTGCGAATCGAATTACGGAGCTGTCTAAACAAACTATGGGAAAAACTTATCTAGTTCTAATTGACTACTAAAATCGTGGCCAAATACCATAATTACTTATAAAAGGTTAAACACAAACTTTAGAAATCATCTACAATTCTATATTATATTATAATAACTTAACAGGTTCATTAGTTGCAAATTTTACTAATAAACTGTGTTATTTGGGTCAAGATTAGTTTATTATTGATCGTAAAAGATTCCGATTATATTATATCATAAATGTATATTTTAAATAAATACCAGAGATGCCTTTGATATAAAGAATATCAATATTTTTTGTAAATTATAACAATAAATTAAAATTAAACATAAAAGTTGACGTTCGACAAACGTCTACTTTGAATAGCATTATAGAGTCTATAAGTACATTACATAAAAACACCCAGATTGCAAGTGCATTACATTATGCACATCAACGCAGCTGGAACGAAATTTCGCAATTTAACAAAATCATTTCGCCGCCCGACGTAATGCAATTTGCAACAAATTTCGAAGTACGTTATTTTATATAAAAGTTTTTTCTATATAAATGGAACAACATAGTACAACATTCCATTAAATTGTTATTGGTATATGAGGAGATTTTTTTCTTCTACCAACGGTGGATCCAAGCAACGAGCATAAACACCAATAAAAATAAGTAGAAAGAGTACATTAAGATTCAGTTTTTTTTTAAGACAATTTTGTATTACTTAAACTAGAATTTTTTTAATGTTTTTCTATTCTGAAAAAAATCTTATTTTTATTTCGATCTCTACTATAGCTGTCACGGACCCACCCTTTCTTATGCAGCAGATGTAAAACATTTTAAAATACTTGTACAAATTTAGTTTTTAACAAAAAAAAAGGCAAACACTGGTTTTAAAACATTAAGACTTTATGTATCACGCAGAATTTACGTGATCACTAAGAACAGGGTTGAATTATTGAAGTAAAAAAAATTGCGTATAGCAAGACAAGGATTATAATAAATAAAATATACATAGCTATAATAATGATATTATAATAATCTCAATAATAACAAATCAATACTGTCCTGTGTATTTACACATACCACTACAACCCTCTGGGCGTACGACCAATCACCGAACCGAAATTTAAGAGCTCGTTTTGGTGTTATCTTGCAGGTTGTTGAAAACAAATTGACGGTAGATCAATTTTATTGTTTTTTTTTTAATATTATAGATCTCTCTTCAGTAGTTCAAAACGTTAACGCACAAAGGTTCAGTGTTAAAAATATGAAAATTTGTGATATAACAAGCGTGTCAGCATTTCAATGTCGTTTTAATTAGGCGGCCACTTTCTCCGTCGTTTAATTTCACTCGCGCGTTTGAGAAGCGCTGGACGGGAGCGGCGTCGAAGGCGCGCTCAGAATATTCACAGTGAAATTGCTACGGTGAATAAAAAAATAAATAAAATAAAAACGCCAAGTGAAAACTAATCGTAGGTCGAGCGCCATCATTGTTGAAAATTTAATATTCTCGAGACGTGTTGCGATAAATCTTTTTTTCTAGAGAACAAGAAGACAACTCGAAGCGTGCAAATTTAATCAAACAGGATTTATAAACATTCTTTCTATTTAAATACATTTTTGAAAGAGGAATAGTTACAAATAATATAAATATTACACCTCGAATAACTAGCGTGCCAAAATCGCATCACTTCTCAAAATCATAAAAAATTAAGATATATTTTTAATCCACATTTTTGTAATTAGTATAAATTCATGGTGAATATTTATTGAAATTATAATATTAAAACGTCTAAAATTTAGTTTGAGAATCGTTTTTATTGTGTCTATCAATTAAGTTATCGACAAGACAAATTTTACAGCCTGTCGTTTATAAACAGTTATCAGATCCAAAGTTTTTTTAATGTCAAAATGTGTGCTGTAAACTGGATTGAGGGTAAAAATATCTACCATTGGTAAAAATCAAGTGATACTACGATGTGCTTATGTGATATAAATAACCGTGGATATAAGGGAGAGAGATGCAGTCGTATACCTGCTAAAAAACCGATATTTACCGAAACGCACATAAAATGGGCCAATTGATAAAAAAAGCGGGACTGTTTCGGATTGAAGGAAACTGAAGCTCTCTGATGAGAGTAAAATAGATCCATATAAATGGATCAGATGGTGTGCATTTTGTTCGTCGTCAAGATGGCAAAAGATACGGCGAAAAATCAAATCAAATGATCTGAGGTCGCATTTTATATTCCGGAATGGAAGGTATTCATTTCAACGATGGATTATAAAACTGTTTTTTATGGGCGCAAATTTAGACTGCAACTAATGGATGTTTCTGCACCCTGTCATATTTTTATTAATTTGCTCGATACAAAGTATAATCAATACCTCTGATTACGAGTGTTTCGCAATACGAGCAAATTATTTTAATGAAGAATGAACGGGAGCTTCTAATTGTCAATGAAGTAGTGTGAATTATGACGATATTTTAAAGTTAGTGAAGAAGCATGGCCATGAGCTCACTACCAAAAAACTAATAAATTGCATCATTAGCAACAATATGAGACTACAGAAGAGATTTCGTCTGATAAAGAGGCTGTAAAATTTCTTTAGTGGACGACGGCTCTTTGGTGCACCATGGCGGGAGCGCGGCGGTTGGCGGGCCCTCGTCAACCGATTATCATATAATTAATAATGACCATATAACTATTATAGCAACAACTTTAATAGGCTACTACTGCGGTGGCCCAATATTTGTGTAATAGCCACCCGTCACCACCCGTTCGAGGATGAAATCGAATCAATTTTGCTTTGAAATGCCGGGCGAAAGTCAAAAACACGTTAAATGCGCTTTCATATGAGAGCCAAATATATCATATACCTTATCAATTTAATAAACAACATATGTTGCCATCTAATGGAGAAAAAATATTGTTCTGATTCATGATTCTGAAGAATAATCAGATATTTCATGAATGTATTTAAGTTAAATCATTATTAACGGAAACTATGATACATTGAGGTTATGTTATGCATGCCTTTCATAAAAAAAGTTTAGATATTTATAATAAAAAATACATTTACCTATCTTTTTAAGGAATACTTCAGATATATTTTTAAAAATCCAAAAAAAAAAGAAGTAGATTATAAATTGACGATGGGTAAAATAACAGGTTGGAGGTTTAAGAAGCTCTGTACTAAAGATGTAATCCGACAGTCTTGTCACCGCACAACAATGGCACTTGCTCAGCTGTGTCAGGGGTACTGAACCGTTTTTTTCACCGCCGGGTCAAAGTGCCTGGCAGGTGCTCAACCAGGACGCGGCTTGGACGCCCCTGCCTAAGGCTAACGGTACAACCGGGCCGTTCATTCGCCTCATTGCCTTCTTCGAGACTGAGCTGCCATACATAGACCGGTCCTGTTTTGTTGTTTGTCTGCTCGGCAGTGGTACAAGGTACAGCCTGCTGATCCGGCGGTGCGCATATGCAAATCCAAATGGATCTTCTCGTGGATCTGAGAAAAATCGACAGTCACGCGACAACTAGGTGCAGAAATGAAGCGAGCGGTACTCCTCAGATTGATCAGAAATTTAGAAGTATGCATAGACTAGTTTTAAATGGACATTTAGAGCAAAAATCAAACAATGAACCTAAGATTGATTACACAAAGATTACACAAATTTATATCCATAAAATTTGCAATCACAAGTTACTTATAAATCTTATTAAGTAACGGTCATCTTGCTGGTCATAATTCTTTCTTAATCTTTCAGATCTTTGAACAAAAAAATTAATATAACAGAGCTCATAACAATTTTTTTGTAAACAAAGTAAGAAGTAAGTGTTTTAATTGTTTGAAGACCAATCATATACATACACAAAATGTGAATATGACAATGTTGATGAATGATAACATTAAAAAATTTCTCGCTGAGCGGTTTTTAATTTATAGAAATAGCAACTAAACAAATTAACCATTGCAGCGTAATTATATTCGTTTAGGTTAAGTTTGTGTTTTAACAGCAATCGGACATTTCGCAACTGTCAAATATGTCAATTTGAGCGTGGCGTCGTGTTAACTAACAAGTGCCCATATTTTTTGTTACAATAAAATTTAATATAAATAAAATCGTGAAACGGTCAAAATAAATATATTAATTTTGTAGTTCACTCATTCTTGCCGTTAATTACATATTTGCAATATATCAAGCAATCAGCTAATTAGAAAGTGTCCTGTGGATTTATAACTCAACTGCCTTGAGCTTTACGTTTGTTAATATAAAAAAAACACGGTTCTGCGTAATACGATCTAAAATTAGACATGAGTGAAATTGTCGAATTTACTAGAATTTACTAAGAATCGAAATTACATAGGCGAAACAAACAATAAGTGTGTTCATTAATATTTCCGAACGAATGCACTAAAACATATTGATCATACTTTAACAAAAAATAAGGGTTATTGTGGAATATATCCGCTAAGCATATTGCACATTCTAGAAAATGACAGCATTGCCAAAGATCTGTATTAGACAATAAAAAAGAGTCTCTTCCCACCCCGAATCAACGACATTGGTCAATTGATCAAGGACTAGTAGAAATGGTGGAATTCTTGCATTTCAGCAAGACTATATTTTTTTTATTTATTTAGCTAATATTTAATATTAATTAGTTGTTTATACACTAAATAAATATAATCAAAACACATACAAAAAATATATCTTAAATAGAATATAAAAAATACTTTATTATTATACTCTATTTCCTAACGCGCGATGTTTTTTATTCCATTGAGGAAACACGCTACATTTTGTTTTTGTGGATTGTCCTAGAAATATTATTATACAGCCAGACTATTGAACTGTATCACTTCGCTTCCAACCTGGAATAGCCGGAGTAGTGGCGTAGCTATGGGGGGGCGGAGGGGGCGGGCCCCGGGCGGCACTTGCTTGGGGGCGGCATATTCGCGATGGGATTGTCTAGTGGGGTTCTTAACTCTGAATGCACTAAAACAAATATAAATCCCCCAATAACAAGAGCTTAATAATGACCAATTTATTATTTTAAGATGATCATAAAAATGTATGGGGGGGGGGGGCGGCAATTTTAAGGATCGCCCTGGGCGGCACATACCCTAGCTACGCCACTGAGCCGGAGTTCAGCCGAACTCGCAACAAGCGAAACTACGCTGTACCTACAAGAGTTCAACTCGATATTCGATACGACTTGAATACTACTGTCAGAAGAAAAACATATTATATACTGTGATATTGACTAAGATGAACATACATTTAATATTATGGCAAAATTTATCGTTGTCATAACTGAATTATACCGGCAATAATTTCTCTTTGCGCTCGGTTCGCTCAGCAAATTGACAAACGACAATCGCCGTTTGTTCAAGAAGGCAAAAAGAAGGCGGTCGACCCAGATTCCGGTCGCGCGAGTACAATTCTGGCATTTCCGTACAGAATCGGTCGCCTGTCTGCTTCCGAACGACGTTTATTTTCGGAACACAAAAAAAGACATGGCCAAAATCGCAATACATAAGGCGAATCGCATTACATAAACGAGTCTCGGCTGAGTCAAGGTGAAGATTCTGGTATATTTCCGATAAAGCGCGCTGTCGGACGCCTACCAGATCGGAATACTTCACAAAGTTGTCCTTCGGACGGCACATGTAGACGCAGAATGTTTACACCCAAACTGTCAACGTGGAGATTCGTCGGATTGACAAAAACTGCACATAGCTTCCTGATACGTATCATAAATTGTATGGAATTTGGACACACAATCGAAGCATGATTTCACACATGTGGAACGCAGTTAAATTCAAATCGATTCATTGACCAAAATAATTGCGCATGTGCGAATTAGCAATATTCGATAATGACCTTTATTGTAATATAAATATTAAGGTCATACAACGCACCCAGCTCACCCAATTATAAATTTATTTATTTTGTCCCCTTTCTACTGTTCTAATAGACGATCGATTATGCAATCCTGGTGATTGTTTACCTGCGCATACGGTCACGCGTCACGCCTCAGTCGCGAATAACGGTCATTTTATGACCGATGATCATGATCACTTTCTTCTCGGCGTTTGTGTTTCGGTTGACGATAACGAAAGCTGCTCGTCCCGTTTGCCGGCTCGGTTTTGGCCCACGCGGGGCCGATTTGTCGCCGATTCGATTTCGTCCGGTTGGATCGCGTTGTGTGAGGTTATGTCAGGGACGTCATTTTGAAAGGGGGCATGTGGGGGCATTTCCCTTCCTTGAATTGGGCCAGAAAATATTATGACATTAAAAAAACGAGAAGCAGAATTGACGTTTCACACATTTTAGAGCAGCATATAATTTAAATGCGCCTCAGTTCAATTATATTTTCACTAGTAAAAATATATATTTACTGATGAAAATGTGTTAAGACTCACTAGTGAAAATATAACTTCGCCAAAAAATACACATTCACTGTAACATTTGTAATGATAAATATGTAAATGTATATATTACATATAGAAAAGTTGAAATCATATAATTTATCTAGCACCTGCCAGATAAATTATATTTTCACTGGTAAAAATATATATCTATCGGTGGAAATGTATTCCAGTATAATTTCACTGAAATTAAATAAAAGGGGAGGGAAGGCAAAAGTTGTAAGTCAATAATCATTTTTTAACATTTCGATTTCATTACAGTTCATAATATTTAATTAAATTCAGAAAAACGCATGTGATTTAATAAAATACTATAGATCTTAATGAAACGGAAATATTAAAAGTGGACCAGTGACTGGACAACCTTTGCGCCCCTCTCCTAGAAAAAGTTGAAATGACGACCCTGGGTTATGTGTCCCTATATCAATTTTAGAAAAAAATATTATTCTAAAATACTGATAAAAAATTATGCTATGATTGTAGACAACGTAATTATCATTATTATAAGATATTATTTTATGTATCTGCGTATGTGTTTAAAAATGTATACATGGACGACAATTAGCGTATTAGGATATCGCCTCCATTTGCTTTGGCGGAGGGCTTATGCGATAGACGTCACCGACGGCGCGAGATTTGAAATTTACCTGAGTGAAATGATGCGTGGCTCTGGCATAGTCGTCCTGCACGAGCTTCCTGGCCCTCCGCCTTTCGGCGCAGAGGGCGGCGAGGCGCTCGAGGGTGCAGCTTTCGAGGGCTTCCGCCCCTTTGCGGAGGCGCCGAGCGCGAGACTCCCATTGAGCGCAGAGACTCTTCCAAGCGATTCCGATCGTGCTCTCTGAAATTAAATGCACACAATTACATAATTGCATAATTACGCGTAACCTAAAAACGAATCAGATCGGTTTCGCGCCGAAGGTTGGTCACACTGCGTCGGCGGCGGAAGCACAGCGTCACTCCTGCTCAATTTTGTTATTTACCGACTTCGGATGTACAGACGTTATTTTTTGTTTACATTTATTTCATAGATAAATACTACTAATCGAGCTCCGGCTTCTAAACGTTCGATTATAAACCCCCCCCCCCTTTTTAAAATATTGTTAAACTAAAAGTAATAATCGTTTAATATGCTCAACTAGTTTCGGGATCCACATTATAAATATTATATTAATGCCTTTGTAATTTTTGTACGAAAATTCGAATATGTCAAAAAACGAAATTTATCGAACGGATTTGCTAAAAGCCTATGAAACAAATCGGTGTTTAATACGATATGGTATTTTCTGACAGATATCTAAACCATAGATTATGCATTTCGTAGGAATTGTATCATTGCTAAATCTAGCGATTTTAATAAAGTCGCATCAAAACAAATAATGTAAATTAAGTATATCAATCATTGTGGGAAAAAAACAATGTACAAAAATGATTAAACCGGCTTAACATAACTACGATAAGAATACTTATCATTTACAGGTTGGCTTATTAATTTAGACGCACTATTTGGATTTTTAAAAAAAATGTGACGCTTCGCTCGAAGCCGAGGTATCACCAATAAAGTCACATTGTATCCGAATACATTTTCACTGGTTTGATATTATTTCTACTAGCTAAAATATAATTTAATCGATATGCACTAGTGAAATTATATGCTGCTCTCAATTGTCGCTAAAGCTTAATTTGACAAAGGCTCATATGCTTGTTCAAACCTAAATCTAGCCTTAACTAATATTTTCAGAACATAGTTTTAGGGCGACACATAACCTGTTAAGGCCAAAACGTTCGAACGTACGTATACCGAATAATACACGCAGTGAATTTCAATTTTTTTACTGATATTGACCATTGAAATTATAAATCGATTGTTTGATACATATCAACTGGCCTAATTAGTAAAATTGATGCTAGTAAATTAGTACTCCCACTGCATTCCCCGTGCTGCTCAAACCCAAACCCAACATTACCGAATTAACAAGTATAACGTTATTATATTCGTTTAGGTTAGGTTAGGATTTGGACAGCAAATGGACGTTTCACAACTGTCAAATTTGAGCGTAGTTATATTTATACTAGTGAAAATATAACTTCATTGAAAAATATACTGTAATATTGCCACTTGACAGTGAATATTTCATATTATTTTACTACCAAAAAACCCTAATTTCAATCTCAGATATAATAGAATTAAAGTTGTACCATTTAGTATACCTCTATCAAAACCAATGATAAAAATGTTAGCTTGCGTATTGTGTCTACAAAATAATTTAACTATTGTAAGTTGAGATACAACGCAGCAGTAACAAGTAGAAATATAAATAGGTCGTTTGGGAAAAGGTCTGTTAGTCAGAAAATCATAGTGAGAGCTAATTCACATACATGACTATTTCTCGCATAGTAAAAATTTAGACAAGTGGGTACCGCAAGAAATCAGAAAAATATATAATGCTAACAAAAAAATAAATTATATGTAGATTTAAACTATATATAATGCCAACCAGTAATTCTAGTCGAATTTTCTGGAATACGTAGTTCCATAAAAATTCAGAGAAACCTAAAAATCATTAGATAATATTAGATATACATATGTGCATAGCGCAGCGCCGTCGAAGGAGTGTGAATCCAGCGATAACAGCAATATTCATCGTAAACGCGATAACGGTAGTGTATGAATAATAAAATAATTGTGATTCAATGACGATTTGTATACTACAGAACGCGAGATGATAAAAAGTAATCTAGCATTTCATACGTTTATTATAAATTAAATTTTACTTCGTTTTTCTCAATTTTTCTACACATTCATAATTTTGATGAAAATGTATTATAAAGGAGAAAAAAATGGGATTGATTGGTATCAAAACTATCGAAAGTAGCAATATGTATGACACTCTACAACCAGATGTTTGCCACAAAGATAAGATAATACAAAATAATCTATTGTCTAACAAGTGATAAGACGATCTCTTGTTTTAAAATAACCCAAAATTCACAAAATAGCCCAAAACTCTCAAATTAAAAATGGTAAAAAAGCAAGTGGTTGCTCGTGTCATAAAATGATTGTATTACGATAATAAATAAATCATTTTAAATAATAAATTTGTTTTTAAGTCATCATTTGGACACGTCACACTTATTAGTTAATTGTCCGAAAGTCGCTTAAAGACTGAGAGAGTACTCGATCTGTGTCGCGTGGCTTGGCACTCAATATGGCGGCTATTGGTACTATGCCGTCAAAAAAATCAAAATTCGCCATTTTACGTGTAGTATTTTTGTTGAATAAAAGCTAAATATTTTTGGTCAAATAAATTTATTTAAATTCTGAGACCACAAAAAAGTTTCGGTATTTGTTAATTAGCATAGAGCCACGCTCAAAAACCTCTAGTTGTTACTCATCACTGTATTCAAATGCTGTCAAATCCAAACCTAACCTAAACAATCAACAATTATACCATTATTATATTCATTTAAGTCAGGTTTGGGTTTGAACAACAGATGAACGTTTCGCAACTTTCAAATTTGAGCGTGGCGCCATGCTAACTAACAAAAATAAATACTGTAAAAAAGGTGTACGCTTTAAGTACGCTTTACGCTGATTTTTAGTCTAGTTTTTATATATTATATTTATATTTGTTTTTCATTAGAATAATTTTAACAGATGTTTTTTCTATTTATTTTTCTACAGTCGCCATTTTAAAACATGAAGGTTAATTATACTGATTATCAACTTTAATCACAGTCATTTTTTCATATGTTTAAGCTATAGCAGTTATCGTATCACCATAAACTATTAAATCCCTTATACACATAAAAGCAACTAAAAAGTATAGTCGCCATTTTGCAACAAGATGGCGAATCAGACTAACCAGCGAACTTTGGTTAATATTTACAATATCTACTGTTTTTAATAAGTAGAGTGTATATCACCGGAGCATGCGAAACATTTTGCACTGTAAAAGAAAGGTTAAAACTGTTTTATCAACCAGTGCGATAGACCACTTGTGTAGTCGATAACTAATACCTGGAAGGTAACTTAGTAGTTGTTGATTGTGTTTACCTCTTTGTAACGTATTTACAATATGCCAATGAAATTATAGGATTCTATCATATAACACTTAATTCTCAATTTTTTTCTCTATATTTTCTAAAACGAAGTTATGAATTTTTAGTTTTTTAAATAGCGTCCATTTTAAAACAATATGGCTTCAAAGTACAATATTAAAATTATTTAAGTCTTTAGTTTATATAATAAATGTTTTTAATTAAGTTTAGTGATACATTAGTACTTAAATAAATTGTTGAAGAATCGACTTATTGGATAAATTTATTTCGAAGAAAGAATAAATTGCTATAATTTCTTTGTGACAAAAATAAGTAGTATAGTGTTAATTGTTCCTTCAAACCGGATATGAGCAGTTGTAATATAGCCATTCTAATGTTATTATATAATATTATAGTTCGAAAATACTATACATGAATCGGAAAATCCAAGAGCACGAACGCACAAACAGAATTATCGCATTTATGCTAATGCCCAAGAGCTTCTTTATTGCTGTATCAGCATACAAACTCTTCGACCCCTCGACTTCCTTGACATTTGCATCATTCCGCGAAAAGGACATAATAGTGAAAAACAGCTATAGATTCGAACGACACTCACCTGAGAGTTCTTCGCACTTGTCCAACTTCTGTCCCTGGACTGCCACCGAAGACAGGGCCACCGCGTACTCCTTGTCGCACTTCACTTTGTTGGCCAAGCACTTCTTGATGTTCTCCAAGAGGCGGTACTCGGCCTCCTGACGCACCAGGAGCGCGTCGTGAGCTTCCTTGCCCTGAGGGGGCATTGTGAAACCCATTTTGACGACACTTTATTTTATGAAATTCACATTGACACTTTCTTTAACACTTTGAACGTTCACATAATACCATTTTTTTTTACTAAAAAAAAAGTAAATTATAAATTTAATGATCGAATAGAAGCAATTCTCAGTATTTTCGAAGTGACAAAAACCCATTTTTTGCTCGCAATAAAAAGTAATTGATCAGCTTAAAGAAAAACAATTATTCAAAGGCTCTCAAAGTTCTCAGCTTATATCGAAACAAATATCAGATATTTAATTTAAATTTCTGCGCGTGAATGAAAGGACCCGAGACCGGTTTTAATGGAAATACGATCCGCCATTTTGAAACAAGATGGCGGATCAAGCTGGATAATAGACGTAGCCGAGATATTTAGATCAAACATTTAAAAATTGAGATCTACTTTAAATTATAATTATTGTAAATATACCAGCAGATGCAATAAATTACAAAAATATAGCAATCAATACCTACAAGTAAGTATTGTAATACCAGACTAAAGTTTAAGCTACATATATTTTTATCATACATGTATTTTATAAAATCGCCAATTGATCGAATCTAAAATGAAACATTCAGAAAACCAATGTTAAAGGAGATAAAATCAGATTTTTTTTTCTTTAACCCTTGATGATGTAAAAACGCTGAACATCGAAACGTCGGAAAGAGATAAGAGGCGCAATATTGAAATGTACATACATATATGTAATAACATATTTTGTAGACCTGATAATTTATGTGGTTCTGAAACTGCTTAAAAATTTAAACTTATACGTATTTCTAATAAATTTATTAGCAAATATATTCCGCCATCTTATTTAAAAAAAAAATAGAAGTCATAATTTTTTTTTAAAATTGTATTTCCATAAAAGGAGTTGAAAAGCAAGGATAATAACATTTTTCGGTACTAGTTACATAGTTAACATTATTTACTGTTCAAACCAAAACCTAACCTAAACGATTATATTAACGGTATAATGGTTAATTTTTTTAGGTTAGGTTTGGGTTTAAACAACAAGGGTTTTTTTGGGTTTAAACGCTTTAAGCCGTAAAAACTGGTGGTTTTTGAGCGTGCCTCTGTGCTAACTAACAAGAACAAATTTGTACATATTTATTAAAAAATAAAATAAATTTAAAATTGACACAAATGATTTCAGATTTCTATGAAATAATAAACATTTGTTTTAAAATAGCCGCCACAAAAATTAAAAAAAAATCGTAACTCCGTTTAAAAAAATCTTAGAGAGAAAGTAATAATGTCAAACAAGTTTTAAAATATAAACTATAATTTAGGAAAAGTTTTTATGGGATATAACCATTTTTGTGTTATATGAAACTTTAAATATCTCAACTAAGTTCGTTACACCTTTTTTGAATATCAAAAATAAAAAAAAGTTCTAAATTAGAAATAAAAATTAAATTAATTTTAAAAACATTTGAAAAAATTATTTTATTTTAAAGGCATATAACGATAACGCCAAAATCTTGTGAATATTTCAACTAAGTTCGTTAGCCAATTTAATTCACCACCTTGTTTTAAAATGGCGGCTATTAAAAATATTTAAAATCCTAATTGAACTTTAGTTCAAATAGTTTCCACTATAAATTTGCTACTTTGCACTTTAAATTTAATACATTGCATTATAAAAATTTGAAGTTTGATTAATTTGTTTAGGTGAGGTTTTGGTGTGAACAGAAAATTTACATTTTTCAACTGTCAACAGATCTAAAAACAGTGGCTAGGGTTTATGCCGCTCGGGGTGATCCTTATTTTTTTACCCCCCCCTCCCACCTTCCTACACAATCTGATGCATGTCTTCAATATGCCAAAATGTTAACACCCTCCCCCCCCCACCGCTGCACACCCTTCACATATATATGCTTATGAAAAAATATATAAGAAAAAATATCTGGTGTAACTTTGACTTTTAACGATTCTAAAAAATTGGCCCAAAAAATATTTGTATTTATAGGGGCAGCCTTTTATGACTGGCCGAATCATTAAATTAGTATTTGTTAAGCTGTTGCTTATTGTTCTCACATATTCAACTTAACTCTTAGCTATTCGTCGATATATATTTTTAGCGCATTCAGCTTAAGAACCACGCTACACGAACGGTCCTTCCATCGCGAAAATGCCGCCCCCAGTCAAGTGCTTGGGGGCGGCACTCGCCCCTTATATACGCCACTGTATAAATTAATAGTTAAAGTGCAATTAAGTCATACCCAATAAAATTAGAATTATTAGTTTTTACATACATGAGTACATGTACGAGATATAAAGGTGTTAGTGAACACGATAAATACCGTAATAAAAAATATGTAAACCTTTTCTAAAAAAAACACTTTTTAAATAATTTAAATATTTCAAAATCTCAGAATATTTTTTTATACATTTTTTTAAATTTATTTATTCACTTATAATTTTTTTTTTTAAATATAATATATTTATAAAAATGTACCTAATTATTGCAGCCTTTTTGTGAATATTTTTAATATAATATTGTATAATTTTAATATTCAACATTTAAAAATTACTTGCTCTGAGGTACCCAAAAGTCTGATAAAAAGACTTGACAAAAAAGGTTTGACTGCTTTAAGTGATGGATTTATGTATTATATATGTATGTATACGTATACTAATAAAAACAACCTTTCATTTCAAACAAATGTAATCTACCTGAATGTTATGGCCGGTATCGGGAATTTTTTCTTATTTTATTTTTAGAAAATCAAAAAATTTTCATAAAAATACCTCTGAAGTTTTTAATAACTTTATCTCGACTTTATTAATACTTTTGTTTTAAATGCATATGTATTTACATTATTATGTGGACTGTAAACATTGAATTGAACAAGAATGATATTTAACAACACGTATAAATGAAAAAAGTTTTAGAATCTGCGTCATAAGAATTCATATGCAATATGTGTAGATATCGACGAGCGGCAAGAACGAAAACCGCAATATATCATATAATTTGACAACAATAATATTATTTAATTTCACCTCAATTATAATATGAATATTAAGATTTTATGTATTTAATATATGCATCAAAGCCAACTGTTTTATTTATAAAATAAATTCACGTCTATAAAAAAGTTAAATACATATATTTAATTATGAATTATTTCAATAATAGTTTTTTATCACATTGGTTCTCAAACGTATCGAAGAGCGATCGCCGTAAACAACAACAAAGGATAACGTCTATTTGGCACAACCGATAAATACCTGCGAGAGCTTTATCGAGCAAGACGGTTTTTGTTTATTTCTAGAAGTGATCTCATTCGAACGCCGAAAATCGACAGAGAATTGCATAAAAACAAATCAACAAGTACTCCAGCTTACAAATTAGTTAAGGATGTCTTTTGAGAAACACGAGGAAAAGTCGAGGTATAAACGAACGTCGGAGCTAATCGGAGCTAAAGGCGCGAACACGCGAACGAGCGGCACAACGGACCGAGTCGCACTGAAGTTTCGAACGAGACAAGGCGAAAGGCAGGGGTTTGAAATCTTTGCCGCGGAGAAAAATCAATTTTGACTTTCACCCAATGTCAGATATATCATAAACGAGTTTGCTTCGTGCGAAAATAATTACGAATTCGAATTAATAACAACAAATAGACAAATTTTCTGTTGATAATAATATTGATTATCAAGCCAAAGATATGGATGATGAAGAATTTAAAAGCAGTTAGATCTACTCCATATCAGTGATAATCAATTCAGTATTAAAGAATACAAAAATAAGCAACGAGTGAAAAACCTTAGTATTTTCCCTATGAACAATTTCCCATTAAAATCGCATCAATGTGGTGAATCACTTATCATTATGCAGTCATAAATGCGAGGGCTAGTTTCATTGATGATTTAAAATGGTTTAACAAAACAGAAAAATCATTTTTTAATTAATGTCTCGTGAAGAGCAATAAAATGAACGGCGAAGTAAACGCGCGCGTATAGTTGTTTCTCAGTTGATTATGAGTAAATAACATCACGTGTTTTCATGTCACACCTTAATGCCATCATTATATTCTGCTCCTCTCTCCCCTCCATTTAATCATTATACGTGCTATCGGTATTAAGGTTACTGAATTGAAATTTTATATTTAACAAAATTCATTTATTATGGCCAAAACTTGCCGGCACTCTTGTAACATAGACGTGACGGCGGCAAAGAGCAGCACGTTCTTTGGCGGACCGCGACGGGAGTTTGACGACCGGTGGCGCATCGTCCGCCGATCACTCGCATAATTATAACATGTAACATAAATTGTAAAATTTCAATACAAATAATACTACTGCAGCAACTTAATCTGTCACCATCGTTAAAAATTATTATTTTTTATTTTAGTTACTAATGACATTTACATATTTAGCAAACTTAATGGGGCCGTCTCTGGTGAGTGCAGAGTCCTACTCAAAAATAAAACGCGAGCTCCCCGCCCAAAAAAGGTTATGTAATGAATAAAAAATGTATTCAATAATATTTAAAATACACTAATATATTATTGTATTTTCAAATTATTTCAATATAAGCAGTTCGACATTTTGATTCATCAAAATCACAAGTAAACTAATTCCATATACATCATGAAAATTAACTAGACTATACTATATTTGCTATAACACGGTCAGTTCGAGAGCTACCCATTTCATAATTATTCATAATTGAGAAAGAGAGAGAAGTTTGGGTTTACGCCCCTACTATTAGCTCTAAAACACACGATACGGATATACGTTTGATATATTTATCATTACTCCTGTTTATATTTTGAACAAATTTATAGATATTAAAATCATTACTATATTTTTTATATTTATCAATCAATCGGAGTAATGATAAGTATGTGGAATCTTATTCTTGAAACTCGCGTTAATGACTGTGACCAAAAATTATCATTCATTAATAAGAGTAAACTCGATAATAGTGTAAAAGATGGGACCACACAAAAGCCCTCGTTACGATTAGAAAAAATAGCTTCACATAAATAACACGCAATTCTCCGGTGCATTGAATGAATATTTTTTTGTTGCGAAACGGTCACGGGAAATAATTTATCACCGTAATACAAAAAACACCGTAAGGCCACAATATTCTCGTTGCACAATTCGACTACGAAAAGATGTCCATCAAGCAAATCTGACGATTGGCTGGATGATCGCTGCATGATTGTGATTCGTCAGCAAGCTTTGCAGCCCTGAATACTTAAGGCTGATATCCAATGAGGAGAGAGCAGACAAATTACAAAAATAAGCCAATTCCCAATGACAGTGTTGATGCTGAATTAGCATGCCTTGTTGGTTTGCGAGCAGTTCGTACAGGCAGATACATCTGACGTTTGGCGGATTTTCGTCAGTCGGTCCGACCGTTGCTACGACAGAAACACACCTAACTAACATATTTACGTTTTTGGATTCAGAGCTTGTATTTGACAAGCTCGTTGAGGAGCAAGATGGCCCGTGCAAGAGGAGCGTTCTCAAGCGCTGACGTCATCGCCGCAAAGGGCAAGAATAAGGGAAGCGGTCGCGACTCCCTAGAGCACTCGCAGCCGAAAGTCGTTAAGCTTTGACAGATTGTCAACAACGCTTCTTAAAAACTTGAGTGCTTCATCGAGTAGATGTTACGCCGAAAATGCAACCTGCCTTTCAGGCCTGCTCAGGAGTTTGCCAGACACAAAGGTTTCTCGCAACTGTAGATTGCTATTTTAATGTACCACTTCTGATGGTACATTTTCCGTTGGAAAAATGACAGACATGAGAAAAACCTCACACCCCGGACCTGCATATACATACGTACACATACACGCTAAAACTAAAACAAACATATATACACCTTAAAATACACCTTTTCTTACGTCAAGTACACAAGAAACGTAAGGAAAGGAGAGTGGCACACACCTAAAAGAGATATATGAATTTCCCCAGCTCCTCGTAGCTATCGCTTAAACATTCGCATTCTTAAATGTGACGGTTAAAAATAAAGGATCCTATTGCGATACTCTAGGATAATTTATTGTCGACAAGAAACGACAGACGCGACCGAAATAAAATTATTTGTATTTCAACACTCCCAATAAAATGAGAAAATAAATATATACACTCCCAATAAAATGAGAAAAAAACATATTTTCTGAATTATTCATAACAAAAAGTGTTATTTTGCTTCGCTGGGATTTAAAGCAATAGTCATATCCGACGATTCTACTAACTAATGCAAATCATCAATATTTTTTTAATTAGCGTTATTTGCACTTAATCTCCATTCCTGTCAATCACTTTACCATAAAAACAGGTAAAGGATGCGCATGGTTGAATCCCAATATGGCACCAGTATAAATGTAAAAATAAATGTTTTTACCTCGGTGTCATCAGCTGAGACCAAAAGAACGGACATTATTTCACTTTATAACCAAATAAAAGACCTAATCAACACAGACGATAAAATGACTAATGATTATTCGTTTAAGACGTGGTACTATATGCACTATATTTGTATTTACTATAACGGAAATATACAAGAAAAATATTTAAAAAAAAAAACAAAAGTCAACGTAAATTATTTAAACCAAAGCATAGCTTAGAATAATAAAATATACTATTAACCTTTTCGCCGCGGCGTAGTTTTAGCACGAGTGCTCTCCCAACCAGGTGGTATTCTCTCGACTTTAACATCCTTACTTTTAATTCAGTCGTCCGGGACGGCAATTACTCCGGTTGGGGGCGCCATTTAATTATATTTAACACGGCTTTGGAAGTTTATATACGCTAAAGTGTCCAGACGTCTTCCTTTCTCTTCCTTAAAAATTTGCAAAAAGACATTTTTGCGCTCCCGTAACAATCTCTTTTCTTCAGAAAATTTTCGGAGATGGTTTTTAAGCAAAAAATCTCCTGACAACCTTTTTTTAGTTTTCTCAGGAATTCGTACTCCTCGAGTCCGGGGCGTTGAATATTCTCCGGCCGTTCTTGCCTATAATCTTTAATTTATTTAACATTATACTTCTTTATGTCATACGAACAGAGCCGGCGGGGGGTTCTGCGGGGTATCGGTAAAATATTATGTCTGCACTACACTCTCTAAAAGTTGTCCGAACCGAAGTTACAACTGAAGTCGGCTGAGACCACGACTTCGAATAAGCGACCACACTGTAAAAAAATTTATATGCCGTCCGGACGGCGGCCGTGAATGACATCTGTATAGCGGCTTCTGTCAGCTGGCATATTTGCGCGCGATCGAAAAAAGTGCCAAATAATCGCAATTTTTAAATTGTCATATTATTAAAATTACGCTACTGATAATTATAAAAGTTTGTGTGGGCACTCACCAATACAATATCTTTCAACTTTTCCATTCATAGTAATTTAGATTAATTTACATACTTTTTATATACACGCGATGTATAAATGTTACAGTGAATGAGTATTTTTCGATGAAGCTATATTTTCACTAGTGAAGTCCAAATATTTTTTCACCAGTAGATACATATTTCTACTAGCAAAAATAGAATTTAACTGATAAGCGCTAGTGAATTTATATGCTGCTTTAAATGTCCATGTAACTCAATTTGACAGTTAATAAGCGTCGATTTGCTCTTCAAACCTAAACCTAACTTACATTAATTAACTAAACCTTACTTCACCTAATGAAAGTTCTGAAACTAATTACAGTTTTAGAAGTCAAAAATACAAACTAAGCCAACTTAACTCACAGAAGGAAATAAGCGGAAGAAGAAGTACAGTTCTCGCATCTCGCATATTGCACTAAAATTTGTGTGTACTTGGATATTACATTATGTTTTAAAAATATGATTGCTATCCTTACCGATATTACTAGGAACTTTTGATATGAGAGTATTGGTTAAAGTGTATTCAAATTGAATTTTAAACAAAAGGAGGGTCCAAAAACAATAATCACTTCCCAGAAGTGAAAAATTCATGTCAAAAGCAATAAAACCGTGCCGGCGCCGCTGCAGTGGGAACTATCGATAACGAGCGTTCTCACTGCGACAGCGACGGCACGATTTTATTGCTATTGACGTAGATTATTGACTTAAGAGAAGGGATAATTGTTTTTTGCGCTCTCCTATTAGTCAAAATTCGGTTTAAATGTGCTTCATTCGATTCTCACTTATTATAATTCGTACTATTGTTATTAAATATGTTAATATGAACACTAGATAAACGAACGTTCCCACTGCGACGGCGACAGGACGATGTTATTGCTTTTGGCGTGGATTTTTTAGTACTGAAAAAGGATAATTGTTTTTTGCGCTCTCCTATTAGTCAAAATTCAATTAATATATGCTTTATTCGATGCTCACTGTAATTGCTATAAAAACTTTTAATATAAACGCTAGATAACCGACCGTGATTCTAAACAGGAACGTCATCTGCCTCTCTCTCTTGAATTTGGCCATTTAATGTAATACTATGAATCTTAATGAAATTGAAATATTAAAAAAACGACCATTGACTGATGTATTGATTCAATTGAATTAATGCATATAATATTATATTTATTTGTATGCTCAGTTATTGCGTATTTGGGAATAAACAGTGTAACTCAGTCGTTTTAGCAATCACGATTATCCCGAGAGGAAGGTTTATAATATAATAGTTTATTATGATTTACGATAGCGTGTAGGTAGCGTCGTTTTAGCTGTTAGGTTAGCTCTGAATCGGAACCGCCGCGGTGCGGCAATGCGTCAGTTGGCGACAGTGCGGCCAGTTGGCAGCAGTGATCTGCAACCATGGCGGCCACCGGTAAGGCTCGCGTCCGTCTGGAGCCGCCGAAGACCGACGGGGCGCAGCCTCCGGGCGCGGGGCGGGCGATACGACTCCCTCAAAGCGCCCCCGTCGGCCTTCGCCCTCCTCCGCGGCCGCCGGCTGCCGCGGAGGAGGCGAGCACGTTGCCACATGTGCGAAAACGAAAGCCTCACGCCGACTCTTGGATCTGTTTCAGGCAAGAAGGCCAAAAAGATGAAGGGCAAGACTATGGACATTAAGAACTTTCTGGGGGACATGCCCATCGGCGCCATCCAGCTGCAGAAGCAGAACTGGGCGGCGGAGGAAGAGGAGGACTACGGTGAGGGAGAAAAAGGAGAACCCTAACCTCACTTTTCCTTTCCCACGCCTGTCCGCATTCTAGAAAGTGCGAGCTGCGACCACGTGACGCGTCCGCTTTTGGCACGAGGGAGTGGCTCGTTTCGCACGCTTTTTGCAACCTTTCGTCCCCTGACCTTCCGACGCCTGACACCTGATAACCCACGAATCGATTCTATCGATTAACAAATATGCATTCCTCTCGCTTACATATGTACTTCCTATTATTTTATGTCCATCCCTTTTCCTTTCAGCTCCTTAGACTAAAAACCAGATTAATTATTTCAGATGCTTTCATTAAACAACATTTTATAAAGCATCAGAAATCCGAATATTTATGAGGTATTTGTTTCAAGGAAAAATAATTATATCACTAATTTAGAGTATATCCTGTACCGGTTTCAGATGTTGGGACCACTATCTGAAAAAAAACATCTTTGTAAATGCTATTTAGTTAATTGCTCATTACAGTACGTATTTTAATTAAGGAAAAATAATACAATAGTCAAAGTTTTTCCGTATTCTTTAAGATAACATTTCGACTATACGATGACTTTTTGGATCTAATTTTTGATCCTGAAATTACTGATTTTCGGATAGAATTTTCATTATTTTTTATTATGCAATGCGATGCCGTTTATTCAAACATCGGGATGCAATAATATAATTGTTTCTGGGAATCATCTTAGAACAAATAATTCTTGTAAAAATATATATTCGTTATTTTTTTGCCTTTTTTAATAAAGGATGGATTTGGATTTAAATAATATACACTAGTTTACAGCTATTTTGACAGTAATTTTTTATCTAGACAAGCTGAATCCGAAATGAAGTCAAAAAATAAGAAAGTATAATAGTTTTCGACATATTGCTAAATTTCTATATTTTTGAGTAGTGAGCTAATTTTACGTATTTTTACATAATTATTTATTACTATTTTATATTGCATTTATAGTAAATAATAGAAAAAATCAGCAATTCTCTCTTAAAACTTTTCTGTTAATATATTTCGTTAAATTTTTTATATCAATTCAGAGGCTCTCAATATTTTTTGTTATGTTTATTTATTTCGTACTCTTTTATTTATAGCTATTATTTTATATAAAAATTATGTAAATATGTTTTTTATTTATCATTTCTTCAGTTATGTATATAAATATATAACTATTTGGGGTACCTCAAAACAGTGTAAGATCGACCGTCATTAAATATCAAATCTTGAAAAGTAAATTATCGGAAAGTAAGTAGCTTTTTGTTTTTCTGCATTCAATTTTAATCAATTTATCTGTGTAAAACAAATTGAAAGAAGTCGATAGGTTCCTGAAAACATTCTTCAATTTTTGGTCTTACTCATTGCCTAAGAAAATTAGTCGTTGTCTCAGAATCTCCTCGCTACTATTTACATATACCCTATTACATTAAAATAATCCATAAGCATTTCTTTGAGGTTCATCATTGTCAATAAATAAACACTCAAGATTTAAATTCATAAGCAAAATCACTTTCACTATCGGAAATATTTGCTTTAGATTCCTGATTATATTCACTAACAAATATTATTTTCATAATAACGCAAATGTTTTTTTGTCAAATAACTTACCATCGCCAGCCACATTATAATTGTAAAAGAATAACTTGATTAGCACGGTCGGGGCTGTAGTTACAAACAGTTAAAAGCAAAAAATTTTAGATTGAGAATTTACAATGAATTTTAGTAATTTAACAATTCCATGTGAAATGGTTGGGAATTATCGTAACATATTAATATAAGTATCCCTGAGTAACCCGAAATAATATTGGAAATTTTATTATAAAGTCACTCAAAAAGGCTTCAGAAAATAAAAATTATATTGAGCATATGACATACATGCCTTTGGATTTCTAAGGGTTAAGAATATTTTTTTGTTTGTCGTTTAATGTTAGACCATCACTAGAGATCTATGCTGCACTGTTGCTCACTCAGCACTGCTAATTGTGACTGGAATCCTTTATCTGGCGGAGGGAAGTGGGTTCTCGGAACCATAACTTCTTAGATTGGATGACTCGCCAATATTGGAAATTCTCACTTTTTTCTTTTGAGTACCATCTGTCTGATTTGTTTCCGACAATCGGTTCCACTAATATATTTTTTTAGTTGCATTTTATATCACCTGTTTTTAGTAAGGAGTCACATTATGAAATACAAATTTTACTCTTGATTGCAAACTTCCGATATAAATGTACGATTCACAAAAGATTGCTTACACTACAAAATTTTATTGACGTTTAATCCTCACCCTTATCTTGCTTGAATATAAATTACACCCAATGATGAATCAAGTCGCATGGTCCGAGTCAACCTCGCACTTGGGGCTCGCTCACTGGTACTCGTTACCACCATTAGTCCCGGGAAGGTCTGAGAAGAGGCCGTAGTGCGCTGAGCACTGTTCCACGCTCGAGACGGGCGCCTTCTTAAACGGAGGGTGGGGGGACCAGAAACTTTGGTGCGACCGCCCACGCCCGAGACGTCGTACTATTCAAACGCGACCGAGGCGGCGGTTGTCACCATTGAAACCTACTCACGGCCGGCAGTTTCAGTATAATATGCGAGACGATCCGTTCTGCGGGTCGTAACTCAATTCAGACTAATCTGACTCGGACCGAGGCGACATCTGAGGGTTTAGATTAAAAATAATAATATTATTTAATTTGTTAAGTGTGTGCGGTTAATAATTTGATGCATTTGTGTTATTAGGAACTGGTTATTCCAGCCGTCAGAGGCTTCCGGTCGTTCTTCCGTCCGCTTCGAGAGCTTCGAGAGGTGGCGGAGTCTACGATGACGATTCCGCGCCTCACTATCCACCCTACATGGCCTATCTCTCGAACTTGCCTTACGAGGTGGAAGACGATGCCATAGCTGAGTTGTTTCCTGATTTGAAAGTGATCAGCATTCGTCTCCCTCGCGAGAGCGAAGGCAGATCCAAAGGATTTGGATATGTTGAGTTCGAAGATAGGGACAGTCTCGTCAACGCCGTCAACCTTCACGACTTGGTGATTATATTTATATGGCATTTTTAATTTACTACATACCAACAGGGTAACGCTGTACGCCCCGAATGTTTTTATTAGCATTTACATGGTTTAACCCTTTTAGTACCCTCTGAATTTTTAATAAATATGATAAAAATACTCTAGAAAATATCTGTTTTTATGTTCTCATGAAAAAGCATAATAGATATTTTGGTTAAATATTTTATAGTGAAATAATATTACAGCCTAATTTAAATAAATGCTAAAGCAATTAAAAATATATCTTTTTTAAAATTACAAAAAAAAATTATATTTAAGGAATTTTATTATTTTTTTAATATTTTCTTAGTTATTTATTTTTTTAATAATTTCATATTTGCGTTGTTAAACACATATTTAATAACCCAGTCACAGTACTTTTTTTAAAAATTACTCGAAAACTTCTTGCACGGACCCATCCTTTCCTATGCAGCATTCGACAAATTCAAATTTTTAACAAAAAACATTGATGATTTTTGCGATGAGAATTCACATAATACAAATTTCCGATTTAACCTGCGCACGACTAAGTTTAAAATATAAAAATAAATAAGTCGTTTTGAAGAGCCGATATATTGGCTCTAGGGTATTACAAGGGCTAACTGCTGTATATTTTAAACGCATATCACTATTAAATCGTATATCATTAAAAATGCAATCAATAAAACGTTTCCTCCCCAAACAGCAACTTAGCGGGAGGCGGATAAGAGTCGACGTTGCTGAAGGTGGTGATAGAAAGTACGGAAACAGGAGCAGCGATCGCGATAGGTATGGGTTAATCTTAATACTTGAAAGTAGTGTTACTCAATGGCGAACTTTTGCAGAGAACGAGAGTACGATCCGGAGCGTACGGCCGGCGATTGGCGTGCAGGACCCCGCACGGACGCAGATCCCAGCGGCCGCAAGAGCGAGTGGACCGGTTCGTTCCGGCGGGAAGATAGAGAATGTAGGTTTATTGCAATGTAGCCGTAGAGAATCTATTGAGTCTTAAAGTGCAAAAAAATGTATCGTCAATGACTCACCTTACTGGATTCAGGCCATAAAGCATTTAAATTTATGGATATATGCATAATCATTTAAAAAAATATATAAATAGCTAACGTTTCAGAGGATGTATGATGTAAGACTTGACAGAAGACTATTTAAATTTTCTGTTTTTTATATGAATAGATTGTCTTCGATTATTTTTATATATACGGGCAGCGAATGTGGTCTCAAAGGCCTTGCGGTATAGTAGTTACGTTACTGCTTTGAGCTCCATGTTCAGTAGAGTATCATTCTTTTCTATTATCGTTTGATTCACTCTTGTACCAACATTTCAACTTGCGCCTTTGAACTAAGGCAAATTTTGTGTTTTAAAATATACAATGTGGATTTAATATTTTTTTTAGTTCTTTTTCTCAAGCTATTTTATGATGCATTTGGTATTTTCCTGTTAGTGTTTGTCACAAGGACTGCATACTAAGACTTTTAAAATTATTAACTTGCTAATTTTTTGTGGATTTCAACTAAAGAATATTTTTGCATTTTGACTCAATAGTGAGATTTCAAACAATACCTGATGATATATGTAGAAGGACGGTTAAATAGATAAATTATTGCCAGAGCGAATGTTGCACTTGGGACTCGCTTACTGGTACTCGTTACCATCTTAAGTCCCGGGAAGGTCTGAGGAAAGGCCCTTGTCCTCCCTAGAGGGTGTCTCGTTAAACCGAGAGCAAGAGAACCAGAAAATGGCGACGGTCCGAAACTTCCGAGACTTTGACTATGCGTTTTATGTATATCGAATGAGATCACTTTCAGACCGTTCGTTGAAATCTTTTGCGGCCAGCTGTTTTAGCATAATTTGCGACGGGAGCATATTTCATCCTTAATATAATAAGTAGATTTAATGTAAGAGATAGCGGTGAACGTGCTCTTAACTCAATTCAGACTAGTCTCACTCTGGCGATTCTTTGTTTATTCAAACATTCTTCGATACATGCTGACTGATTTTTGCGGAGGTGTTGATCAAATGTGGATTTTGTGTTGGATTTTTAATGACTTTTGTTTTTGTCGATAGCTGATGGCGATCGAGGCGGCGGCAGTGGTGGTGGTGGTGGTGGCGGCGGCGGAGGAGGCGGAGGCGGTGGTGGTTCATGGAGAGATGCCCCTCGAAAAGAAGAACCCCCAAAGCCGTTGGGCGACAGAGAACCCACCGAAAATAAACTCGGGGGTAGTAGAGAAGGCGATAGAAGCTTTAGCAGAGATGGCGAACGGAGTTTCAATAGAGAAGGAGAAAGAAGCGGATTCGGATTTAGCCGAGATGGAGATAGAGATAGAGGGTTCGGCGGCGATAGAGATAGGGATAGAGGATTCGGCGGCGATAGAGATAGAGACAGAGGATTCGGCGAAAGAGATAGAGGGTTCGGCGGTGATAGAGACAGGGATAGAGGCTTTGGCGGCGATAGAGACCGAGATAGAGGTTTCGGCGGCGATAGAGATCGAGGATATGGAGGCGATAGAGATCGAGGATACGGAGGTGATCGAGGTGGTTTCCGCAGGTAAATATCTAATAAATTTATCGGTTGTGGCAAAGTTCTGTATATGTTATCTCTAGTAATTCGTAATTCTGCACTAATTTTTCTTATAAAAAATGTTTCTATACATGAAATATTTTCTAAAAATGTGCTATATAAATGAGCCATTCTGACACCATCTACATTTTTTATGTAATTTGGTCGTTTTTTGCTAACATTCCATATTGCTCAAACAGGTCATTTGCCCCTCTCCCCCTTGAATTTGGCTAGAAAAATGCGTGTCATTTAAATAAATACTATGAATCTTAATGAAATACAAATATTTAAAAAAAGCCAAAATGACATCCCTAATTCTAAACCAGAAACTCTCGGGCTATTCCTCAAATAAAATCTAGAGAAAACAGTCTCGAATTAATATTTTTTAAAATGTCATTTCAGCAAAATCATATCTAAATACATTTTCACCGGTGGATCTATATTTTTACAAGTGAAAATATAATTTATCTAGCAGGTGCTAGTAAAATTATACGATTTCAACTTTTCCATATGTAGTAATATATAGATAAACATATTTTTCAGTAACGTCCAAATACATTTTCACTGATAGATGTATACTTCTACCGTCTTTTTCCGAAAATAAGACACTGTCTTACTTTCTTTTTTGGTCCGAAATATGAGCTAGGTCTTATTATCGGGGGAGGGCTTACTTTTCACGTACAATAAGTAAATTTATATGTTTTCGATTATTATTTATTTTTATATAGGAATTTTACATTTATTTAAAATTTATTCAAATACAGTCATTTCATTTTCTTTAGGAACATAGTCATAACTAATCAAATTCTGAATTCCATCCTGAATTTCAATCGCCACGTGTTAGCATTCATTTTATTTTAACTAGGGCTTATTTTCGGGGGATTCCAAAAACTCCTGAAAATCACGCTAGGGCTTATTTTCGGAGGATGTCTTATTTTCGGAAAAAGACGGTACTAGAAAAAATATAATTCAACTGATAGGCGCTAGTGAAATTATATGCTGCTCTGAAATGTCTATGAAAGTCAATTTGATAGTTGTAAAACGTCATTTGCTGTTCAAACCCAAACCTAACCTATACGTACACAGATGTTGCATCTCGCATATTGCTCTATAGTTGGTCTGAACTCTGATATTACACAATGTTTTAAAAATATGATAGCTATTCTCACCAATATTATAGACTTCCGATACAAAATATATTCTTATCAAAGTATATTCAAATCGAATTTTGGTCAAAAGGAGGGCGCAAAAACAATGATCACTTCTCAGAAGTCTAAAATTCACGTCAAAAGCAATTAAATCGTGCGTTGTACTGGGAACGCTCGGTAACGAACGTTCTCACTGCAACGGCGATGACACGATTTTATTGCTTTTGACATGGATTTTTAACTTTTAAGAAGGGAATATTGTTTTTTGCGCTCTCCTATTGGTCAAAATTCTGTTTAGATATGCTTCATACGATTCTCACTTATTGCAAGTCTTAATATAACGAGCATTTCCACTGCGACGGCAGCGGCACCATTTTATTTCTTTTAACATGTCATTTAATAAAATGAAAAATTATGTCTGGCCTCAAGAATCAATTAGATTTTGTCTGTGTGAATAGAAAGATTACTTAATAATCGACGAGAACTTTTGTCATGATCGATTGTATCGGCTTATTTAAACCGTTTTACTAATCCGCTCTTTTTTTCATCAGGGAAGGAGGAGGAGGCTTCGGCAGGAGTTATGGAGGCGACCGAGAACGCGACGACAGGGGTATCGTTAATGTTTCCAATCTAAATCGACCCTCTTATATTTCCAGATGTTTTTATAGTGTACACGGATTGTTTTTATCGTTAAAATTTCCTATCTAAAGAGACGGAAATTACAGGTGAAGCCATACCCATGACGAGACCCAAACTTAATCTATTGCCTAGAACGCTGCCTCCGCCGACGGCCGATTCCGAGAAACAGGACGACAACGGCAAGGACTCCAAGGACGGATCTGTCACTAGCTCCTCCGGCGACGACAGAAAGCTGTCGTCGCCACCGTCGGCTGAAAGTAAACCCATAAAAAAACCACCAGTGCCGGCGTCGAGTATATTCGGCGCTGCTAGACCTGTCGATACGTCAGCGAGGTTCGAAAAATAATCAAATTAATATTATCAATTGAATATCTAATGCTTACGATTTATTTATTGCACAGGGAACGAGAAATAGAAGAGCGTCTTATGAAAAAAGCTGAAGAAATGAGGCTACGAGACGGCCCTGCTAAAGATAGCGGAGAGAAGTGGAGAGACCGAAAAGTATATATATATATATAAAAAAATTATAAATCATTTTTATATCTTACTAATATTTTTTTTCTATTTTAGGATGACTTTATTCCGAAAAGACCAGGTAATTTTTTTTACAATGATCAGCATTGTAGTTTGTAATCGCGATCGATAGTTGATGCTTTTTTTTATTATTATTATCACAGCACAAATAAGTGTAACGTTGTTATTTTATATTTGTACTATAGATGATCGCGGATCTCGTGTACCTTACCGAGGATCGAGAGATTCCCGCGACGTGAGGGGTGATTCACGAGAAAAGCGCAACTCGAGAGAATACCCAGACGATAATAGGGGCTCCAGAGATAACTCTCGGGACACTCGTGATTCTAGAGACGGAAGGGATTCCAGAGACGGCAGATCGTCGAGGGAAGGTGGCAGGGAATACAGTGGCAGCAGAGACCATAGGGACAATGCAGATAGAGACTCGAGGGAAGGAAGGAGAGATCGCGGCGGTTTCGATGAAAAACCTAAATACGTTAGTCGCGATACTAAAGAAGAAGGGCCTCCTAAGGAAAAGAAGGAGAAAATTCATGAGGATCGGCCGATGCCTAAGGCCAAAGATCACGAGCCTCCAGTGAGTATAACATTAATTCAATCGAATCAATTTTCAGAAAATATTTTTACCAATAATTGTCAACTCGGAAGGTTTTGAGATAAAATTAATATAAGGAGCTCACTTTTATGGGAATTTTAATAAAAGTCACTGCACTTTCATATTACTTTAAATGAGTATTTCTAAACATGAAATATTTATAATAAAAAATAGTGCTATATAAATGAGCAATTCTGACACCATCTACATTTACTATGTAATTTGGTCGTTTTTTGCTAACAATTTTTCAAACAATAATATATTTATACACATAATAGAGAGCTTAATGAGATGTGACAGCAGTACCTTCTTTTGGTGTACTTAGACGGATAGACAACGGCTGTGGTGCTTCGTCCACCTTTCACTTTCATATGCTAACATGTTTTATATATTTTCAATATTTTAATCTCATATGTAAGTAGGTGTAGGAATGACTAGAATTTCAACAATCGCCAAATTTAGTTTGAAATTTTACATTTTATGCTACATATTTTTTATTTTTAAGCCATAAAAAATTGAATGAAAAACACAGTGGTTCTTAATTATTTTACATTTTTAATATTTTTTAAATCACAGTCAGTTATTATAAAAATCGTTGTGATTTAACAGGAAGTTATTTTAAGAGATATCTGCATTTAAATAAATATTTGTTCTATAAAACGAATTGTTTATACATGTATGTTAGGTAAATTTTCGTATTTTTATAAAGTTATTCATGGGGTCTTCACTATTCTGCCCAATGCCTCGTTCGCACCTGATATGTCCTAATGCAAAAACAATTATTTTATATATTGCTTATTTAAATTTAATCCTAGTAAAAATATATACTTTCTTATAAAAATAATTTCTACTTGAAAAATTATTAACCCTTTTGTTGCCAAAATTCATTGTATTGACTGTTATATTCTGGTGAGAATTGCCAGATCTAATATCAACAATGAAATAATAATCTAAAACATTTTTAATGAACTATAAAGTGTTTGCTTCAGAAGTAAATAACATTTGTTTTATAGTAGCTGTTTAGATAGTAGTCCAAAAATACTCGCTAAGTAAAGGGTTGAAGCAAAAATATTAGATAACGATCACAGCTCAAAGAACTTTTAAATAAAATCAAACCTTATTTACGAATATAAATTGAGTTGTATCTTATTAAATAATGGATTTAACTTTTCAGAATTTCATCGCGCCGAACAAGTTTAGCAATTTGAAGAACGAAGACGATGACGAAGATGAAGAGGCCGCGTCCGAGTAAAGTGCTCCGTGTGGTGAACAGTGATCGATTTGGGCGAACGTTTGACTTTTTAAGTACTATTCATTCTGCTTGCGTTAGTAATTGAAAGTGATATTTTTGCACGCGTCTGGGGAGAGCTGACTATACAACGATCGTCACACGTCACAAGCGATATATTGAGAGAGAAGGAGCCTGTCGGTGTTAGCGTCATAAAAAATAAAAAGAGCACACATACACACACACGGAGAGGAACCTTTGTGCACGGACCGATAAGAGATAGTGAAAGAACATTTTTTAAAGTGAGGTGGGGGTTGGGCCGTATATTATTATATATAACAGTATATATTATATCTAGTACACGGGAGTAAGTAATTTGTGTACGTGGGATCAAACGCAAGAGGACGTGTCGTTTGGACTTTTCTAGGTGAAATTTTACATTTTTCTATTGGAATGTACAATTTTGCGATAACGCCCCAGTTCTCTGGTCGATGTCGTAACATCGCTGGAGAACTGGGGCACCAGATTAAACGTTAACGATTAGTATTTTATACAAATTTTCCAATTGTCGCCCATTATTGTTTTTATATAATATGTATTTATTTCATATATGTATTTTTGATTTATATATATATATATGCAGTGAAATCTCAGGATGATTGTATTTACTTCAGATGGGATCTTACTGATGTATAGAGATGATGATTTAAATGTTTTATGTTTTTAATGTGTACAGAACAGCTTTTAGCGACTTTAACACATGGCAATAATTTTACGTTTATCTGTGAAATCATCATCTCTGTTCATATACTTTATTAACATTTTATTCAACTCTGTATTATTTTATTATTGATATACATAATGTTATATTATCCAATGACGATTTAAACCCTTTTAAAAATATTTTATATGTTCATTTTTTTATTTAATAAATTAAAGTAATATTTATATCTTAATCGTCTTGACATTTTTTTTTTGTTTTATATGTAATATGTATATATTTTTGCAATTTTCCCAATTATTGTATTATATTACATGCACACACATTATTTTTGCTTTCGTTTTTGGGTATCATAATAAAATTATGTGCCATGTTGCATTGCATCCGTTATAACATTTATATAGTCAAAGTGTTTAAATTGTGCAAAGCAATTCGGCAGAATAATTGTGGATATAGGGACATAGAATTATTATTATTATACATAATAGTGAGTAATGTTTTTTTTTTGTTTTTGCATACGGGGGTGCCTATATATACATACATATTATATGTACATATGTTTATTGATTCGCTGCGTATAGTGGAATCGTCATATTTAATTTGTTATATGTGTATGCAGTAATAGAAATTGATAAAATACTATTATATTATACATATATTTACGAAATTGCTTTTTGGTACATTTTTAATACCAAATTACCGGATCGTTTTTAATTATTTTTTGCAATAAATAAAGGTGAATAAACTGAACTTGTTTTCATCTTGACCTTTTTATCTTTCCTGTATCACTTGATTTGTGAGCAAAGTTCATTTTAAACTAATCACAGTGACTCATTTGAGATAAGTTACATAAACAAATTATATAGCTGTAAGCTCAATGTCAACCAATGTTTCTTGAAACTGTACTATAAAATTCTTATCTTATCTTATATACGCATTTAAATGTGGTGCTGTATTGAATTGTTAGTATTTTGTCGAAACGATTTTAATCCTGGTTAAAACCGACATTTGTCAATATGTTCATTCCTCCACTAAAAATCAATAACTAGGCCACGACTAATAAGGAAAAGTGGAATTAACTAAAGTATTATTTTTGACATTGCGCTTATAGAGAAATACAATAATTTACAAACGCAAATTAAAGTCACTTATGTGAATCAAAAATTTGTTTGATTAGAGATACTGTGCTAGATAAAAAAAATATCAGTCATTCCGTTGAAATTTTTTATTATCTTTAAATTAAGCAACAATTCCAGGAATTGATAGATTAGATAACGTTTGATATGTCTACTGTTGAATCGTTTTCACTGCTTAGCTAAAGCAATTAATAGCTATTTATTTCTTACTTGGTAAACCATATAAATCAGGAAAAGATGCAAACATTCCTTATTAGTTGGTTACTGACTAACTGCCATGACGTAATATTTTTTAATATTCGTGTCAAGTTTTTTTTTCTTACATTTGCAAAAGTGTATATCTTTTTATAAATTAACGATAAATACACTATTCTTTCGGTGTTTATTAGCACTAATCATATTGATGCTATTTAGTGACAAGATATTTTTAACTCTAATTCAACAATAGCAGTTAAAAACATATATGTAATACAACGGGCAGGGGTGCCATTTAATTTAAAAAGTTTCAAATATTCAGGGAATTTTGACATTGAATATCTACGTAAGAGTGGGTAGTCCTTAAAGGTTGTTAGTGAGAATATTAGGGCTGCCGTCAAAACAGGTCCAAGATTAACGATACAAAAGCTCAACGTTCACAGACATTTAAAAAGTTAAGAAAGATGCTAATTTATAATTAATGGCATATGCAGAGCATAATTCATTATGAGTGATTGGATCACAGGCAGATAATTACGACAGACACAGTGTGCTCAGCTAATGTGTTTAATAGTGACCTTCCCTTAAAAATTAAAGAAGGGTAATAAAAGGTAAAAAGTATTTCACGTTTTAATTTTTCACTCTTTTAACCCGCAAAGAACTATGGAACAATTTGATACACAAGAAATAGCCATTCTTCCGCTAAAAAATAAAAGTAACATTGCCATTACTAATAAACAAAAGGGTAAAATTAAAAATACACTTGTGAGAAGTGAACTAATATATCAAAGGTGACTGGAGTTCATAATATCACATATTTCACCTAGCAACAGATGCCAAAATATTAGGTAAGTAAGGTAAATAGCAGTATAGCTTCAGATATATATTTATATAATTCTTTATGAGCATTGTTAGTAAAGTAGCGTGGGGACCACCCAGGTTCTTGTTTGTGGGGGACCTTATTCTTGAAACTCGCGTAATTAGTGTGACCAAAAATAATCATTCATCAATAATGATAAACTAGACAATAACTCGATCACACAAAGGCTCTCGTTACAAGATTTAAAGGGTTCCCCCATAAATAATATGATTCTCCAGTGCATTGAATGAATATTTCTTTATTACGAAACGGTCACGGGAAACAATATATCACCGTAAGTCCAGAACATTCCCGTTACACAATTGAACCTCGACTCGGATAAATCCATCAAGTTACTTTCTAAAGGTATGTACTCAGTCTGTTGTTCTAAGAAGCGAGTGCAACGATGGCTGGATGATCGCTGCATGATTGTGATTGGTCAGCAAGCTTTACAGCCCTGAATACTTAAACCTGGACTCTAATGAGGAGAGGGCAGACTCTGATAGTTACTGGGCAGACACTTGAAGAGACTAGAAGACGCTTGTCTGCCAGCGGACAACATACTGTCATGGACGCTCACATCCCGAGAGGGTCTCCACCATACAAGCTACATAGCAGAGAGAGATCAACCTCCGTTTTATTGTCACTGCCACGCCACCTACAAGACCTCTGAGGATCTTCCACCGATAACATCCCTGCGCCAGCTTCTCCACCACTGTTCGGAGAAAACATCTCACCCACCATCGTATCCGCAATATATGTATTATAATCTAATAAAATTGTCATATAATCTAATAAAAACGACCGGTGGTGCCTCGTCCACCGTTCATTTACATACGTTTCAACTATAAACTTTTAATAAAAATACTACTGCAGCGGCTCAATCTGTGTGTAATTTCCACCCGTTACTATCTGTCCGCATTTTTTTTTTGAATTTGCAGACGGAAAGTAATTTTTTTTTAAAAACAGGCCAATAGCTTAGCTATCAGCACCTGCAAAATTATTTTACATTAATACATTTTTAAAAATTGCAGATGTATGCTTTTCGAGCAGCAATATGGTTTCCGTCAATCTCGATCCACTGTCACTAACCGTGTGTTTTTTTCTAACTTTGTTTCGAGATCATTGGATCTTGGTTTACAAGTAGACGTCATATACACAGATTTTGAAAAGGCGTTCGATCAAGTTAGTCATGATTTACTCGTGAAAAAGTTATCTAATTTCGGGTTTTCTGAAGGTCTCATAAAGCTATTCTCAAATTACTTGACTAATACATATCAGATTTTCAGAACGATAACCTCTACTGGAGCCCCGCAAGGATCCAACTTGGGTCCACTGCTGTTTCTATTGTTCATTAATGACATAGAAACAGCAATAAATCGTTCAATTTTTTTATAATATGCGATGACTTGCAAATTTTCAAGAGAGTGCAGATGATTTCGGATTCCCTCGACCTGCAGGAGGATCTCAATTCTTTATGGATTGCTATAACTGATTGCTTTTCAGTGTAAAGAAATATCACACAATTTCATTTTCAAAGTCCTCGGTACCGACGGAATACTCCTACCATCTCGGCAGATATATTCTAGACCAGTGGTCTTAAACCTGGTGGTTCGCAAGAAATTATTGCCGGTCCGTGCAAACTTTCATCAGATTCGGTGAGTCCCCCCACAGATGCGACACAGCCTTGGTAGTTTTTTCAACTTCATATTTGTGTGAAAAGACTTTTTCATCTATGTCAGTAATAAAAACCAGAGGAATCGATTGGACGCTAGTTCAGCGCTTCGTCTCTCAGAAAACACACTGCAATCACGTACATTTACCAAATTTGCTTGCAAAAAAGCAGCAGCAAATGTTACACTACAAAATATTGTAATTTTATAGCATTAGATTAAATAAATAATATTCTATCTAACATTGGTTTTTATTTTGGGTTGACGCCGGTCCGCGAAATATTTTTCCAATTTTGGCCGGGCTGCGGATACAAAGGTTGAAGAGCACTGTTCTAGATGAACCTTCTTTTACTTAGGATCTAGGTGTGACTTTCGAATAACACTTGAAATTCAGCCTGTACATAGCAGAGATAAAGCTCGGTCATGATAGTCTTAATTTTAATAAATAAATAAAAAAAACATATAAATAACCTTATTTCATAGTTATCGACTTGATCTTAAAGGCCAGTGCTTTCACATTTTTTTTTATAATTTTGCTGTCTATTAATTTAATAAATAAAAAGATTGATTTTAATATTAATTTTATTCATATAATAATTTCAATACAAATCAAAAGTATAAACGAAAATACACGAAAATTACATTTAACCTTTACCATTTCTTTAATTTTAAAATAAACTTAAGGTACTGTAGTCATTCCAGAATATGAAGATCTTGGACCTCACTATTAAACATTCACTTATTGTGATTTTTAGCTTGTCTCAAAACATAGATCTTCATAAACTGTAAAAACTTTTAACATTAATAAACACATCTAATCTTCTACACACAAGACTATACAAATTCACGATAGAAAGAATCAATTTGATTACATAACAAGGTTCCATTGATAATAACATCGTCCGATCTTCTACTTATAAAACTACAAATTCATGTTAGAAAGAATCAATAGATTACATAACAAGGTTTTATTGATGATACACCATTTGTTCAAATGCCACTTTGTGCAAAATAAACCAACAAAAACATAATGATTCTACTTATTAATATTTGCGCCAAAGAGCAAAACATTTTTAATAAAAATCCAAAATTCAATCAAGAAACGCTTTCAACGCGCCTGTCTCAACAAAAACTCTCTCAAGATTTTCGTTTCAATTTCTAGCCGTTCGAATCTGATCTGCAGCTTTCTATTTTTTTCTTCCATAAGATCGGCTTGTTCGAACATTTGCAGTTCGCTCAGCTTCTTCTTGACCCTGCATCTCCTGGAAGATTCGTTGTTCCTTTCGCGAAGACAGTCTACGGTCGAATACGGAGATCCCATCGAAGAGCCGTCGCACCAAGACGAAGCCGGACTGGCGGGCTCCGTCTTCGGCGGTCTTCCCATTCGCACCGGTTTACTGCTGATCATATCGGCTAATTGCTGCTTCAAAACTCCGGTCGAAATGTCTCTGGTCGATCTTCGACCGCTCTTGCTGTATTTTCTTTTAATCGGAGGAACATAAGATTTGTCAGAGTCTTCGCTATCTCGTCTTCTCTTTATGGAGTACACTTTAGGCGTGTCCGGTGGTGTAAGTACGTAGTCTTCAGGTTCTTGAGGTACAAATTGTGTTTTCAATGGTGTCGAGAAATTGTTAGAATCGAGTCTTTCTTGTGCCTGTTAAAAAATGTAAATAACAAAAAATTAATAATAAGCGAATGATTAACATTTTCAAATACTTCACAAATATAAAAAATAAAGCCGTTGTTAAAAAAAGTTTGGTCTCGTTAGTAGCACGACACCTCACTCAAAAACCATCAGTTGTTTACTATGCTGTTCAAACCCAAACTTAACCTAAATAAATTAACTATTATCCGGTTAATATATTCGTTTAGGTTAGGTTTGGGTTTGAACAGCAAATGGACGTTTCGCAACAGTCAAATTTGAGCTTTGTATAAGTACCAAAAAATTAGCTTCCAACATAAACTTATCATTTGGCTTCTCGCCGATAATGTGTTCAAGTATATTTGATTTAGATCCGTACAGTTAAATAATGTTAATCTATATTTACTTACGATGTTAGTGAAAGACGTCTCCCAGTTATACTTCTTTTCAGATTCCAACTGCTCGATAGTTCTTAACAAGTCAGGCGTAGTGATGGGACAGTTCGGTAACCAAGCGTCGGTAGCGTTTGCACTCTGCTCGTCAAAGCTCAATTTCAATTTTGATTTGCTTAATTTTGGCGCATCGTAATCGTCTCTTATTATTATATCATCGATAACGTTATCGTTTATATATTTTGCGTTAAACGATACAAACGAAACTTCCGTCTGCATTTCTTTAACTGGCTCTACATACAGATTATTTTGGTTTTCATCGTTGATCACTTCTATCTCATCGTCACTGTCTTCTATGACGACGATGTTGTTGACGATCGCGCTGTTAGTATCGTCGTTGTAAACGTTGCCGTTTTGAAGATTCCATAGTATCTCGTCGACTGTTTTGGGTTCTTCGGCTGGTTTGAGATTCTGTTCGAAGTATTTATAATCGAACCACTCCGAAGCGTCGTTCGACGCTTCATTATAAAAAGTGTCGTTAAAAGTCGAATAGCCGGTGTCCGACGACGCCGGATATGTTTGCTTAGATCTCGATAGAGTAACGACGGATGTCGGATCTTGTTGAAGATACGCATCGGGTCCGCTGATATCTGACGCGTCATAAACTTTATAACTTGCCAACTGGTCGTCGTTCTGGGTCGCCTCAGTGATTTCTATAAATGCAATAATCATCAGACACGTTCATAACTAAAATATCGAGAGTAGAACGCATATTTACCGGGCATAAGCCGGACGGGATAGTCGCACCACGGCTCTAGATTCTGGAATCCTTCGCAATCCATCCTCTCGCCGTTCGATATTACCGAATCGTAGGCGCCGACGTGATTCTGAAATCATACGCGGAAACGGTCAGTTCGCAAAGGTATAGGAGTCGCTTTTTAAAAAATCGAAATTGATGAGACGGCATTATGTGCTGATATAGGATGTTGATTGATGCAATTGGCGGTGTGTAGATTCCTCACCTGGTTGGACTGCAAGTCTGCGTCCATATCGAATATCGGACAGTTCAATTGCTGTGCCAACTCGGGAGAAAGATCCGACAGGACGCTGGACGGGGGATCGGAAAAAATGTCCGACGAAGGAAATAGGTTCGATGGAAAGTTTAGAGCGAGGGGGATCGGCAAGATCGTTTCCGGTTGGTTCGGAAAGCCTTCCTGAGCGCAATCGAGCGGCACGTTTATGTCCTCCTTCAGATTTTCTTGCAATAACTTCTTCGACTTCTGACAATGTGGTACTGGAGATAATCGCAGCCATTTTGCACGAGACTGCTTAGACAAAATCAAATAAAGCGTTCATGTACACATATGATTAATAATAATAAAAAAAACACATCACAAACATATAGTTGTATAATTGATGCAATGATGCACGCGGGTAATCCTGAATGATAAAATTTTATTATTGCCCCTCGATTGAGCAAATATATGAAGACTTCATAGCAAGAACGTGTTGGCCAATTTACAAAACAAAAAAATTCTCACACAGGGTATACTTTTACCTCCAATTTGATACTAATTTTTAATATTCATTAAGGTTAAAATACATAAAATATTAAACCTGCAACATGTATTTGTTCTAGGAGTATGTATGTAAATATAATCATTATTTTGAAAAAAAAAGTTTTATAAAAAAAGGTAAAATCTTAGCTTTATATTATTTTTAAAAACAGTTGACTAACAAAAATCGTAAAATTTATTCCTACGCAATTCCTTATATACAATTATTGAAAATAAAAGAGTAATAAAAATGTTGGTACTTGTTAAGAATGTCGGCGCCACGCTCAGAAACCAATGGTTATGAACTCTCTAAATTGATTAAATTCACATACATATTCTTAGATACATACATTTTAATAATATTTAATTTTATTTATTTTAATAATATCAATTGTTAAATATTTTGATTTCATTAAGAATCATAGAATTTTTTTTATGACGCATTTTTCTGGCCAAAATCAAGGGGGGGGCAAATGACTCTTCCTGCCCCCCTCTCAGATAGCAAAGTTGTAAAAAAATTACGCCTTACCGAATGAAGCGCAGCAAAACCGAATTTTGACCAATAGGAGAGCGAAAAAAACAATTATTCCTATTCGGAAGCCAAAATCAATAAAATCGTGGCGTCGCAGTAGAAACGCTCGGTGACGATAGCTAAGTAATATCGGTAAGAATAGCTATCATATTTCATATCAAACATTCTATGAGAGATGAGTTGGATTAGTTTGTATTGTAAGTAAATGAAAATTCTAAAATTAATTATAGTTCTAAAACTTTTATTGGGTTAGGTTTGGGTTTAAATAGCGAGTGACGTTTCGCAACTGTCAAAATGAGTTTCATAGAGATTTTAAAGCAGCATATAATTTCATTGGCGTCTAACAGTTAAATTATGTTTACGCTAATATAGATATATGTACATATGTCGTATATGTATGTACTGGTAAAAACGTATTTGGACTTCATTAGTAAAAATATTACCTCAATGAAAAATACACATTCATTGTAACATTTATACATTGCATGTAAATCAACAATGATAATGTATATAAAATTATGGAAAATTTTAAATCATATAATTTTACTAGCACATGCCAGATATATTATATTTCCATTTGTAAATATATTTATCTACTAGTGAAAATGTTAATAAAATAAAATATTTAAAATATGATTTTCGAGTGAGATTCGATTGATTTTCTTTGAGGGATAATCCTAGATGTTATTTCAGTTTTTCAGGGAGGGGGGGGAGGCATAAGCTAGCCAGTAAGTAGTTGTTTTATACTATTTCGATTTCATTATAATTCATAGTATTTCATTAAATGACATGCATTTTTCTGGCCGAATTCATGGAGGGGGGGGGGGAACTACTTGCTCCCCCCTAAATCACGTCCCCATTTCTAAAGTATAAATAAAAAAGGTAATATAGGATTTTAGCGTCCTATATTGTTACACTGATCTAGTTGATATCACTGTATCACTCACACACACTTATTCGTAGTTGGACAGTTAACCTGCTTCTACCCGTGATTATTTTTTATTGTACTTTTAAATCTAAACATAGCATATAAATGAAGAATAAACGATGAAGTAAATAAAATAAAGATTTTTTTTATTGTTGGTAATTTTGTTTAAAACTTATGAATTTTTTAATATCATTTCGATAATTATTTCTGTACACAAAATCGTGCAAGTCCTATGTGAAAAGTCTGCGGGTGGTTCCAAATTGCTTCATGAACTTTCTTTTTCGTTTAAATATATTCCAAAAAAAATGAATATACGAAGCTATATTATTTTGTAAAGTTAATATAAAACCGATTAAATACCAAACTTTTTCATTAAAATATTCGGAAAAAAATGATTAAGTTCTCCAAGTATGCCGACGAAAAAAATAAACTTAAAAATTAAACCATTAAAAGTTATTGTATTTATTTTAGTTTTTAATCGTTTTATTTCATTTAGCATTTAAGTTAGTTCATTTTTTTAAATTGAGTCGAAGCGGGTTAAACGTCAAACTACGGATGTGTGTGTGTATATTAGTAACGCGGTAATGCCAACTTAATCCAATAAAGGAAGCCAAATCCCTATATCAAAAAAAAAAAAAAAAATTCAGTTAAAATAAACTCGAGCTATCGTAAAAAACCTAGCTAAGCTCAGGAACACCATTAAGAATGGGGGGGGGGGGGGGCTGGTAGGGAAATTTGCCCCCCCCTTTTAAATATGGTTGGACAATAAGCAATTTAAAATTTTTTTTTAATTTTAAAAGGTATTTATGTAGCAAAACATTGTTAGCCGCTTTCGTAGCTGTTAGGGCCAAATGTAAAGATGTTTTTAAACGCGAGGCGCGAAGCCGATATTCTTACTAAGTAGGATATTTTTAATTTATTTAATTGTCACCGCAAAAGCAGTAAAGTAAAAAGTGACCGATTCGTTGGCTTTCGAAATAAACAAATTAGAATAAAACCCTAGAATATATTTGTTTAGACCGGTATAGTTGGACAAATATTTATTTCGCGTTCATTGCCCTCAAAAATGTGGCTTAGATGAAGTGTGAAAAAAAAGATTGGCCGTTCTTGTATCAAGTCATCGATGTGTAGGCTTTATGGTCAAAAAGTATAAAAATAAGAATAATCATGTGCAAATAGTTGTACTCACATTGTTTAATTGTTCGTGTAAAGTCAATGGAATTGTTACGCCTTTAGGCGACCTGCCAATTGACGAGTGTAGCGTTTGGTTTATTTGTCCTGTAAAATAAAAGATGCAAGTTATTGCGAGAAAAGGTTGACGACCGCCAGTTAGAGCTCGCGCCTGTTACAACTTGTCCGCGATGACTGCGCAAATTTTATCGACACTATCTCTCGCAGACGAGATAAAAGAAAACACATACGTATGTAACAATAACCTTCAGGAAAGAAAAATGTATATTTAGAGCGCGCGTGGGTAAAAATCGATATGTTTTTAAAAGCAAGGGGAATTCCAAAGAATCACTTGTTATGAACAAACATGCGGATGGCCGTTCAAAATAACAAATTCAATAATACTATAAATATAGTTACACTAATTAACCGACTATAGGTGAAGTAATAAATAATTTCGAATATTGAAAAGTATGGTGCAATACTTTTCAACTATATGGAAAATCAGTCGAAGGCATCAAAAACTCACCCTCTATTGGTTCCGTTGCCTTCGCTTGTTGTACTCAGTTGAAAATATAGGCATAAATCGCAAAAATACACTTGGAAAAGTCGGAAAATTGGCCAATGTTGCTTGTACTAGTTAGCGGGCCGAAGAGCAAACGCAACGCGCAAACTCCACTTGTCGAGTGTACGCGCGACGCTGAACGCGGGGTCTAATATAAGCTCGGCCGGCCGGTACCCCCGCCCCTTCGCGCATGTGACTATGAATCAGCACCAATGGAGACGCTCGGCGATGACGCCATTGCGTTAAAACGAGCGTCGGTAACGCAGAGACCCGTTGTTTTACACGACTTTTCAACGAGTTCTCGGAAATGGAAGAAAATGAGAACGATGTTTTTCGCGATTTATCCTTTCTTATTATTTCGCCCAACGCGAGGCGTGCGCGATTCGAAATGGAAATTATTGAAAAAGCTGAAAGATCTATCTTATAATACAGAATATGCTAGAAAATAAGACAAATTACTCGCCGATGTGTAAAAATATATTTTATCACGTTTTGACGATACACAACACGGCATATATTTTCTTACTGGATTCTCAATTAGGTTAACATTTTCTCTATTTTTTTCATAACAAAACTAAATTTACACTCGCCGACTGCTTTATTAAGTCACAAGAACGTCGGAAGTGAAGATGTTACATTTTAGCATCGTTCATATTATAAAATGAATAGATAATTTCCCTTAAGGACGGCAAAATATATACATAAAAACGCGAATATTAAATTTATATTTTTTGTTTACTTCTTAACAATTATTAAAATATATTTATTTATAATAAGATAACTTTTTTAAATTTCTACTTATTTTTCTTAACAACCTAACTTAAACGTGTAATAAATATATTTAAATATCTACATTTTCTATGTTCTATAATATTATCGATGTTAAATGGTACCATTTTCTTCACTTCCGACTTCCTTGTAATATTAATAAGTAATAATAAGGTGAATGAAAAATAGATAAATTCTAGTCTAATTGAGAATCCAGTAAGAAAATATAAAACAAAGAATCTTCCCGGACGGCCATTTTGTGAGACGCTGAAACATATAACATACTCTTTATTTTATGAAACGGCGTCGATCGAGTTAATCTCGCGCCTATTGGATGTTGAACTTGAAAGAATTTTCTAGACGCCGCGAGCTTATCTTTTAAACTGCACAGTCATCGTATCGTATCGTAATAACAAATATAAAAATATACTCACATTGTTCTCGATTGCTTCGAACCCTTCAAAAAAATCCCAAAGTTCAAGTCACAGCAGTTGCACATAAAGGGCAAGCGGTTACAGTAAATATGCGGCATGTAATCTTGTCCACAGTGATGATTGCACTTATTTTGATAGCGGTAATTTTTGCAATTTTCGCAACAGTACCTCATAGTATCGAAACCGCGCCTTAACTTATAAACTAATATACTTGTAATGTTTGTTTTTCACTTATCGCTCGTTAACTGAGACGAGTCGCTAAAATGTTCTTCGAGCGCGCTAACGTTACGCGTTTAGTTCGCCGCCGGATCCGGAAACTGATTTTTATTTTATTTTATAGACGTACAATTCAACTTTTTATCGCACGAGTTGGTATATGACTTTCCATAAAGGAAGACGCAGTCGGGTTAAAGCGAGACTATGTATGATGCGGTATAAGAGCAAACACAATAATCAACTTTGAAAGACCACGTAAGAATGAAACTCTCGCTCGTCCAATTGTAACCGGGAGGAAATTATTGCATCAGCCAGCCTGCGCGAAAGCTAAAGGGTGAACAGCGCATCGCCAGTGTGTGTAAACTTTTCCTTCTTCGATTTCTATAGCGTTTCAACTTTATAATTTCAAATTAATTAAGCAAATCTGCATTGACAGTATTGTAAACGGCTTTATTTATTCATTTTATTTTATTTTTTATTTTAAAATTGAAGACACTATCCCAGTTTCCATCGGTAGTAAGCCTCAATGAATTTTTACTTTGTCCGGAACACCTTTTGGATAAGTATCATCGATGTTTTCTATATCTGATAAAACATCGACTAAGTCTATCTCAGCATCTGAATAATCGTTATCGATAAAAATTGGATCATTAACTACTTCTTCCATTTCAGCAAGCGAATAAAATTTCCTTGTACTTATTAAACAAAAAAACGATTTGAATCCAGCGAAAAAGCACTAATATGATTCATTTTAATTTCAGTAATATAATATTAATTTTTTTTTATGTATATTAAATATTTTCCGCTTTACTCGAAGCATTTAAAATAAAAAATGAAACCTAATGTAAATATATATACATGTATGTATGTATATACTCCTTCACAAAATATTGAAGATAGAATATTCAAAGAAATTAAAATGTACGTACCGGATTATGCTTCACTAATATTCCTCGAACACACTTTGAAATTTCCTTGATCTTCACTGATACTCCTCTCAAGATAGGTAGCGTGTTCGGCAGTGGCTACGGCAGCCGCGGCGGCAGAAACGTGGTCGAGTCGATCCGGTCAAGTCTGGCTAAATGTCGACTGGAGTCTCCGTGTCTCTATTTATATGATTCGTGCGGCATACGGGAACGATAAACAAGTTATTGTTGCCTATCGCCACAGTACTCCCCCTGGAGTAATTTAGGTGAAATTGTGATCTGTTTTCGTATGTGATTCTACGCGGTTTGTTGTTGTGACGATGGAGAAGTGTCTCCATGTGACTGCGGAGCTGTGTAACACCTGGATGTCCGGTCGGCCGAGGAACTAGTTCTTAGTTGCGATGCAGCGAGTCGTCATTGAGTCGGTGCTGCAGGTCGTCGTGAAGTTTATGGTCAAAACTTCGACGATTGTTTTTGTTTGGCAATTTTTGGCTGACGGGCGACTTATTACAATTATGACCATCATGATCTGACAGGTTAACCTAATGCGTTATGATCGGCAAAAGTAAAAAATATATTATAATTTTAAAATATTTACATATATACGTATACATACATACAAATATACACACACATATTTACACGTATAAGTAAAAACACGAAAACAAGATAAAATAACAGACACAAATAACCTCAATAGGTGTGTATTGTCCCCCAAGAATTAAACCAAAACCCCATATGTGCACGTGAAAATGTCAATATCTCGATGCACAGTATTGAGCAGATGAATGGTCTTTGCCATAGATGAGTTGACAAGTGCTCCAGTCATAGACTTTACAGGCAAGAACAGTGGATGCGACCGAGAACTATCACCACCTTCCAGAGCCCAAATTTGGAGCTGCTCGAGTACCGAAGGATTATCTACGATGCCTTTGAATAAATTTGCCTTTATTTAATTATATGAACACTTCTGCGAATTGACAATGAAACGTATCGAAGCGTCCCCAAAATGAAATCACTGGGATACAAGAACGGATAATACCCGTATTCCTTCAAGTATAAATATCGAAGGAATTTACGCTGTACTTTTTCCATCTTCAATTCATTACATTGACTCATTACGCCTGGAATCCATATTATAGAGCTAGTTTCTAGTATGTTGCGGACTAGGACATCATAAAGAGTGTGCAATACTAATATATACCTGAATTAACGCGCATTTCTTGAGATAAAATCGAGCATTGATAACGATCTGCTGTGAGTCTCTGCAATGTGCTGGCTAAAAGATACTGGGCAAAAGTGGCCCATGGATCAATGAAAACGAACTTTATACCATTTAATAGAACTAATCAAGGCTTAGTTTTCTTAATTTTGATCCCACCAAAATATTACTTACATAAATAAAAATATTCTAACTTAAACATAACATCACATCACGTGAGGAATGGAACAATAGGGTTTATTCTTTCGCAAGTTGCAAATAGTGACATGCGTCTGCGCAGTCTTTCATCGTTTATCGTGAATTATTGTGCGCTTTGATGCATTACCTACTATTGATAACTTAGGGCTAATTTACACGCTGCCAGTTGCTGGAATGCCAGCTGGAAGTTGACTGGGGAGTCACTGGCACGCGGCGACTGGCATTCAAAATCACTGGATCTTACCGTTTACAAAGTGCCAGCAGCTGAAATAATTATTGTTGCGAAAAGGCACCACTCATTTTGCGCCAGTATGGTAGTGTGGTGGAAGGGGAAGCTGACGTGCCAGTAAAACAAAAATATTTGTTCTGCTGGAGCTACCAGCTGCTGGCGTGCTGGCTTCTAAAAAAAAATAAAAGTTGTAAAAATAATAATCGTTTTATTTATTTACTTACCCTTATCAACCTGTTGGGACCTATTTAGATATCATTATGGCCAAAACTTGGCGGCACTCTGGTAGCACTGGCGTGACGGATTCTCTCGTGTGGCAGCCCTGGGCGGGCTCACAACGGCCGGTTGCGGATCCGGCCTGTTGATTTGTGGTTTTTCACTTGTATAAACCATGTAAACAACTTTAATCATCAATAAAAACATTGCTGCAGCGGCTTAATCTGTGTCTAATCACCACCCGTCACCATCCCTTTACCAAAAACCCATATCTTATAAAAAGAAAAAGAAATACAATTTTCTCAAAATTCTCAGCGGATATTTTGATGCACCTTTCTATGAATATAGAGCTATGGTCCCCCAACAAAAATAGCATACTCTCATCTTTATTGGTTCATAGACCACTCTCCATACAAATTTGCCCAGTCTCTTTTCCAATGTTTTTCGAAAGTCACACCTAAGTCCTAAGTAAAGGAAGACCTGTCTGGAATATATCCGCCGAGATTATATGAATATTTCGCTGGCATCGACGACCTTAAAAATTAAATTGTGTGAAATTTCATTACACTGAAAGACAATTTGTTATAGCAAACCCACTTATATAAATATAATTTTGTTTAACTAAATACTTTATGGCCAAAAAATATCTTGTTATTGCCAATTACGCTTTTGACATTCATTAAACTGTCAAATCGTACAAAAGTCATGCAGACTTTTCCAATAAGTGATATACCGGATTTTTCAAGCCTCGGCAGAATCATCGTCGTTGGAATAATCGGAAAATCGCCGTATAACTCAAAAATTAAAGCTAAACCGCTAAATTGCGATTTCGCCGGCGATAAGGTTATGTTTACAATAATATTGCCGTAAAAATAACGTTTTAAACGAATATATAGCTCGATATTGTGCAATATTTTAATATATATTTGTTTGATTGACGTATTGTATTGTTTTTATACAGTGTGAGATTGAATGTTCTTGGAGTGAATCACAGAAAGTATTATATTTACATCTATCGAGCTGGTTTGATACGACAAACTTGATAAACTTCGTCGATAAGCTCGGAGAGCAGGACAACCAAAGATGGCAATGTTCGGAAGGAGTGAACGCCGCGAGAAAAGCGGGCGATTTTCTCGTAGCCACTGGCGATATGACCACCGAAGTGGCCGAATCGATGCTCTTGATGTTTCATCTGTGTCATTTGGTCATTTTATCGTCACCTACGGCAGTCTTTGACATGTCTTATATTAACGTATTCAAAGCTATCGACAATGTGAGGTAAATAGGCCTTGTATTTACTTTTTTGATTTTTCTGTAAATACAATTTTGAATTTTGGCTACGATAGCATATTACAATTTCAAGAAATACATATAAACCGAATTTTGTCCAATAGAAGAGCGCAAAAAATAATTATCACTTCTCAGAAGTCAAAAATCAACGTCAAAAGCAATAAAATCGTGCCGGCACCGTTGCAGCGGGAACGCTCATACCGAGCGTTCCTACTGCGATGGTGCTGACACGATTTTTATTGCTTTTGACATGAATTTTTGACTTCTGAGAAGTGATAATTGTTTTTGCGCTCTCCTATTGACCAAAATTCGGTTTGAATATACTTCGATCAATGCTTTAAATAAAAATATTATGAATGATCGGATATCTATTATATTTTTAAGTCATGGTAAAACACTATGAGGCATTGAAATGATTTCTAATAAAATATTTCGTTTGACTTAACATAGAAAATATAATTGCGGTTTATAGTTAATGCATTCATTTGGTAGTTAAATATGTGTAAAGAGTGATATAAATGAATAGATATATACAGTCCTTAATTAACTTATAGATTGGATATAAAATCGGATATTTCTGAACTTCTCCAACCGTTGGTTAGTAGTGACTGGGCTAATCAAGGGAGGCCGTGTTGTCCGAGAGTTTTGTTCTACTTCGATACCGGTCCGAGACAACTTAAAAATGTACCGACGGCAAAAATAAAAACATTTGAACACAACCTCGAAGATCAAATATACAATCTTCTGAGAAAGACGAGAATCATTACAAACATAAGGTAATATTCTTTAATTCAATTAATTCATAATAATAAATAATATCACCACGTAAAAAATAATTATTGAAAGAAAGAAAAGTAATAAAAATTAATTTTAAAAATCAATTTCAGTTCTAAATCATTGATGGCTATACCGAAAAACGAAGAATTCGTTTATGTCAACAATTGCGATACTTCACCAGGAAATCATTTGAGCGAAATGATAAAATCTTTAGTGATGTCGTGCGAAACTCCCATAGATATACCCGAGTGGCATAAAGACGAAAATAGAAGAGGAACTCTGAAAGAATTCGTTCAGACTCATTTAGATTTAGCTTTTACAAGCGGTTTCGATGATAACGTCGGAAAGTTTTCTACATATTCTACGTTCGAAGCAAGTGTTATTATAATATATTAAAAATGCATAAGACATTGTAGATAATAAGTTAATATTTATTTTTTTAAATAGGTACCGAGTGCTGAGACTTGGAGCAAAGTCGCCAAAGCATTGATCGAATTCTTCGCATCCGATTCTGAAAATCATCGAGCTAGTCTTTGGGAATCGTTGTCTGTCGATGCGCAGTTTTCTCAAGGAAGATGTACGAAGGTCTTGCCTTTGGCGCATGCCGCGTATACCGAAAACTTACCAGCGCATTACTCGACACCGCATCATCAACATAAAGTATGATATGAGAGTCGGAGACGGTCTGGAGGTGGTACACGCTTAAGATTTTACTTTTACGCCTCTAAATTGACATGGAAATATAAGTGAATGCCATTAAAAAATAGGTCTATCAAAAATAGGACGGTGAAATGGTTTGTTTGTTTTAGAAGCTGGTTTTGATTAAAAAAAATATTCTTAAGGCCGTTTCTGTACTGTTACGTATTTTATATGCAAGTTTAATGTAAAGATTAAGTATGTTTTTTATTCTAAAGGTGGCCGTTGCTATTAACGTGTTCAGCTCTGTAGCCAGAGGTCCTTTAGCTAACTGGTATCGTGGCGAGCTAGAAGAAAAATGCAACTTAGCATGGGAATCTCGAAAGCTTTGCGAAAAGTTAAGCTTAACTGGAAATCCTTGTATTAAACCGAGACACGGGTTAGTATATTATATTACAATGTATAATAATTACACTAGTTTAACCTATGCTATTTGCAAGTCCTTCATTTTCATATTTATTATATTACTTTTTTTATTACAATAGCATAATAGGGCTACCAACTTATTTTATAAAACCGTACGCTGAAAGTACTTCGATAGTTATACGTCGTCTCGGTACTTTTTTCCACGACCGGAACGTGTTCCTTTACAATTTGTTAGAATATTTAATAAGATCAAAAAATTATTCTTGCAAAGAAGGAACAGATCTTCTAACAATGATGTGTTAGAAGATCTGTTTCTTCGTTGAAGAATATCAAATAAATTATTTAAACAGATTTTCTAACAAACCGTTGTTAGAAGATCTGCAAAACAAATAAAATAAATAATATAATCGTCTCCGAGTTCACATAAACTAAAATCTCATTGATTACCATAAAAGGGAGTAGTGTTTCGGTACTTATTTTTTTAGAACTACACTACTAACAAGTACACTTATCCCTCGATTTACGCTGTTAAAATTTTTTCTTTTTAAATACTCCAAATCAAACATACCAAAATTAATAAAAGTAGTAGAAATTATTCACACTAAACAGCAACGAGAGCATATTATGATTTCTAAAAAGTGCATCTAAACCGAATTTTAACCAATAGAGGAGCGCAAAAACAATTATCACTTTTTAGAAGTCTCGTTACCGAGCGTTCCCACTGTGATAGCGCCGACACAATTTTATTGCTTTTGACGTGAATTTTTGATTTCTGAGAAGTGATAATTGTTTTTGCACTCTCCTATTGATCAAAATTTGATTTGAATATACTTCGATCAATACTTAAAATAAAAATATAAAATCGCGCCATCATAAAAATAGTGCGAATGACCGGTAATGATATATATTATATTTTAACTTATTGTCACAGTAAACGCCATGAGGCATTGAAATGATTTCTAATAAAATATTTGGTTTGACTATTCGGTAATTAAATATGTGTTACATTTAGTCGTAAAGAATGATATAATTGACTTGATAAATACAATAGAATGATATATACACTTATCCCTTGATTTACGTGGTGCTCGTTTTATATGGTTTCACTTTTCACCCGTGTAGCACAACGATGTACAAACTCAATAGCTTACACCTGACCTACATCTGGAACCTCTTCCACTGAACATGCAGTGTGTCCTGATTGCTTTATGAAGGGATGATTTTTCTTGTTTACTTCATAAGTTAAAGAAACCTGAAAAATACACGTCAATTCTATTCAATCGTTTTATTACAATTTTTGTTCTATTCCTCAATTTACGCGATATTTCTTGGAACGTATCTACCGCATAAATCGAGGGTTAAATATATATATTATTTATTTAAGTTTGAAATATTTTAAATAGATTATACAAAAGTTAGATTTAATTAAAAAAGTTTTAAAAACGCCCATTTGTTCTGCGCTTCTTTTATGCAATGAAAAGTATTCTTAACAACAGAAAGCGATTTGCACAAAGGTTGAACACTGAAATTACATCAAATGTTTTTCCATGACCAGAACGCGTTCCGATACGATTTATTATATGACATGTTAAAATTTCTTTGAGCTTAATTAAATTAAATAAAACAAAAAAACCAAGGTAATCGTCTCCGGGTTCACATAAAATAAAATCTCATTGATCATCCAAAAAGGGGTAGCGTTCCGATACTTATTTTAGTAAAACAAACTTAAAATCTATCATCAGATCTGATGTCGAAGACGTCCATTCGAGTGGAGTGAAATACATAGCGGCTTGCAATTGCGGAAGAACTAAAGGCTCTCGAGACGATCCTTACACCGTCCGAGTGGCAAATTTCGAGTTTTACGATAACCTTGGTAACGATTGCCAATGCGGAACGACTTCGGAAAAGACTTCGTTTCCTGTCTTTCAACCTTCCATCAACGACTTTCGGTATGTTTATAATAGCTTAATATATAATACTTATTATATGGATCTAGTCAATGAAATATTTATTCTACAGAGCGGCTTCGGTTAAATGCGGAAGTGGAAGTGGAAATCCTCCAGTTACGCCAAACAGCTGTGGAAATTCTCCCATTGAGTTATCTCAGTCGTCTCAAGAAGAAGCTCTGTCTAATGTCATACTGTCGGATAACAATGCAGAGCGTTCGGCTAATACCGATTTAAACTCTTTGGATCATTATACGTTGATAGCTCTGAACGAGGCTCAATTCAAAGGTCGGTTTAAATGATTTGAAATTTAAAAATATGGTTATTGTATGTATTTTTTTTTTGTTGTAGATAAAGGTTTGGTGAGACAACCGTCCACCACTGAATATTTACCGGGAATGTTGCATACTGAGAGTCCACCAGGATTGCTACCGACGTACTCGAGCTGGTCTTTAGTATGCCTTGGATTTTCTTCGCTTTACTCTCACAATGTCGGTTTGCCGGAACATCTTCATCCTGGATTTTTGCCACAGCTCAATTTCTTGGTACCGTGGGATTGTTCTGTCAGGTAGGTTAAGTTGCGAGTTTCATAATTTACTGAAATATTTACCAATATATATATATATAGTCAGTACAGTATTCACCTTATTAACTGTTCTTTAAACTCTGAGCGGTATCGCCATACATGTACGGTGGTCGATCTTTCAGTTTTGTGGTACCCCAGATAATTATATATTTACATATATAACTGAAATATTAATAAATAAAAAACATATGAATATAGTATTTTTTTTTAAATTTGCTCTAATGTAAATGATTTCTATAGAAAATAATAGCAATAAATTAAAGAGTACGAAATAAATAAACATAAAATATTAAGAGATATATAATATATAAAAAAATCATAAAAGCTGAATAATATATATCGAAAATAATACTACATAGAATTTACCTATGGGACGTAGAAGAGTCAAAGAACGATTTTTTTTTTATTATTTAGAATTATATTTGAGATTCACAGTTATAAAGTAATTGATTAACCACTTCCCGGACACAGTACTTGAAAACTTCTTGCACGGACCCACCCTTTCCTATGCAATAATATAAAAATACGCAACCGTTGTAAAACATTTAGAAATATTCCTACAAATTTATCTTTTAATTAAGAAATTTTGATGATTTTATTTTAATGATTTTAAGAATGATTTTAATGCGTGATTTTATTTTAAAACATACTGGACTGCTGATTATTGTCAGCCTTTAAAATATGTATTTATGTAAATAAAATAGTTATTGCCATATGGCTACTTCTGTTCTAAAGCTAATATTTTATATAATTAATTTATACATATATTTATAAATATTATCGTAGCAAAATCCATTTTTTCACTTTTCATTGATATCAGTTTTGGCCCTTATTATATAGGTATTTATACCAGATTTTTCATAATAATCAATACTTTGGTTGTTGCCAATTGGAAACATTATGCATTTGAGGGCCAATATATGATTAGTTTTCTTTTAATATAATTTCGTCGATTTTATTTTATCTTGTAATAAATTGTTAAATGGTGTAATTAGTTAAATATATTATTCTATAGAACAAATATTTTATTTATATTGAAGACATGATCAAACTTCGTGGCGCGGCGGACAGTCCAGAGGTGGAGGACGGGGTAAAACTTTTTCACCGCTCTTGACAGTTAAAATATTCCTTGGAATGGAATATGAATGCCCGAGAGGACACAGGTACAATTACAAGTAAAAAATATTGAACTAAAGTGTAAAATATTAATGAATATACCTTTATCAGATTTATGATGTCATTTTGCGACGAAATCGTCAGTGGAAATGCATTCCAAAAAGACACTGGAGCAAAACTTGCTAGTAGTGATATGCCGATTTACTACCACTGTCCATGCCGGTAAAAATACAACATTTAACTTTAAATTTTCATATCTAAATGATTAAAATTTCAGGGGTAATAAACAAATGGTTGCACAGCTTATGAGAGTTCACGTAGTATCGCCGAAGGCCCCAGTTCACATAATATTAAATCCTAAGGTTTGAGAAACACTAAAAATATTATAATACATATTCATAGTTTTAATAATTAATTTTATATATTAAAGGTTCAACCTGTAAATGGAGGACCGGTATTCATTCCTGGTGGTGATCGTCCTTTAAAATTAACCGGAGCGGCCTATTGGGTGTTGAGATTGCCGTACATCTATTCCACTGAAAGAGGTCCTTTGCCACGTCCTATCGCTCCTCTTTCGCCGAACGATAAAGGAAGGCTTTTGTCTGGAATCATAGGAGTTACAGATCGAACTTATGATTTGTAACATTTCCAATTTCACTTTGTGCAAAATGCTTACTATATAAATCTGTTTCATCATATTTTTAATGCGACATAATATATAATCTTTCTTTGTATTGTTACAATTTGCTTTTCCTTCTTGTAATTTGTGATAATGAAAATATATACAAATACTGTTTTTAAAATCTAGTTATTGTGTTTTATTGTCCGTTAACTGAAGCTTCTTAAAATAATATTAGCAAACGAAGAAGAGAAATCGACAACAAATGTAAGTTGATTTATAATCATTTAACACCTTGTTGCCGAGTCTTATGGGATTACTATCTAAATAAACCATAATCTATAAAATGGCTCGTATTTTTCAGGTCAGAATTTTAATACAGTTGTGGTCAGAATTTATATTACATGGGTCTGGGTATTAATTTATATTAAAAGTTCGGAATATAAGCGTCCGAAATAAATATTAGATTGTTAGAACTATTTTGACAGATGGCCAGAATCATGTTTTTCAGTTAGTATTTAACCTGAAGGTCAGTTTTATGTTGACAGATGGTCAGCATTATAATACATGATCATTATCAAGATGTTTTAGGGACAACTTGTTTGGTTGGGCTCGCAACATTGTCAGATCAGGGTTGTAATTTCAGCTTTTTCCAGGAGTGGGTCTAGGAGAGGTTTTAGCCTGTAGGTCGCTGCTAGCAGCGGAATCCGGCACAATCACCAGCAACCTGGACGCTGGTGAAGTCTTTCGAAGATTCCCTCTCCTCATTACAAAAAAAAGGGTGGGTGAAGTTGGCCAGTCACTAGTTTCTATGGCCAAATTCAAGGGGGGAGGAATGCTCCCCAACAACGCCTCTGTTTAAAATCTACGTCAAAAGCAAAAAATCGTGTCGTTGCAATGGAAACGCTTGGATATATAACGTTCATATTAAAACTTTTTATAACAATATTATTACCTACAATAAGCGAAAGTCGAATGAAGCATAACTAAACCAAATTTCAACCAATAAGAGGGGGCAAAAAACAATTATACCTTTTCAGAAGTCAAAAGCAATACAATCGTGCAGTCGACGTCGTAGTAGGAACGCTCGGTAATCTGGCGTTCACACTACGACTTATTACGAATTAAATGAGGAACATATAAACAGAATTTTTCTCAATAGAAGAGCGCAAAAAAATATTATCCTTTCTCAGTAATCAAAATTCCACGTCAAAAGCAATAAAATCGTGCCGTCGTCGTTGCAGTGGGAACTCTCGTCTGTCTGTACTTCTTTTTCCGCCTATTTTTCCCAGAGAGTTGATTAGTTTGTATTTTGGATTTGATCTTCGGATTAGATTTAATCTTTGGATTGGATTTGAGCGTTCATTGTGTCAAATCTTGTAGGTTAGGTTTGGGTTTGAACAGCAAATGTATGTTTCGCAACTGTTAAATTGAGTTGCAAAGACATTTTAGAGCAGCATATAATTTTAATATCGCCTATCAGTTAAAATATATTTTTTCAGTAGAATTATATATCTACTCGTAAAAATGTATTTGCATTTCACTAGTGAAAATATAACTTCACTTAAAAATACACATTCACTATAACATTTATACATCGCATGTAAATAAATAATCATATAATTTTACTAGCATCTGGCAAATAAATTATATTTTCACTAATAAAAATATAAATCTACTGGTGAAAATGTATTCTGTGATTTCGCTCAAATGGCGTATTTTAAAAAATATTTTCTGGATAGGTTCAAGACTGTTTCGACAGACTCGAGAATTTGGTTTAGAATCAGGGACGTCAATTCAGATTTTTCCAGGGAGGTGGAGCAAACGTTGGCCAATCACTAATCGTTTTTAATGTATTTCATTAAATGACATGCAGTTTTCTGCCCAAATTCAAGGGGGGGGGAGTGCAAATGTATCCACTTGCCACCCCCCAAATGACGTTTCTGTTTCAGATATCAACACACCAAAGCCAAACGTGCTCTCCGCCTCCGCTCTGTCGTTATTCCCGTTTCGTTCTCCGCATTGAATACTTTCGCGTCTTATGCACAATTAAATAGATTCGCTGAGAGTTATTCGGCAATAAAAGGGTTAAAAAGCATGTTTCATACATAAAACCTAATTAATATGATTCGAGCCCTAAATCAGATAATTCGACTGTGAAATAATATAGAAATTTTTTTCTGACGATTTAATATTTATTCTGACCCTGAATAATATAACAATAATTTGCAAACAAATTTTAACTCAAACGGAGCCGAGTCAAGAAACTAGAATCTGTCTCTAAATAATAATGTTTATTGTGAAAGTAACACCTAGAAAGTGGTGCTTTTGAAGGCAATGTTCCGCTCCTTTTTTTCTTATATGTATAAAAAGGGCTAAAGGAACTTATACCTGAAATACATCAGAAAGAACTGTAGATTCAGATTCATTATTTGAGAACCCTATCCTTATAATTTATTTAGAAATTTATACCTCCCCCATTTGGGAGGTCTGACTGTAGCTAGTGACAATTTTTTCCTATACAAATTATTATGAAAAAAGACTATTGAACTATACGAGGAAACAAGATAGGTTTGACAAAGTTTTTATAGCAAAAAATGATAGTATGGTTTATTTTTAAACATTATTTTATAAATCAAATGATTGTGTTCTCATAATTTATAATAGTAAACCAGATAAAAAAAGTTGTATTGAGTTTAATACATAAATTTGTCAAAAGCACAAAAAACATTTACCTGATATATTTGAGTAGATATATTTTAATTTGTTAACTTCCAGTAATTTTTCAATGTTCTAGACTTGGCTGAAATAATTATTTGGATATTATTATACAGGAAAAAATATAATATATAAAGAAAGGATTTTTTATTTTAACAAGCAGAAGAACTTGCTTCGGAATACAAAAAATGAAAAACTGTACTTATCACACGAAGTACATATTCAGACAACTTCAAAAAGCCCAGATCAAATGCATAAATAGTGTATGGTAGGATATTGTGAAAATAATAAGACAAAAATATTTGTATTATTTGCAAAAAATATGCCTTTGGAAAATGAAAGCAGAAAAAAGATTATAATTCTTTTAATTTCGATTTCAATTGCTTCTCTACAATTTTTTATATTTGTGTTTTTAATTTTGCTTAAAGTTTTGGCTGTATCAGAATTGATTTGATTTAATTTACTATGGAAATTGAACAAATCAAATCTCTACCATTTTTAGACTTATTGCTGCTTAGAAAACACAATGGAAATTTTAGACACACGGTTTATAGAAGAAAAACATATACAAATCGCTATTTAAACACTGATTCTCACTTTTCATCCTTCACAACTAAACGCTATAGAAGCCTTCCTATTTCATAGAGCAGACAAACTTTCGGATAGTGAACATAAAGTCAAGGAACTTAAAAATGTCAAAGAAGCAATAAAATTAAATGGCTACACTAATAATTGTAATAATAAAAAATATATAAAAATTATTTTTTTATGGTCTTTCATATTTATAATACGTTCGAGGGATATCGAAAAAGATTGGACGAGTACTTTCCAAAGAGGATGTTAAAACTATTTTAAAATCTTTTAATATGAACAAAATAATAAAAACAAAATTTATAATGATTTAGAATGACTATACCTCGTGGCAATTATGGCAATATTAACATTGATCAGACAAACCATAGGATTTCCTATAAAAAAATAGAACTTAGAAACGCGATAAAATGCTTTGATGAAAAATTAACTTTAGCAAACCACACCTTCGATATGAAGCAGCATATCAATTTTGATACAACTAAAACGTTAGGCAAAATTAAAAGCTCGTTTGTGAAATTTATTGACAAGCAATTTAAATCGAAATTTAAAAAAAAAATAGCACTAAATAAAAGAGACGACGCGAAAACTTCGGATACTTGGTTACTAAGCTAAATTAAATTTTAACTAAATTCATACCAATATAAATTCATTTAAACAAAGCAATTCGAAAATGAATGCACTTGTTGTTCCCTTAGCAACAAACAAAAAATATCAAAACACAAGATTGAATCAAAAAAGACGCAGCTGAAAATATCAAGATTACGACCTGGACGATGACCCTAACATTGGTGGTCGAAATGTCGGCAAACGAGATGCGTGCAGGGCCGCTAAAAACGAACCAGGACCCTAGGAAAACAATGCATCCGGGCCTCATGACAAAAATTACATTTTATGTATTTTTTAACATCGCAAGATGATTTCTTGAATACATATTTATAGGTATGAATTAACCCTTTCTATGTTATAAATAAATATAAAATTAGCCACCGTTGCGACATATTTTTTGAAATCATATTTTATGCAAAATATGCATTAAAACTTATTAAACATATCTACTCATATTTACATGATGATTAGTTGTTTTCTTTGCTGCTCAGTGTTGCCATATAGTAAATTTATTTACTGCACGTAACATATTTTATAATATAGTGTTTTTATTGTGTTTGTTATCTCCAATTTCATCTGAAACTGCTGTCACTTAATACATATGGTAGGCGACTAAATTAAAAACATTGAAAATAATTTAAAAATACTTTTATTTATTTCGCAGGCGTAGTGGCGTAGCTAGGGTATGTGCCGCCCAGGGCGATCTTTAAAATTGCCGCACCCCCGCATACATTTTTTGCAGGGTCATAAAATCAGCATTTCTTAAAATAATAAATTAGTTATTATTAAGCTCTTGTTATTCGTGGATGTATATATGTTTTAATGCATTCAGGCTTAAGAACCACACTAGACGATCCCTTCGCGAATATGCCGCCCCAAGCAAGTGCTGCCCGGGGTGGCCCGCCTCTTCCCCCCCCCCCCCCATTGCACAGACGTTCATATCCTTTTGCCCAATATTCATATATCGATTAATTTTTTTGTTTTTAAAATAAACATTTGGGTTCAAAGTTTAAAATAAGTGATAATGTAGTGTGCATTCACAGATAAATTATCTCTATCCTCACATATCACATGTCTACTTTTTAAAATTGCCTTCCATTTTTAAAAAAAATAATTTCAATATAAAAAAATCACTTCTGATAATATAAATAATTATAAGTTGAAGCAATTAAAAAAACACTAGCACTTTGTTACAAAATACTGCACATAAAAATAACATGCGAAAACTATAATAAAAAACAGGTTTTTTTTTTATTATTTTAATTGAATTCCTTAATGTTTATTGCAAACACATGTGAATAAAACTAAACTTATTCACTGTGGTAAAGTGATAAAAAATTCATTCAGGAAGTTTTTTCACATGTGGCAACACTGAATCGCGAAGTTTATTTGCGAGCGCATGACGAAAATAAAAACCAATTTATAAAACCCAAATCTTATGTTTAAAATTTTTTTACTTTTTTAAGGAATGGCGGTATATTTTCTTCACATATTTTTAAATATGACCCCCCCCCTTCTAAGTCTCATAAAAGTCAGTAGACGTCCATAGCACTGGTGGAACATATTATGTCAACGTCAACTGACGTATGTAGCATTGAAAAGGTTAAAAGAATGTGTGCATTAAAAAATATATATATTCATGTGTAAAAGTATGTAGAAATAAAGATTATATTATTATTAAACATAAATCAGATGATAAAATAAATTAACACAGCAATCAAATATTAAAAATGTCACATAAGCACAAACACAGTTTTTTTAGAAATATATAGCTAGTGGTGAAAATGTATTTGAACTTTACTGGTGAAAATATAACTTGACCAAAAAATAGACATTCACTGTAACATTTATACATCGCATGTAAAAAAATAATGATAAGTATGTATATACAATATATATATATATTACTACATATGGAAAGTTGAAATCATATAATTTTACTAGCACCTGCCAGATAAATTATATTTTCACTGGTAAAAATATATATCTACTGGTGAAAATGTATTTCGATATGCCAACTTTAAAAAATAGTTTTTCAGTTATTTTGTATATTTGCCATTAAAAAATATTGTTTATTTTTATCTTTAGCAGTTTGAATTTATTGTTGTTGTAATCTTAAGCAATAATCAAATTTATTAGCTTATTAAAAATAATCGCGAATATTTAATTTAATGTGAAAACGTGTTACAGCGAGTTTTCCGCACGACTTTTCAATCTACCGCCAGATGGCCGGCGAAAAGTTGTTCGGCCAATAGCGAACGCGCTCGTCGACCATTGGCTGCCGTCAGCCCGTCTAGCCGTCGGCTACCCTCCAGCTGGCTGCGAGCCTCAGTCGCTCGCGGGAGGTCAACGGTGACGGACGAGCGACGTACGAACACCCCGAGCAGCCGGAACACCCGCAACGGGCGTTGCGCCCTCCCTCGAAGAAACAACATGCCCGTAATGAATCCGGTGATTATAATATAAACTATTTTAAATCTTTTATTTTTTTTAATCATTATTGCCATTTCGTAATTTAATGTAAGCTGCGTATTATTCATTATTAATTAATTAATGTAACAATAAATCCCCTTTAATCTTATTTTATTATTTTTAATACGGTTAATTGAAAATTTCATTAGCTGTTTAGCCATGGTTAATTTCCGTTTTAACACCTTTTTATTCACTACTCTACGACGTAGCATCCAAGTTTATTTAATAAATATTTAAGACCTTATTTTATATAGTTAATTAAAAAAGACTTGTGTTGCAACATTTTCTGCAATTTCCTTTTGAAAACTTGTGTTTTCGCATATCTTTTTATTGTTCTAATATATCGTATAACTATTAAAAGAAACACAAAAAAACATATTTTTAATACTACAATTTTTCATCGAAAATTGCAACATGTTTTTTAATTTCCGCATTAATTTAAGTGCATCACTTTTATGTGACTGAAAGTAACGACTCTTTAGTTAGTTTTTAGTGCTTTTTATGTGCTTTAAAACATAATTTTTAAATACATACTAATCAAATTGGACCGGATGTTGCATTTACTTATGCAATTTCCATTTCAGATGTATCCAATGATAGATTCATATTTTTACAGAATAGATCAGTTTATATTATACTTTTATAAGCATCTTGTTCAAACAGTGGCAATTAGCTGTTGATCTGTTTTATATTTTATATCATTTACAGCAAAAGATTATGAAACTTTTCTTCCTAGTATTATAGATTACACCATATTTTTTAACTTCCGCTTTGAAAAGTTGCAATTTTCACAGCAATAGTTTTGGAGTGGAATGATTATTGAAATATACTTATACGTTCATCTTCTATATACATTTATTTCATATTTTTTAAAAGAAAACTTGAGTTTAAATCTAAAACTACAGCGGTTTTTCTGTTAAATGTTAGTTGAAGGTATTTTAACAATTTATGACAAGAATGTATCGCTATGGATGAAAGTGTAAAATAGGGTATCCTAGATTTTCCTAATCTCACGGGTGAATAATTTAAATAAACTCGAACTGAGTCTTGTATAGTGTATTATTTTTTTATATTTTGTGTATTGTATTGTAATAATACTGGTTTTTTACCATCGTGACGCATTGGGGTAACCGGTTAGATCATGATGCTCTTAATTTAATTTTAATAAAAAATAAATAGTAATTGTAAGCTGTAATAATCGTTTATAATTATTAAAATATAAGTCGCTAATTTACAGACTTGATTCAAATCTTGTCTCACTACTTAGTAGTTGATTGCTTGTCATGTTGCAACGGAAGACTTGCCATAAATATAATAAAAAATACTGGAATGCAATTTTTAGAACATGAAAATTTAATACGTTTAATAAACAATAGTAAAATAGCGACAATTCAGGCAGAATAATCCGTTCCATTAACATTCGCAGCATTTCACGATAATGGCTTAGATATATAGGTTAGAAATTTCGCTATTTTAATTAATAAAAAAAAATTATACCGGAATAGTTGAAACATATAATATATTACTGTAATTATTTTTTATAAAATATACTTTTTTATATGAACCAGAAAGTGTATTTATAATTAATAAATAAGACACATTGTCACGTGAAAACATTGGCTTTCAATAATATAAGTAATGAGTGCAACAAATTATTTAATCATATAAAATTCAAGCAGAAATGGTCCGTTTCCTCTTTTACCTTCGCAGCATTTTACGTTTACCGATCAATTTTACTGCTATAGATTCTGTTTTAATGTACTCTTAAGGTCTAAATTGTGTTATTATATTATGATTTGTTTCACAGGAAGACTACTTGACAGGCGACATGACAGCCATAGAAATCCTCCAACGCCAGTCCATAAACTCCCTCTTGGGACTCCAGAACAAGTCCGAAAACATCACCAACGAAGTGTCGACTACGACACCGGACCTCTGCTTTGATCAGCGCTCTACTTATATAGGGAACGCCCAGAAAAACTACTGCATACCGGTGGGAAGAGTACCTCTGATGGTGAGTCTCTTTGGAAATCTATACCGTCGCGTGTTGCCGTTTTATTTTTGATACGTTCGTTAAATTTTGGACGTTCGTCCTTGGTCCTTGCGCGTGATGCCATTATCTGCTCGGAAGAGAAACATAAAGACATGGAAAAAAATAATAATTCGTTCGCGTGACGCAATTCGGCGAAAAAATGTACGCTGCCAAAGTTTAAGAAAGACCGGGGGTGGAGGAGACATGTCTGGTGGTTCGATTGATAACAAAAAAAAAGTTGCGTTTTGCGTCCTTGCCTTGAAATACAATTGTATTATGTACTATACATAATAAGTATGTTTTTACTAGAGTTTAACCAACAACATTGCTTCGGGTGTAGTGGGGGAGTCGTTTTTTTACTTGTACATACACTCAACGCTTCAATGCACATGTTTAAGCTTTTGCGTATTTTCGCCAAGTCGAGACGCAATTTCCAAGCTTTCCAGCTTTTAAACAAAGGAATTTTTAACAAAAACATACATATCTAGCATTGTGCGCACTTAAAAGTAGCTCAACATTTTTATTGTATTTTTTATGTATCGTGAATCGTAAAGTTTATTAATTCATTGATGGTTGAATATAAATTTAGAATTATGATATCATTTATGTTTGCCAAAAAGATAAGGTAGTTTGGTCTTAATGTTTTTTTATTTTATTTAAACATCGAAACTTTTAATAATTAAAAATCTTGTTTCGTTCATTTTTAAATATGATCCATAATATACAATAAATTATTAGGGTTTTTTTGGGCTCTACCCTAATGTAATATAAAAAAATAAACATTTTTTTATCATATATTTTATTTCTAGATATTCAGATATTAAAAAATCTTTTTAATTTACATTTGTGTACCTGCGTATGATACATGTAATATTAATTCTATCTATATTTAATTCAAAGTTGAATCTTTAACTCTAGATTTAATTTAAAAAAATAAATAATAGCGTTACAAAAAATACTATTTTTAAAGTAAAAAAATTCTGCTTAAAGTTGGTTTAAAATGTATATTCAAAAATGTAAAGGAAAAATTAAGGTATTTTTTAAAAATTAAAAAAAATTTTTTTTAATTTTTTAAATATATTCTGGCAAGTCAATCGTTTTTAATAATTGTAATAAAAATAATTTACGTTGTTATTCTTGATTGTGTTGTGATTGTGATGTGACTACATCTTACTTTACTTAAAGCTTCGTTTTAGGCTTTTAATTTTATTTTAAATTTTTAAACAAAATATTAAAATTTTCTATACAAATAAAATAATATAATATTAGATTTAAAAAACCAAAAGGTCGACTTAAAATGAGCTCAAAATATATTAGGCATGCTTTTTTATGTGTCATAAATGCAATTAATGATTACTCATGATTTATTACACATGTCATACAATTGAATTAAATAAATTATTAATTTAAAAATAGGACCTTTTTTAGAATTTTTTTATGAATTTTTTTATGAAAAAAAATTAATATAATTAAAAAAAAATGTTTATATAGTACTACTACTAATAATACAATTTTACAATTTTTTTTTAAATATCGATTAAAATATCGGTTAAGTAATACTCTAATAAATATTAAAAATTAATTTTAATTATGCTTTACTGTTAAAAATTGTGTATTTTGATTTTTTTTTAATTTAATTTTTGGCTCATTATTTTAATTATATATTTTTGGACAGCATAAACAATTTCTGTATAAAATTACTATAGAAAATACTGACAAATTTCTTAAAATTAATACTTTTAAGTGCGCCATAACTATATTCATGTAAAGTATATCTATTATTATTTGTTGTTTTAATGTATATTTTAGTATTTAAATACAAATACAAAATAATAAGTGGGAATATTTTGATGTATTTTTTAATTTACAAAAATAAATTGTAAAATATAAAATAAATGTGAGGCAATAACGAGTTTATGAAGTTATGTTAAAAATGGGGAAAACGATATATAGGTATTTTCGATATTATTAATTGCAGCTTTATAATTTAAACAACCTTTACTAAAAAAATTACTATTTGTACACAAATAGAAAGTGTATTTTTAGATAAACGTTATCTTTATTTAAAAAAATGTTTTATATTTGGACCTTATCAGAAATACAAATAAAAGCCTATTAATTTTACTTTCTCCGTTTTATTGTATTTCTTAATAGATAAGCCATATTTCTAAGAAGTTTAATCGTATATATTCATTTTTATGAGTATCTTTAATAATGTTATAGTTTATAAAAATAGTTTTTTAGTATTATACATAAAATTAAAAATGTTATTTTTAAATATGCTTAAAAATATTAAAAATCTAGCTGCTGTTGGTGATTTTTCAAGTAGTTGGTAGCATAGTTAACAATATTCATAATAAAAAAATCTTTTAAAATAAGTTTTTGGTATTTCACCTTTAACCGACATTTTCTGTAAAAAAAGAAACTGCTTATTTAAATGTTTATTTAAATAATTTTTAGTCATTAAAATAAATATTAACAAATGTACTACTCATCGCGTTATAAATAAAATATCCTAATTTAATTTAACTTATATTGGCAAAATTGTTTTGACTTCAAAAAATTAAAAGTACGTATTTCACGTGGATTTTTGACTTCTGAGGAGCGATAATTGTTTTTTGCGCCCTCCTATCGATCAAAATGCGGGTTATATGTGCTTCGTTCGATTCTCACTTATTACAAGTTATAATATTGTCATAGAAAGTATTAATATGAATGCTAGATGAACGAGTGTTTTCACTGCGACGGCACGATTTTATTTCTTTTGACGCGGATTTTAAATAGATGCGTTTCCTTGACTTCGCCCAGAAAATTAATACTTTTGGCCCCCACCTGGAAACAGCTGTCCTTGCATTAATTCACATTTAATACCACCCAATAAAATCGTATACTTATTAAACCAAACAATAAATTGTAACTATCAAATACTCGAGCACATTGAAAGTTTTAATTGAGCGAAAGATATCTTAATTACCCACTTTATGACAATAAATTCATCTATGTATGTTTAAAAAGTACCTTATCTTGATTTATCTTCATACATTCAACCCCAAATTTTGCTTCTATACATAGCATATTTGGCATTTTTTCGCATGTAAAATTTATGGAAGACAATTGTATATATTTTCGCCCCCAGACAGTCGCCCTCAATCTTTTCGCCCGACGCACTCGCTCTCATGCCCATTAACTCAATAAATACGTACATGAGTGTACCGCACGTACCTACTTTAGAGCGTTTGACCCTTTTCGCCATTTTGTATACATATATATACATATAATACACATTTATTGTATTTGCATGTGTGCGCCGAATGTGTCGCTGGAGGCGATAAAAATTAAAAATGGCGGAAAATGCACGGAAAATTGGCAGGCTCTCCTCGTCTTGCTGTTATTGAATGGCGGCTGGTAGACTTTTAAGGCATCGTCGGTTTTATGTGCCGATTATTCTTCCGCGAGCAACGGATGCGCCAATCTGTTTCTCATATTATTGGCTTGGAGTCGTTACGCCTTTTTGATAGATACATTTTCGCGTTTGCAAAACTCAAATGTGCCTGGAGCGATTAAAATTGTATTACTTCACGAAAAAGTCTGGGCTACTTTTAGGTTAGGTTTTGGTTTAGATAGAAAATGGACGTTTCGCAACTGTCAAATTGAATTCAGCGATCACCTGTCAAGGCAAAAATATTTTAAAACAGCTTCTCTATTTTTGAACAATGAAATATTATATAAATCGATTGTTAGATACAATTTCACTGGCCTAGTTAATGAAATTATATATCTACTAGTGAAAATTAAATCATCCTTGCACTGTAACAGACAGTAAAGATAATCCAGGAGTGTTTAAAGCGGTCGATATGATATTCTCAGAGATCGATTGAGGGTCAATAAAAAAAATTAAAAACTATTATATAACTGCTGCACAGTTTTAGTATATCATATAATGATGTTTCATATAAAGTGGCCGATTTTTAAACGCTATAATTTTTATCGCTACAATTTTAATAATAAAAATATGCTCCATTTACGGAAATTGCTTTTCGCCCATGAGTCCCTTGCTTATGTAAGTCTTTATATTGAGAAGTTGTAAAGTCGTCAGAGAGTTACACAATTCACTCTGATTATTGAATTTTCTATTTCAGAGAAATGCGTATAAATGTTTATAAATGTGATAATCTATATGGGAAAGGTCGGAGGAATATGAGGGATGAGGAAAAAATCAAATCCTAATTTTATTTTATTGAGTTCTCGCATTATCATGGAATAATATCGCTGTCTATTTACCAAAATCTCATATTTTATGGTTTGCCTTTTTTTAAACATTACTTAGATATTTCTGGGTTTCGTAGATAACGCATTTATCATCGTAGGTAGTTGATATCTTTATGATCTTTACTACTCTACTGTTTCTAATTATTAATGATTTCGAAACGTTTTTTTTTCTTTTTCGGTAAATTTGTGCGGTACCCATTTGTCTATTTTTTACAGCTTTTCTGTGGCATCCATATGAAGTAAAACGGTTGTAGAAACGCGTTTGTGGATTAGTATCAATAGTGTTTCTCAATCTGTTTTAATCAATGACAGTTGCTCTTTTTAATAGGGCTCATTTTTAATGTTAATTTCGCCATAAAAACACACTAGTTCTGAGTTCTGACTAATAGTAGCTTCTCTAAATCCCAAATTAATATTGTTTTATCTTGAACTAGTAAATTTTTTGTTGCCAACATAATGAATATAAGCCCAAAAATGACTGCAAATGAGATAATAATAAATAAAAACAGGGAATTTTTCTAAGAGATGTGCATTTAAATAAATACTTGGCTCCATAAAACGAATTGCTTGTAAATCTTCAGATTTTTTCTTTTAGATGTACTGTCAAGAGTAATGCACAAACAATTTATTTTATGGAACAATTATTTTATATATAGCTCATTTAAATTGTCTTAAAAAAAAACCAACACCCCTCATGAAAAAATAAATGTTTTACTACAAGGTTCTTAATATAAAATAACACATTTTTTGATTGGATATTTATTATATTAATTTTATTAATTACTTTTAAAAGAATTTTGTATTAATCATGATGTTAATTTTACTAATAATTTCGATGAAATAACAATTGTGATACTCTTATGTTTATATTTATTAACATACTTACTATTTTTTTCAAAATAGTATGTATTTGTAGTAGTGTAAAGATGATTCCAGGAGTCGTCAAAAGTGGTCGATTTGACATTGTTAGGGGTCGATTGGGAGTCGATACAAAATTGTTAATTTAAAATCTATATAATTGCTACAGCTATAATATATTACATTGAGATTTCTTTTGCTGCCCACAAAGAAAATTATATTTTTACTTTAAATATTTTATAAGTGTCTAATTTTTTTTATCATTGTAGATACGAATTAATTTCAACAATTTTTTTTTCAATAGCCTACTTACTAATGCTGAAATGCTTGCAAATTAAAATGTTATTTTACCTTGTAACCCAAAATTTTTGTATTGCTTTATGAGCAATTTTTGTATTAAGAAATTACGTCAGAAGATTTCTGTACATAAAAGCTTGAGCTCTTTTCTTTATACTTTTAATACTTTTAAACGTATATTTTATTTAAAAACTATTTAAAAAAAATATATGTCTTAATTTTTTTTAATCAATTCTTAATTTTTATTTTTTTGAATAGCCTTCATTTTGAAAAACAATTAGGTTAGGATTAAGTTGGTCCAATATATTAAAAAGAGCTTTTTTGAAACATGTTTCACGACGAATAAAACTACGGCAGTTACGTTCTCAAATTTCATTACATACCCCAAAAAATAAATGTTTCTTTTTTAATTTAATTTTTATATTAAGTTTTTATATTCTTACTATTATTTCTTCTCTAACGTTTTTTTAATGTTAAGATTTTTTTTATTTTGAATAGTGACAATTTTTAAAATAAGTTTTCATTGTTATATTATTAACCTGTATTTAACTTATCAGTAAATAATTGATATTGTAAAGTCTGTATTTAACTCATCAATAAAATAAAATAAATGGTCCATAAAAATAACTAAATGACCACTAGACATAATAAATTATCAATATTCATGAATCGGTTATTAAAATAAATAACCAGTATTTAAATAAAATGATCAGTAATTAAAACAAAATAATCAACGTTTAATATAAAATGATATTATTATGGCATTAATATATGATAATCGATTATTACAATAAATTATTAATAGTTGCGAAACGTCAATTTGCTGTCAAACTTGGTCTTAACAGTTAATGTGTCGCCCTGCAACTATTTTTTAAAATAAAATCACGCTAATTGCATACAAGATTTAACAATAACTAATTCCATGTCTACTGATCATTTAGTTATATTTACGGACCATTTATTATATTTTACTTATCAAAAGCTAAATTATTTATTTTATACTTCTGGTCGTTTATTTTATTTTATTGCTCACTTTTATAATTTTTAATTATAATTTATAGAATTATTTACTTATCATTAGAACTACGGCAGTCATCATGTTTTTAAATTTCGCTATATACCACGCAATTACATTTTTTCGTTTAATTTATATTTTAAATTATTTTTATTCTAGAAGATTATTTTAATGGTGTTTTAAATTGTCAAATAGCTTACCAAATACATGTTCTTTTAATTTGTGCTTGCATATAAATTAAATTTTAAATTTTCAAAAACATTTTTTTTGCGTGTTTATTCTAGACCTGAATTTTACGATTTTTAATTAATTTTTATATTAATTTTCATTGCAAATTAATATAATAAAAAAATCAATTAAGCGTGGAATGAGCATTTCTAACGCTTAATTTGTTTAAACAATTATTATGATCTACTCATACTTGTAAAATGAAAACGAATGATTACTAAACTAACATTAAAAATAAATAAATATAAAGGAGATTAAAAGTATGTAATTAGTTTGTTTAAAAATGTTTGCCACTGATTATATTTTCTTTGTTTTCTATTCAAAAGTATCTGAAGCGCAAGTTTTATTTTTTCCTCGTTCGAAATCTATGATATGATATAATATAGTAAACGTGTATTACCAATTAAGTTATATTTACACTGCTACATCAGTGAAATCGTATTCAAAAACATTTTCACTGGTAAATATATTAATTGGCATGCGCCAGTTAAATTATATGCCACTCTAAATGCAAAACGTTTTGATAAAGAAACAAAATCTAGGTCCTTACAAAATATTAACAAAAACGCTTTATATTTATTTACAAAAACAACCTTGAATCTCTTATTTTATGATAAGTAATACATAAAAAATCCAATAGATAAAACAAACATTCGGCGCATGCGGCAGTTTTCCGCGTATTCACATCTCTATGATGTAAAGTGGCCCGTACTGCGAGTTTCCTTTCGGAGGCAGGATACCGAGCACTCGCACCTTTATATAGCAATTAATATTTTTTAGCAAATTATGAAGCGACATCTTCACGGTGGTGGGACATGATAAAAGTTGTCCCTTACGCGAAAGTGGCAAACGACGCGTCGCGGCTAGACTTTAATCGTTTAATAAGATAGTTATACGCGGAATTTATGTGGCGGTCGAGGGTGAGAATTTTCACACAGCATCCTTCCATATCATATCCCCCGTAGTCGGTTGGCAACGGTCCCCATTGCCAAGTGGAATACATTATTATTTTTTCTGCGGGCCTCGGAGCGCCCCCCAGACCGAGCCGCCTTAATGGCGAGTAATGCGTCAACAAAAGTTACACCACGAAAAGAAAAATAAAATAATCGATACCGCACATATGTGTGAGTGTATGTACAACAATGTGTATGGAAATTATTTTGAAGCAACACCATAGACGGCCTTCGCCTCTTAAAAGTCTCCTATTGTAGATGTTATATATCAGGCATGGCGAACCTAGGGCACGCGTGCCCGAGGTGGCACGCTTGAGAATTTGGATTGCACGCGAACGATTTCCAAGTTCAAAAATATTTTTTAATTTGAAACTTAAAAATGAAAATCTTGATTAAATAACCCGTGAATTATTAATTTATTTCATTTTATTAATTATCAAATGTTTTCTAAGATAAACGACAATCGTTTTAAAAAAAAAAATTATTTATTTTTTCTATCTTCGTAACTTTTTTTACTCCTTGGGCACGCCACACAATCGAGATATAATATTTTTTTTTTTTGGAGGATTTTTGGCACGCGAACCTAAAAAGGTTCGCCATGCCTGTTATATATCATAGTCGATGTTGAAGTTTCAGATAAAGATTAAGGTTTTGTAGTTTTTTTAATTTAATGGGTACGGTTTATTTTGGTATTTTAATTAGCTCTTGAAAGAAACAATCAACCTTTTAAGACTGTTGTTTACAGCAACAAACTTTTTATTATATAATATAGAAAATATATTTTTAATTTCTGAAGACTAATCATTATTTCAACATAAAGGAAAATGCTACGTTAAATACGTATAAATGCGTAGTAAAAATATTTACGATAATTTTTTTTTCACCCTATTTTTAGGTAGATTTTGATAGAATAAAATCAAGTTTATTAATACTTCGGTTAATTTTATTTCGCTATTTTGATTAAAAATGGCGGTTTTGTTATGTATTTCTGGAATAAAATAAACCCAAAAATAAAATTTATTTATAGTTTATTAAATACTTTTACACATTTAACGTTCTACTTACTATTATTTTTAATAAAATTATTTGTAAGAATGAACATTTTTTCCTCTTTAGTGACAATCGCTAAAATATATTTTTTAATATTTTTTTCATTATTAATTATTGGGTATTAATTAGAAAAACGAGCACAAAAAGCAATAAAGTTATCAGTGACATTTAATTTTTTTTTTATTAATGTTAAATATTTAGATTTTGAGAAAGTCAGGAAACTACTTACATTTATTTATATATTAGTATTTGAATATATTTTTTCATAAAAATACTGTAAATAAAAAATGTTTTTTTTTGCTACGTGGCACAGTTTATAAAGCATTTTTGTTAAGTTAAAACATTTTTGCAAAATTAAAAAAAATATATGTTAAATGAAAAAACGTAAAATTTATCGTTGCATGGCATTTTAGTAACATTTTAATTAAAAAAACATCAATTTTTGTTGTATTATTTCTTATAAAAAAAAACAATTTTTTATAAAAAAATGTACGTGTCAATTTGCACTGCGCCACTCTCAAAAACCATTAGTTGTTACTCACCACCCACTGCGTTTCCCGTACTGTTCAACCCCAAACCTAACCTAAACAAATTATGTTCGTAAATGTTACATTTGGGTTTGAACAACAAATAAACGTTTCGCAACTGTCAAAATTGAGCGTGGCATCGTGCTAACAAGTACCAAAAATAAATATAATTACTCTATACGGTAAATATATAAAATATTTTTCCAAGGAAAAATCTCAATTTCTTGCTGCGCATTTTCGATTATTTCTCTTTATGTAATATGCATTAGAGATTCTAACCCTTTGTGTTGCGATTTCGCAGCCAGTAAGACGCAGGTGGAAGCTAGTGAGAATTTTATTAGATTATATTACATATTGCGACAGACTATAATGGGCGAAATCGTTATTCTCCGAGCGGTGCTGGAGAAGCTGGCGGAGGGATGATGTCAGTGAATGAACTTGAGGATGTGAGCGTCCATAATAATACTAAAAATACAAATTGATTGCTACACGGTAGTTTATATTGAAAGTTGAATTAAAATATTTACGTAACGATAAAAAATACGCAATTTACTTTTTTTTCCTAGAATTAAACTGCTTTAAATAAAAAAATATAAATTTTTCTTTTACATTTTAATAAATTAAGAAATAAATAGTACTGCAGTTTTTTATTATAAACACGTAACGTACAAAATCATTAATAACTTTTGATTATAAAAAGAAAAGGATTAAAAAAATGTAATTTTTCTTATTTAATATTTTAGATACTTAGGAAGGATTAAGAGAGCTAATTAATTAATAGTAACGATCAACATCATAAAAGTAAAACCATTAAAGCGACAAATTACTATGCTAATTTTTAGGTTATGTTTGAACGTTAAAACCACTCATAATTAAAATGAAAACTTGCCGTTACACAGTTGAGAGGTTTCGCAACGTTCCTCTTAATATTGCCTTTTGACAATATTGGCAGAGGGTTAACATTGTGTAACGTAATTTAATATTATTTGCAATTGTGCTGCCAGACAGTTGCAAGTTCTATTTTCTGCGACGATAGCCTCCGTTTCTCATCCCACGGATCCCACCCTCGAAGCCTTTTTCTCTCATAAAGCAGTCAGTAGACTTATACGCGATCCTTAGCAGTGTTGGTTTTTGGCTGTGGCATCGAACCCCCAGAGCCTTAATGTATTTCGCCTTACCCCCTCGCCCAAACGCATACCCGCTGTCCCTATCTACACGCGTGCCCGCTAACAATAATATTTTTATTATCGCACTTTCACGCGCAAATATCACACCTGTTACACCTGAACGTCCTTGTGCCTTATTGGAACGCTTCCAAAATTCTTTTGCTCAAACTTTTTGCATACATTCCAAACTGCAATTGTTTTAAAAGTATGATTCACTTCAAATCAGACCTATATTTACTCTAATCGACAACTTACATTTCAGGAGGAGTTCCCAAGTAGTCCTGAAGGTGGACAAATACCACAATTTGGTTCACAATACTCGTGCATCAACAGTCCGGAGAGAACTCGTTTGAACGTTTGCGATAAATTTAGGTATACAGCATCCCATTAATATAAAATATAAACCATGAAATATAACATTAAGCAAATCAATCTGTTGTAATAGCGACTACGACAATTTGACTGATTTGAATACTATGAGACATCCAGACAGTCCCGATTCGAGGACGTCATCTCACTCCACATGCTCGAACGTCGACGGTTGCATCACAGAAAAAATGGTCAGTTTCAATTCCCCAGATTCATCTAATTTACCGCTCTGTCCTAAACGTTTAATTAATGTTTTAATTTCAGAACGGACTATCATTGAACGTGCCGCAACTATCTTCTGATTATATAAACCAGGTATTACTTTTAGATTACGTTTTCTGTAACCAGAGCTACACAGAAGAATATGTTCTTCATTGGATGATATCATAATATGACACTAATGTATTTAAATGTTGTTTCAGAGAAATAACGGTTACATCCACGGCAATAATGGTTTGAATCAAGGTATGTTTATCTTCTTACTTTTATGAGTAATAGAGGAGGACATTTGCTTATTTATTATATAATTTTAGACTTCAACGATAGCGTCTGCACATGGCGTGGATCTCTTCCGTGCGGTTTGAGATCTTCCAGTAACAATTTCTCGCCGAAGATATTCTTGGGAGGACTCCCATGGGACGTCGATGAAAAAACGTTGATTTACACCTTCAAAAGATTTGGACCTATCAAGTAAAAATTGATTTACTACATAATTTCTTATACATATATTAAATATTAATATGAATTTCAGAGTGGATTGGCCCGGTAAAGAAAACAACACCCCACAGCCAAAGGGTTTCGTATACATAATATTCCAAACCGAGAGGCAGGTGAGACACTTATTGTATTCGTCCACTTACGACGCCTCCGGTAACTGGTACTTTACAATTTCCACGAAGAAAATGCGGTCTAAGCAGGTAAAGATCTATTATTAATTACTTTTACGTGAATTATAGATTGCATCTTCATATATATGTTGTTTCTCGCAAGGTCCAAATCATCCCGTGGGATTTAAGAGATTCGAACTATGTGAAAGATATGTCTGTGAAGCTCGATCCTTCTAGGACTGTGTTCGTCGGAGCTCTACATGGAATGTTGACAGCAGAAGGTTTAGCTAAGATAATGAACGATCTTTTCGGCGGTGTAGTGTTTGCCGGTAAATATTAATATATTTTTTGTAAGACTGTATCATCATGATAATATAAACGTTGATGTTTTTCAGGAATCGATACTGATAAGTATAAATATCCTATCGGATCAGGAAGAGTGACTTTTGATAACTTCCATTCATACGAACGTGCCGTCAACGCTGCATTTATAAACATCAAAACGGAGAAGTTCTACAAAAAGGTAAATAAAGTTTTAATTACAGATTCGATATTTTTTTTAATTGATTTTTAATAAAACAAAGTTTTTTTATTAATTTTTTTAATATTACTTAAGTGCATTTTCACTCTAAAATATATTAACAATGTTTGAAATAAAGGTAGTAAAATTAAAAGCTTTTTTGTGTTTTGATGTCATTTTTTAATTTTACTTTTACTTTTACCAAATATAGTTGCAGATTTTAATTGTATGATTAATATATTTTTATTTTTAAATAATATCTGTTAAATTTGTAATTTTTCTATACTTTTGCAAAATTACATATTTATTTTTGATGTTGGTAAACTCTTTACTTATACTTACTCCATTTAGAAATCAGTCAGCAGGCATTTTATAATGAGAACTATAGTATTTTGGCTTTAGATTGTGTTTTGCAAATATAAAAAGTATAGCTAAGAAAAAAACATTACAAATTCATTTAAAAAAAATAATTATAATGTTAAAACTTGAATCAACTTTTATTGTAATCAGTCATAAAATGCAGTTAAAAATTTATATAATTTTAAAATCGATTATTATTTATTAAGAAAAACTGATGACGCATAAAATTTTTTTTTTACTGTTGATAATGATAAACTATGGTACATAATACATCTTTAATGTATTTAAAGCGTTTTATGCTTAATATTATAATTGTTCTTAATGTAGAAAGAGTAATTATTACTAAAAAAGATAATTAAAAAAAGTGCACTGAAATAAATACCAAAGCTTAATCAATAATAATATAAATAAAGCATTTTAAGTCAATAGTTTCATGTAATAACATTTCAATGCTTATTATTTTTTAGTGACACAAATATTAATATTTTTTATTATCTCTTCACTACATTTATTTTAGATAGATTTCTAAGGAAGTTTTTTGTAGTTTTAATCAAATTTTTATCACACTGTTCCAACAAAAAAATCTTATTAATCTGCTCTTTATTAGCCAGCTTAATTCTTCAGCTTGTATCAGAATAGAAAATGTAAGGAAAATCTAAAAGAACTACTTTTTAAAAGAAATTGCAATAAAATTAAAATAAGTGTATACATTAGATTTTCGTAATTTTTTTTTTTTGAATAAATATACGATTCTCGCATCTTGTTTTAAAATGGCAACTATTCAATAAAAGTTGGAAAAAAAATTAAAACGATTGAAAATGTTTTATAGTAAAAAAATAACTAATATAACCAGATGCTTACGGTGAGATACATTTTCTTTCACTCGCTCGTGTGTTAAGTGACGAGAGTGAGTGAGAAGATAAGCATGTGCGGAACGCATCTCACTCGCTCTCGTCAACGGTTTTAAAAACACAGTTTCAGTAAATTAGACATTCATAAAAAATCATAGCTCCGTTGTCAAATTAAGTTGTCAAATTTTCTATAGTAGAATAAAATTTAAATTTAAATTTTTTTTTTGCATAAGAACTTCTAAAAAAAATTATCATACATTTATTCATATGTATATTATCATATGTGATTTATCGTTTTATTACAGAACAGACGTAAAGATTACAGTTTCAATTTGATTTTCATGAAACTTTTCTTATAATAAATATCTCGGATTTTTCAAAATGGCGGCTTTTTAAAAAATGGGAAAATCAAATGTTTTATAATTAAAAATTAAATAATATTTAAGTTGAAAGACGGTTTTTAAAGACAATTGCCCTAATTTAAATTATATTTTTATTAAACTTTTTTAAATAGACCTTATAAAATAAATAAAAAACACTGCCTTAATTTTAATTGGAATTCCTGAAATCTTTTTTAAAAAATTGACCTTATAAATATGTTCCAGCAAAGATAGCCAGCCTTGAATCACTATCTTGTTTTTATATTGTAGCTCCGTTAAAGATTATTCTAGAGAAAAAATAAAGTTCGAGTATGCTTAATAATAAAAATTAATTTCAAAATAAATTTTCAATATATTTTATTTTATTTTTGTTCTGGCTGTTTAAAACAATGTAGAAATCTTAGCTCCATTAAAAATAATTTTAGATAAATGATTTATAATATTTTTTTGTCATAAATAATATGCAAAAATTTTTGAAACAAGATAACGGCTGTAGTTTTCATCAGATTTTCATAAAACTTAACATTTTTTTTAAATAGACCCTATAAATATTTCAGTCATGTTAGTTAGCCATCCTGATCCGCTGTCTTGTATTAAAATGGCTGCTATTCAAAACGATTTAAAATTCGTAGCTCCGTTAAAAATATTTCTAGAGAAAAAAAAAAAAACTTTATTTTATTTTTTTTCTGTCTATTGAAAACAATAAAAAAAATCTTAGCTCCATAATAAATAGTTCTAAATAAAAATTAAATTGTTTGTCATAAATAGGATAGGATACAGTTTTAGAGACACGACATCGGCCGTAGTTTTAATTAGATTTTCATAAAACTTGTGGATATCTAGGCTATGTTTCTTGGTCTGCTTGATCCACGATCTTGTTTCAACATAACGGCTATTTAAAAAAATCTTAGATAATCGTTAGATTAAAAAAAAATTAAAACATATTTTACATCTAAAATATATAAATAATTATCTCGAAATATTTTTTTTAAATAAAAAAGCACAATTTTTTATATTCTTACAATTTTTTTTGTTATTCTTTAATTTTTTTATATTTATAATATTTTTATAACATATTTTTATTGCGAAAATGCTAAATTTCTAGTAAGATGTAGAATTGTATAAAAGCCTATGTTTATTAGGAATTATGACTTTAAATTACATGGTAAACTGAATCATGTTTTTTTAACATAATCATATAATAAGTGTTGTTCGGTACATTTTCATAAAAGATGCCTAAACATTAAATACAACATGAAACCTATCAATAAAGGTAAAAACAGTAATAACATGCGAAAGGTTTTCCGAAAAATCGTAGAAAAAATTAGAAGATAATTATTAAGAGTGAAAAATTTATCATAAAAAAAAATTTTTTTGAGGTGAAAAAATCTGAGCTCTACAGACAATTTGTCAACAAATAACGACATTTAACTGTTTTTTCAAAACTATTAAGTTTTTTAAAGACATTACTCAACTAAATATATAACATTTTTTTCAGATTCAAGTGAACCCGTATTTGGAAGATTCCATGTGTTCTGTTTGTAACGTGCAGCAGGGTCCGTACTTCTGTAAAACGCCTTCGTGCTTTAGGTATAAAATACTTCTGCTACTATTTAATACGTTCAGATTTTAAAACTTTTCTTGACATTTTCCAGATACTTCTGTCGCTCCTGCTGGCAATGGCAGCATCCCAGAGACTGCCACAAGCCGTTGACCAGATCCAAATCTTCAGTGCCCATCAACGGCCATCACTTCAACCAAAAGATCAAGAGCCAGCAGTTTCCGATCTTACCAGTTTCCATGCAATCATCGCCTGTCTCAATGAACAACAATTCGCTGATATTGTGCTCGCACGGAGGCTCCGATTGCGTCAAATACAAACTATTGAACGCTTTCAGCAACAAGGCGCAAGATATGTAAATAGTTCCTATGATATGAAAATCAGATATTTTCTATATTTCGGTATCTAACGATACGTTGATCTTTTTTGTTGATCAAGATTTTTTTCTATGATTTGTTATCGTTTATCGTTTTCGGTTATTGACAAGACTTTATTTTTAATTATATACCAGTGTTAATTATTACTCTTATAAATTAGAGAAGTTCACTATCTGGTGATTTTTGTTTTGACCTTATTAGTGAAAAACGTTAGAGATCTTTGACTGAATTGAATGCCAGATTTTTAATAGAGTACTTATTAACGTACTTTAACATAGTATATTGGACCTTGAAAAATAATAATTATTTAAGACTGATGCTTGTTCGTATAATGACGTGCATTTTAAAACTTATAAAAGTAATTTTAATATCTAAAAAAAGCTTACATATATCTAAAGTTATTTTATTACATATATATATTATATACAAAATGGAAATTTACTTATTAAAATGACGCACCGTTCCTTATATATTTATTATTAATATTAATTTCTCTTAGTAGTAAATTTCCATTATTTAAGCTAAGCGTTATATGAAACATTGAAAAACATGAAAAACTAATCAAAACGTGCCTGTATTTTAATTGATAAGGTTATATAAACGTATACGAAGCTTTTTAATAAATAAGTACTTACGCCTTCGCTAACGTTGGTTTTATGAGAGATCGTTTTTCCACATCATCGTTATCATCAAAGGGTTTTATTAAAAAGTTTTAAACCATTTTTAAAATCGATCGTTAATTGTGCACCGATTATGTAAAAGTTGATATCGGATGCACATTTTTTTCGTTGAATTTTTATATAAAATTAGATTATTGGATAAAACACATGACTGCTTATTATTGTTTAATGGTTCCGTTAATTTATGGATATTATTTTGTTATTGTTTAATTTTGTATCGAATTGTGTGTGATTCGGCAATGGTTTATTGACGTTCCATTGATTTATATATTATTGATTATGATTCACGATATTGTGTATCGATATTATTTTTTCTTCATATTATATATGAATTTGTTAAGTTATGATGTATCGAAATTGACATAATTATGATTTGTATTCGTATGAATTTTTGTTAATTTTTATTTTTGACAAATATTTTTTCCTAAATTTAAATCTAATAATAATTTGTTGATTTTGTGATTACTTTTGGCATTAATAAAATATTAAAAACAATACTTTTTTATTTTTATTTATAGTGTAAGATAAAAAAAAGTAAACAAAATAAATAGCATACATAAAAAGACATTATTTAGTCGAATAGTTTTGTTCTACGGCTAAGTAACCCTTACAATTTAGGTGACCTCATATCGGTGTAGCTACGCTTGGTGTGATTTTGGCTTAACTCTCATTTATTCAAAGTCGAATTGGTGGTTCTGACAGGTGTTTAAAGAAAGTTCCTGAAGAAAGTAGAATGTGTATTTTTCAGTAAAGGTATATTTTCACTAGTGAAGTCCAAATAAATTTTCACCAATAGATATATATTTCTACTAGTGAAAACATAATTTAAATAATAGGCGCTAGTAAAATGATCATAGACATTTTAGAGCAGCGTGCTCTAAAATGTCTATGAAAACTCAATTTGACAGTTTTGCCCTCGGGAAAGTTCTAAAGCTAATTATATTTATAGAACTTTCACTACGTCAAGTACAAAATACAAACTAGGCTAACTTAGCTCTCAAGGGAAAATCAGCGGATGAATAAGTGCAGACAAGTGCAGACATAGACGTCGCATTTCACATATTATTCCATAGTTTGTCTATACTTGGAGATTACACTATGTTTTAAAAATATGATATCTATCCTTCTGGTATAAAAATGCTGGTCAAAGTATATTGGAACAACATTTTGGTCAATAGGAGGGCGCAAAAACAACTTCTCAGAAGTCATTTTGATTTAGATTTAAATTTATATTTTTTATATTTTAACTAGATTTCACTAGGGAAAATATAACTTCATTGAAAAATATTTATACATCGCACGGAAATAATAATAAATATGAAAATGTATATATTTCTATGTATGGAAAAGTTAAAATCATATAATTTACTATCACATGCCAGATAAAATATATTTTCACTGGTAAAAAGATATATCTATCGGTGAAAATGTATTCCAATATGATTTCACTAAATGACATGTTTTTAAAAATATTTTCGGGATAGATTCAAGACTGTTATTTTTATTGAGGAATATAGAATTTCTGGTTTAGAAGCAGGGGCGTCATCTCAGCTTTTTCCAGGTGCCCCCCCCCCCGATTTGTAAAAAGAAGGTAAAAGTTGGCCAGTCAGTGGTCGTTATTTTAATATTTCGATTTCATTAAAATTCATAATATTTCATTGAATGACATATTTTTCTGACCAAATTCAAGGGGGGCAAATCTCCTCTCCTGACCCCATCCCCTAAATGAGCTCCCTGCACACCTGAGATTATTATAAGGTCAATGTTTGCAAAAAATATGTTGATATAATAAAAACTATACCAGTTAGTGTCCATAATTTCCAATCAAAATGCGTTTTTATAAGGAATTGAGTTATGCTGAGTTAGGCTGGGTTAGGGTACAGTAAATCGTACCCTAATCTAGTCTAATTTGAAATATTTTTCTTATAAATTTAGGTACACATGTACTTAATTTTATACCTTTTAAGTACATATGGAGGCGTTCAAAACGGGAGTGCAATGAGTACAAGGTACCCAGGCTCCATATTATGTAGGAGGACAAAAAATATTTAAATATAATTATACCTGACAACGCAAATTATTTATTTTCATAAAAAAAATTGAAAAAAAAACTAAGGTTTGGTAAGGTTTGTGACTTTGTAGCCAGTAAGACGCAGGTGGAATCTAGTTAGTTTTATTTGATTATATTTACATATGTTGCAACAAACTATTTTGGCCGAGTTCGATGTTCTCCGAGCAGTGGTGAAGAAGCTGGCGGAGCGATGATGTCAGTGGACGATCATCTGAGTTCTGATTGTTGTGGCAGCGACAGTATATTCTCCAAACGGTGGTGGAAAAGCTGGCAGCAGGATGTGCGCGTCCATAACCGTATGTTGTCCGCGGGCGAGCGGCGGGGGCCAATCTGCCGGAATCTGCAAGTGTCTATACACCAGTGACTTCCTGTGCCAACCTTCTCCTCATCGGAGTCCAGGGCTGCAAAGCTTGCTAATCAATTACAATCATCCAGCCAATCGATTCACTCGCTTCTTAGAATCAACGAAATAAGTATACTTCTTTATAAAGTGATATTTAGTTGATGGATATCTCCGAAGTCGAAGAATTGTGTATGTGTAACGGGAATATTTGTCTTCCGGTGATACGTTGTTTTCTGACCGTTTCATAACAAAGAAATATTCATTCAATGCACCGGAGAATCCTCGTGTTATTTATATCCTTTGGTCATGTTATATATTGCCCTTTTGGTTGTAACGAGGGCCTTTGTGTGGTCCCATTCTATACGCTATTGTCTTGTTTCCTTGTTATGAATGAACATTTTGGTCACCTAAGTCTGGGCTGCGTAAAAAATCAACCGATTCCTTATGATTTTCAAATAAAATTATCGAGATGAGTACATTTAATTTTGTCTAGTTCCCCCCCCCCCCCCTAAATGACGTCTCTGACTCCAGATGGACTTTTGAGCGATTTTGAAACTTTAGGTTTAGCGGAAAGAAATAGCTTTGCCCTTTTAAGTAATAACGTATTATGTGTTAGATAATCAAGGGATTCCCGTGTAGATGGTTTGTAAGTCGAGCCATCGCGCAACTAGTTTGTTTGTTTGTTAAGTTAAAAACAATTCGCTAAAATAAATTGTTTGCTTATAATTTTACAACCGAGAGATTTTTTTAAATATAATATGTGGGAACCTATTTATCTACATATTTATTCATTCATTATGGCCAAAACTTGGCGGCACTCTGATAGCACTGACGAGGCGGCGGCGGAGGACAACACACTTTTTTGGTGGACCTCGACGGGAAGACAACGACCAGTGGTGCCTCATCCACCGTTTACTTTCATATATTTCAATAACAAATTGGCTATTGTTTCTGATTTATAAAGTATTTATTTTATTTATTCCCATTCGCCCAGTTTCGTCCAATCCGAGTACAAGTATATAAAGTAAAGACTCACCAATTCAACTAAGCTGACAACGAGGAACCAAAGACCAGAGAGACACCATCACAACTGTGATTCGCTACGACTCCATTATTCAACACAACTGCATTTTTATTGTATATCGAAATACATATTTGTGTGCAATAAACTGTATTTTAACAACCTGAATAAGTCACGAAAAAAACATTACAGAATAATTCGGCTGTAATTTTAGAGTGAACAGCAATAATGTCTTGACATGTTCTTTGAATAATATAATACAGATGTAGCTAAATTATTATGTTTTGTGCAAATTTGTAAGGAATAATAGCAAATTTTAGATTTAAAACTATTATATTCAGTAAAAAAAAATATTAACAATATTTACATTTTGCCTAATAATGAGCAAATAAATATCAATCAATATTGCAAATTATATTTATGAATCACATGACGTATTTAAGCTATAAATCAATCAAAACTCATGCTCATGTCTGACGTACAAGTTACGTTGTACTCGGATTTGTTCCTATCTGCTTTATCCACTGGCTTAACGATACTTAAATCAATATTTTCCGGGAATGGAAATTCTGGTATTGCTTCAACTGAAAAATAAAAAATACATTAAAAGCGATCGTTAAAATAATAAAAATAATGCAAATCTTACGGAATAAGTTGGCCTGATCTGAGAGTTCTTCGACCAGATATTTCACCATAGTGGTCGCGAAAGATTCGTCCGGTCTTTTAGACAGAGCAGCGTGAAAAGCGTCCATAGCTCGTTCCATTTGACCGATCAGCGCAAAACATAATCCGAGAGCTGAATACGTCGAGCCGCATCCGGGAACGATCGTCAACGCATGCTCATGGAAACCTATTGCTTCTATATATTTCTTATTTTTACGGCAGACATGTCCTAGATTGTTCAGCAACGGTTGCCATCTTTTATTGATCATTTTACCTTTAGTTACTATCGAGAATATATTAATAATATTTTTTTTAAATATGAATATTTAATGTTATATGTCGTATAATCTTACTGCTATAAACTTCAGTTAAGGCTGATCTCCACAGCTTCTCGGCTTCGTCGTACTGCTGATTCTGGAAAGCGATCACTCCCATTTCGTGAGTCACGTGGGCGTCGTTCGGCGCCAAGACGAGAGCCTGCTGGAAAAACTTATCGGCCATCTTCGGATTATTGGTCAGACCGCATTCCAATCCGATGTATAAAAGAGGAAGGTGGCAACCGCTCATCAACTGACTAGCTTTAAAATACGCGGCCATGGCTTGATCGTGTTCATTATCGGCAGCGAACGAATGACCATACGCTAGCCAAGCAGCTCCCATTCCACGATCCAACGAAGTGGCTTTGGATAAATACCGTCGTGCAAATTCACTCTTGCCTAATACAAAAAATTGTTAGTGACGCATAAATTCAACATATTGCAATATGAGACAATGTTACAATATAGGTAGCTTTGTTATGTATTTAATATTACATTTTATCTGAGCAAAAAGCAAGATCAAAATAAAAAATCTAGTAAGACATTAGATCGATTTAAGATCGAATGAACTGAAAATAAAATTCATTAAAACTAATACAAACCCGTAATGTAATAATAGCATCCAACAGCAAACCAAGAAGTCGCAGATTGCGGATACTTGTCCACCAATCGATGAGCTAAAGAAAACAGAGCTGGCGGTCTTTTCAATTCGGCTAAGCAAGCAGTACGCAATTCAGCAGCTCTTTCACTATCGCCTGAAATAAATGCATCATAAATATTAATTCACAACAAGCATCATAAAATGAATAAATGATCAGTTTTTACCAATAGTAAGAGTACAATGTAAAGTGAAAATAAGTAAGAATTACTGATCATTTTATTGTAAATGTTACAGTGGATCTGTATTCAAAATAAAAAATCATTAAATATCAAAATTAAATGATACGAACTAGACCAGCTCCTCATAGCTAACATGAAACAGGTCAATGTGTAATGCCAGGACATTAAAAGCAAGTGCAGACATCCTAACCCCAACGGGGTTGACAAATTAGTACGGCCAGGGGAATATTATACGGAGATGTGGAATTGTATAATATTCCTTGGAAAATCCGTAAAAATAAAAATGTAGCGGTTTTCCTCAATTGAATAAAGAAACACATTTGTGCATTAAGAAATAAATTATAATATTATTTTTTTTTATTTTCTGTTTATGTTTATATTATATTTTATATGTATGTTTTTATTATTCGCTAAATAAATTATTAATATAAATATTTTTTTACCTTCCGGAGGACCTAACGCTTGCAAACAATCTTCAAAATCGCCTCTTCGTAATAAATGCCTGGCTCTACCCTCAATGACGTCTGAACTGTACTCGATCAGTCTATTTACGGCCGTGCCGCAGCTCTGCGGTACAGTGGAAGAAGCTAAACTCAATTTGAATTCTTTCTCTTCGCTTCCGTATCTGTTCAACTCGTTCTGGTATAAGAGCTTCATTAGAGTGATCTCGGATTTGTTGCACTGGGCTTCGAATGGCAAGTTTTCCAATAATTCTACCTCTAAAATTATAAAAATTTTTATATCACATTAAGCAAAATTAATCGTTTTTAGCTCTGTGAATTGTAATCTGGTATTGATTATGCAAAAAAATTTAAATATTTATATTGTCTACAAAAAAAGATACTGAAACAATTTTTAAAGCATGGATATACCTTGTTCCGGCGTTAGCATGTGATGTCGTGTTAAATAATCTAACGCTTCGTAACAAAAAACATCTTTGTGAAGAGCTTGAAGAAAACTATTGCCCGCGCCCGTGCGTCTATCCATAGCGCCCAAAGCTCTTCCTTTTACCACTGCCACGGCTCCTAAAACTCTCTAAAACAAAATGTCGTCACGCAAGTTATTATTAGAATAAACACAGAAAGTAATAAAATGGTTACATTTTTAGGTGGATCGCTCATGGTATGTAAAAGATTGTCAGGTTCAACTTCGTCCATCAATTGTATAGCTTCTTGATACTCTTTGGCTTCCAACAGCGCTTTACAAGCCACGTAATAGCTCATGAGATGAAATTTGTGCAATCCCCTCGAGGTTATAGTGTGAGCCGCTCTGTGATATTCTCCCTTTTGCAGCATGCAATTGGCCACCATATAAACTTCGTCTTCGATTCCGCTTCCGTTCAAGGCGTTCAATTTATCAGCGTAAAACAACGCGGCGGTCCACATTCCCTGAAAGGTAAAATTGCAAATGTTTCACAAAAAGGAATTCTTTCTTCTTTTTTAAAAACGTATCAACTCTTACTAAATCACAATATTGCTTAACCAAAGACCTCATGGTATCGCAGAATAGTCTGGTGGTGCTGTTCAGCTTCACAGTTGACGAACCTTCGCACATCTTGGCTATTTTTATTTTTTTTATTGATAAAAATCGTTGCGAACTATTGACATTTGCGACTGTTGGTACGCATAGATAAACTTCAAACCAAAATGTTGCCATACGTAAAAAAATAATCTAATTATATACGAAATATAAATAAATAAAAATTGTAATCAAGTTAGTAAGTAATAATCATAGAGTAAAGAATGTATATATATTATATGATATTCTTTACTCTATGGTAATAATAAACTGATATTAGGATTTTTATTTTTATTATTAAATAATATTAGTTAATCATCGTAACCGCCGAATCTGAAGACGAAAGTGATGAGGAATTAGATTCGATATTTGATTTACCGAACGACAACAACAACTCCTGTCAACAACAAGCAACCGTTGACCCAATTTTCGAATGGAAGAGAGATGAATTTATACCGCAAATCCATTCATTTGATCCAAGTTATTCTGGACAACGATTGCATACAGATACAACGCCCAAATAAGTTAATTATTTCAAAAAACTTGTAGACGAGGATGACATGAATTTGATAGTCTCGGAAACAAGCAAGCAATACATATTTGCGAAAATGGGCACAAGTTACAGTCGATGAAATGTATGTATTTGTGGGTAATTGGTAATAATGCCCTACGAGTCTAACTGGAATTAATAAATTATTTTTTTTATTTTCTTTGTTATTTTTAAATAATCGCGACAAAAATGCCACTAGTAGATAATAAGCGTCTGATAAATGAACCATCACTCCAGCCGGCATTCAAAAAATTGCGATTTACTCTGTCAAATTAATTGTTGTTTAACGCAATTTTCAATGCATAGTTTATTTACACCCCATCAGCCCATACAGAGCCAACCCGAGGGGCGGCAGCCCGGGACGCTAATTACTCCAAATGGGGGCGTCATGTGACTATATTTAACATGATATCGATAGCTTTCTTCTCAAAACTTACCTGTTCTAAAACCGTGCGAGGAATATTCGTATGAACAATCGCCTTGTGATCAATGTTCGTGTGCGGGAGGCAATTAGACACAGTTTGAGTCGCTGCAGTAGTATTTTATTTGAATATTGAAAAAGTTACATGTTATTTATGTATATACAGAGAAAACGAGACACGGGGTCTGCACCGGCGTGCAAGCCCGTCAACGTCGACAAGAGAAGGGAGTCTGTTAAGCCTAAATAAATACATATAAATAGGTCCCATGCAATCCTTTCACCAAAACTAAAAACTGAAAGCTTAAATATTTATTTGGCTGTGCAGATTTTTTAAGAATATTTTAAACATTATTGCTGGATACTGCCGACCTTGTTGATTTCTGAAGTCAAGTGTCAGATTGCCTTCAATATTTTTCGCACAGTTAATAATCACATATAACTCATTATTCCACGAGAAAAATAGATTTTCGTTTAACCACTTAAACGCCAGCGGTGAGTCACTTGCTGATTACTTTATTAAAACAAGTTAACGAATAATTTACAATTTTTATTTTCAATTATTAAAGATAAATTATTTTTAGAAAGAAATAACAGACGACCCACTAAAAAGTCGCTGGCGTTTAAAGGGTTAAACCAATCTGCTTATTTAATTTTTATTTCCATTAGAATAGCACTCAGAATGAACGCCATACGTTTAGTACGACATATTCTCACATCTGTTGTTTTCCTATTAAAATATAGACATACTCGGAAAATAAAAGCAATTATTTATTATATTATAAGCTCGTTTATTGATAATCATAATAATAATATAAAACTATAAAGTGGATAGTTCTTGGTTTGAATTTTCTAGCTCGTCTTTCATGACTTTTATCAAAAATTCTTTATAAACAGTTTTAGCCGAGCCAGAGCACGCTACGTAATGTCCCCCTTTGTGTTCCTGAATAGTGGGATTTGGGAAAAGCGCTGCAAGAGTATCGCTCATCTCTTGGGAACGAAATAAACAATTAGTATTTAATAATATTTCATATAATCAGATATAGTGTATTATATTATATTACCTTTTGGTATGATTTCATCGGACTCGCCGAATATGTGCAGAGACGGTATTACGATTTCCGAGTCGTAGAAACCCTTGTGTACGAGACTACCGGAGCAGAAGCCGGACGATATTATAACAAATTTGAAGGAATACGATAATACTAAAAATATAATATTATAGAAAATATAACATTGTAATAAAGAATAATAAGGAATTAAAACTTACGGCCATTTTGCTGCATAGCCGCCAATATAGCGACGAGACTGCCGCCTTGAGAAAATCCCATCAAACCGTCGAAAGGACCGTGATCCTTGAACGTCTTCTCGATGAAATTTAAAGTGTCGTTAAAACCGACAGCCGGGCCGCTCACTCTGGTGGCTTTGAAAGTGCAGTCTTCGGCGTTGAACCACCACGCTCTAGGGTCTTTGTCGGCTAACCAAAAAATCTAATCACTCAAGTCGAACGGCAACGTAAAATATTTCTAGTTACCTTCTTCTTTAGCCGCCCCGTCCTCGTTTTCTACAATATGCGGCGCCGTCAAACATGTGACGGTAGCGAAATGTCGAATAGTCTTCCGAAACGCTCCGATTTTGGCGTTAAACGAGTCGCCGTTTTGCCGGTAGCCGTGTAAAGCCAGTATTTTCAGTTTCGGCATGTCGTCTATCGCTTTAGCTTTCGGCGTTGAAGCTTTATCGTCGGTCATAATTGCGTTTTTACTTATTAAATTAGAATAAATGTAAGAGAACCGATAACTTCCTCCACAATAAGTCCTTGCAAATAATACATCGGATGCTATTGCTACCAACATAACAGGCGAAACGTCATGAGGTTATTGGCCTTAACCAAAATAATTCCGACCAAGAAACGTCTTCACTATTTTACTTACAAAAGATTTATCTAAAGCTAGTACTGCACTACTCGCGTCCGGCGTCCGAGTATCGTTACCACACACTTGTGCGACTTCACCAGGACGCTTTCCGACGTGGATGTCGTGGATGACCACTGCTTTATGCGTGTTTTGAACACAAAAAATAAAACAAATGAAGAAAAGAGAGATGGTAGATTATTCCTTTCAACGCCAAGCGCATGATATCATGCGCAACTAAATCTACTGTCTAACGCCAAGCGCATGATATGATGCGCTCGTTAAAACCTTCGTTTTTTAAAGAAACGGAAAGGTAAAAGTTGGCAATATATGTTTTAAAAATCAGTTTGAGTTCCTAGTAAACGATTTCAGTGATTTTATTTATAGAATTTGCGATGAAACAGTGGTATATATAATTATAAAGTCACGACTTAATTTTAGTCGTTTGTATTTCGCGCGCGGTTTCGATCGTGCTTCTTTAGACCACTTTTAGGGTTAGCACAAACGCATCGCGGTAATTCGTTTTTTTATACTTTAATTTATGAATTGAAATTAAATTATCTCATCAATATTTCAATGATAATTGTGATTTGTAAGTACTTGTGAATATATTTATACGTTATTTCGACTGTTTTAATATTGTCAACTGTTTTTGTGATTGGTTTTTATTGTTTGTAATAATTTAATAATAATAATAATAATGACTATTAAATACTTATTAATAAACATAAATAAGATATAATTAATAAAATATCAATATTAACTCTTAGTAAATATTAAATAATAATAATAATAACAAAAACGATTCCTTGTCGTAGAATCATTTTATTTTACTTGTTCTATTATTTTATAATTTATTTGTAATGTGTTTATTTATTTACATTAAATTAATACCATCGTGACCTAACAGGTTACCCCAATGCGTCACGATGGTCGAAAAGTTTATTATTTATTGTATATATATGTGTGTGTGTGTAATATATATTACATATTCCGCCTGGAGTGTAGATATGTTGCACTCTTGCCGGTCCCAAGCCCGGATAAAGGAGGAGGGTTTCTATCATGGAGCAAACCAACCAACGTGGATAAATCCAAATAGTTATAAAAAAATCACAAAGAAATAATAAATCCTCCCCGATTCATAATGACCTAGACGATCGAAATCTAGATAAACGATTGGACTTCAATTTTGGAAGCTGGAATGTGCAATATTACAACCAGGAAAAATGCAAACAATATCGGAAGACATACTAAAACTCAAGATATATCTAGAAGCCCTACAAGAAATTAGGTGGAAATGCCAAAACCGATCACCGGTTGTAGTGCCGTGGAAGAAGAAGAAGAATATGTATATATTATAAATTATACATCTTATTATATTTAGTTAAATGTAACATCGTATCTTGCTATCAAGTTTTATTATTTATTATTTTTATATATAAAGAAATATGACAACCTTCAACAACCAATTGCAAACACCATTGATCAAAAATAAACGGCTTGGTTATTAGGGTTATTTTTGTGTACGATATATGTGATTTTGTATGCATCAAAGAAATCTTGTCGATTTGTAAATTTTTATAACAGGATGTAGGTCAGACGAAGAAAAAATGCGTTGCAGATTTATATATTAAAATTGTCTCAGTGTGAGCATGACCCTGCTTGTCGTTCGCTTGTATAGTGCCGCGCGCGTTCATGTGTGTGTAGGTGTGTGTACGCGAGCCAACTCGCGGACCGACGAATAGATTTAGTTTTGTTCACTCCATATTTCCAACAATACGACTAAAAATGTTTGTTTATTGATATAATTAGAATGTTTAAACCATGTTAATCATACATATATAATTTTAAAATATAAAAATTTAGTATTTTGGCTGTAATGATGTGTTAAACAGAGTAAGTAGCCAAAAAATTATATCGCTAAAAACGCATGGCGTACAGCGAGTAATTAACAATTTACCGGTCGGCGGTCTAAGGGTTATTGCGAAGTGTAAGACGAAGCGTTTTCTTGCTGGACTCGGATGGTAGCGTGATCTATGATTGAAAATATTTTCCGGTAGGAATCCATTAAAGTGGATTTCAACATTGAAATATAAATATCACTATTCATACTACCCTCGTAAGTGTACAAGTTTCCTACCCCTGATGCTGCCATGCAAACCGTACCTTTTAAAATGTAAACAAGTATAATTCAATAAAATACTACTGCAGCGGCTAAATCTGTGTATGATTGCCACCCGTCACCATCACCGTCCCTAAAGATGTTCTTCTTCTACTCTACGACGCACGTGCACTACACCTGGGGTACCAAGAACTTAAATAAATGTTAAATAAAAGTATGATTATTTCAAAAAATTATTCCTTTAAAAATTTTTGAATAAATCAAGTTTTTAATATTATTTTTATATTAACCAATTTTAATTTAAAATTACCTTAAAGTTGATTTTGTTGGACCAAATGACTTTTGTTAAATCTTTAGATGTCCAATCTCGGTGTTTTCGGGCCCATTCTAACATTTGAGTTTTATTTATTTCTGAAATCCACGGTTTGTGTTGGTCTTTGCAACATCTGGGTTCCACATTTGTTGCGTGTAGGAATACGCGTGCTGATTAGTTATTAGGTCTGAATCCAAAACACGTGTGATTGTATGTAAACTTCATTTGAGTTCGGCGTGGTCCGATCGTTTCGTAACGACGATCGGGGCCGACTGGTTGTCATAACCGGGACATTCCCGAACGCTGTAAGATGGCGTTCGCGAACACATACAAAAGGCAAAACGGGCGTCAACAACATTATTGCGCTTTCTTTTCACCGTCCGCGAAAAAATGGATGACTCTCCGCTTTTAAAATTTCAGCAACCTCTTTGAAGACGTTTTTGAACGATTTTTCAGGGACTCGCGAACCAACATTCTTTAAGTTATTGTTTTTGAATTGGAAAAAACACATTCATTAAACCGTTTCAAAGTATTTTGGACAGCTTTTCGTGAACAATTAGTGTATTTAGTAATTTCCAATATATTCAGTCAATAATATGCAATATTAAAATTCAATAAAATTATATTTGTTCTTTTTTTGCAATTTGACCTGATATTTTTTATTACTAATGTAAGCAATTAAAAACGGCAAATTATTAAAAAAATTGTCGGATTTCGGTTGCTCGGGAGATTTAACTCAGCTTTTTTTTATTTGAGCGATCATAGATAGTTTATTACCAATGGCGGCTGATTGTTGACAAGTATTTTACTTCTCTTCTTCTCATGGGTCCAACCTGTGCCCTCTGTTTTTCACGTTATTTATTAATGACATAAATACAGCAGTTACAAATTCAACTTTTATTCTGTATGCAAATGATTTATAATTGTATTAATACATTCAAACTGTTGCGGACTTCTCTCTACAGAGCTATTTAGATTCTCTATGGAGATGAGCTGCTGTTAACTATCTATCTTCCTATGAACATTCGCCTGGTGAGCGATCAATTTGTGAGCAATTTTCGTTGTGAGAAATTACCTTGTGACCAATGTTCGTGTGAGCAATCTTTCGGTGACCAGTGTTCGACACATATTCTATTGAATTATTGACATAAAAAAACTAAATATAAATTATTGATATGTTCATTATCTTTTATGAAGTAACAGGATAAGTTTATATACAGAAAAGAAAATTCTTAATTCATTAAAAACAGTGCCGCCTACGGATATTCTATGATTTTTTTTCAAAAAACGGCTAAAGGGCTAATTATATATTTTAAATATTGATTATTTAATAAAATAAAATTATGGCCGCTTAGTTGGTTGTTAAGATCGAAACGCGTATGTTTGCCCCGCTATACCGACGTATATTGTTCCGGCTTCTTTAATGCGATAATTCGCATAGCAAACCGTGAGTTGTTCGTTAATTACGATTAATGTCGTTTACTTATACATACATTTTGCCATAAACGGTGAAAATTAGAAGTATTCCGCCATTCGCCCGCGAAATCCAACCTAAAAAAATCGCATACCGTTTGTGTGTTTCGTTTGACATTCCGGTGCTATTTACAATTTAGTTATATTTCAGAAGATGACAGTGGAAGGAGGCGAAAAAGCTACCCGGGAGAGAGTGTTCCTAGATATATCTCTGGGGGGATTGTTTTCAGGTAGAATTACACTGGAATTATACAATGACGTCGTTCCGAAGACGGCCGAGAACTTCCGCGCCCTCTGCACCGGCGAAATGGGCATCGGAAAGACGACAGGAAAGTTGATGACTTACAAGGTATGTTATGCGTATGCTTAAAACATTGTGCGTTTCTGTAAATAAACATCGATTTACATATTTAAGGGAATGATCTTTCATCGAGTCGTTAAAGATTTTATGATCCAAGGCGGCGATTTCACTAAATCTAACGGTACCGGCGGAGAGTCCATATACGGTGGAACGTTCGAAGGTTTGTTGGAATTTTTTCTTCTCCACGTTTACAATTTTTTTAATTATTTTATTTGTTTTAGATGAAAACTTCGACGTTAAGCACGATCGTCCATTTTTGCTATCGATGGCTAATCGAGGAAAGAACACTAACGGATCACAGTTCTTTATGTAAGTATGTTTATTGTTTCAAGTCATTGTATAAACGTAAAGAATTAAGAGCTTTATATGTTTTTTAATATTATTTTTGGGTTTAAAAAACGAATATAGTCAATCGACGTTTCTTAGGTCTCTGTTAAACGTAAATATTTTTTATGCCAATAACACTTACGGCCATTCGTGTATATGCAAACTTACTGTAATGTATTCATAATTCGCTCTACCAACTTTGCAATGCCATTTTCATAAAAAAATGTAACATTACTAATGTTGTGTGCGAACAGTGTGGGGCTGTGGGTGGGGCCTCTCTGTCGCACACTGACTGAGACAACATTCTTCTCAAAATATGTGTCGTATGTGTTTGTTGTAGTACAACTCAACCTGCGCCTCATCTCGACAAGTCAGTATAATCCTATCTTGCTCATTTATACCGTAAAAAACCTGTGAAATTGACGATAATTTCTACTTTCAGTGTTCATGTGGTATTTGGGCATGTCGTTTCTGGACAACCGTTAGTAAAGCAATTGGAGACGCTGCCCGTGGATCGTAATTCGAGACCTCTGCAAGACGCTCAAGTGACCAATTGTGGCCAACTCGTCAAATTGTCCAAAGGTATTTATCTATAATAATTCGTTAAATATGACGTTTGCAATCCAATAATGTGTCGTCATTTCAGTTAAAAAAGTTAAAGTTTCTAAGAAAGAGGAAGCGTCATCCGAAAGCGACGTCGAAGGTAAAGCTGAAGGCGAAGATTCGAGCGACGGAGAAAAAAAGAAAGACAAGCGTAAGAAAAAGAAAAAAAAGAATAAGAAATTGTAAGTTCAACCTCTCCCCCTACTTATAACAGATGTGAATTATGTTATTTTTCAAGAAAATATTTTTTTGTTGTAAAGAAGAAAAGATGCTGGCAGCTCGAGCGAATCGGCATCATCTAATGAAGAAAACGACGGCAAGGAATCCGACGACGGCGAGCAGCATCCTTTGGCTCAAGTGTCCCGGATCGATCCCAAAGAAATTCCGGACGTTCCTAGTAATAATTTTCTGATGAGGGGTGCATCGAAGAAAGGCGAGGACGGCGAAGGTAGGAAGGAACGCGAAAAGGACCGAAGCGACAAAGAAAAGCCAAGGTGAGTTGGGAGTATTTTAAAATGAGCATCTTTATTGTCATATATTTTGCAAACATTTTCAGACATTACAACTGAAAGTTTTACAATGTTTCAGTAAGCGCAATCAACAGGATTGGGACAGAGAAGACCGCGACGGTCAACGTGGAAGACAACGGGAAAGACCCAAGTTTACCCGCAGCGGCAGAGTTGTGAAAGGCCGAGGAGTTTTTGTAAGTAGCGTTGAATGTTCTTTAACTTTTATATTTTATACAAAACACGTCCTATGATCTACGAATCGTTGCAGCGTTATCAAACTCCGTCGCGAAGTCGTTCCCGTAGTATAACGCCTCCTCATTGGCGTCAGGCTCAATCTCGAATCATCAAGCTATCAGATTTCGAGGTATTTAATCGGTATAATTTTGAGGTATATCCGTTGAATTTGTTCACTATCAACATTTTACATGGTAGAAAATTGAAGAGGCTCGTATCAAACATGACGAGGAAGTGAAAAGAAGAGAAGTAGAGCGTAAGAAGAGACACGCCTTGAGAGAAAAGGAAGAATCTAAGACGGACGATACTGCCGACGAAGAAGGACAAATTCCTAAAGGTATTGTTTATTTTACACGGACCGATTACTCTACATATGTTGTCACTGAACTGAAGCCTAATTTTCCTCCAACCTCGATTACATACATCGCTTCGTGGATAAAAAACTTGCTTATTAATTCTGAATAAGTGGTTTTCGAAACGTTGAAGTTAAACACCAAATTTCATCATTTTTATATAAGGCAATGTTATTTATTTCAAGTTCAGATATGTACGCTCTTGTACACGTCTGATTCGTACATACATATTGCAAAAATTGTGTGAGAATTTTCTTCTCTCCCAAATAGCACGTCCCCATTTTACCGTGTCTATAGTAATTTATTTCGTAAAGAAAATTTGTCACATACTTTTATCAACATATCACACTGCAAATCAAATGTTTCACCAGATAAGGAAATAGTCTATAATTTTGTTTTGAACACCATAATTCAGTAAAAAATATCGCACAACAATTAAAAATGTTTTATGTTTTTATTATTTGCTCTATCTATTTCTACTTTTCGTATTCTTTAAATCGCTACTTTGTCCAAAGCATGAGGTGACAAAACAATCGTTCGATCAAAACCAGGATTTTTCACCATCTTTCTGGCTATGTAGATGTTGATCACTTTTACTGCCATGTGCCACAGAAGAATATTCATATATATTATTTTTTGAGATTATCATTAAAAGTGCAGTTTCGCTTTTTCGACGTAATTAAAAAAATATGAAAATAAAACATAAGTATTAAATAACTAACTTTACATATCACTAATAGATTCCAATAATGTATATTGTACAGTAATATTTAATAACAATATCACAGCTGAATGGACTGAGCTTCTCGAAGTCTTAGAACGAAATGATTTTGAGTGCATCTGAATCAAAAGTTTTAAGCATGTGTCTATTTACAAATATTTCGCTTACCGGATCGTATTCCTTCGTAACAATGATAAAACTAAAAATTTCTTAGGCACAGCTAGCGGAAGAGAACACATAAAATGTAATGCTTCTGTTCATTAATGAACGGACCAAAACAGGACAATTCAAATAGTTTTAGGAAAACGACGTGACGTATATTCACCCTAAGCATGAATTTAATATTTAAAAAAATGTGAATACCTGTGCATTTGTGGCAATCGCGACTTCAAGTAGTGTGCACCAGTGCTCTCGTGGCATTGACGTAATTAAAGTCTAATTATTTTGCTATTTTATGTTAATTAAATAAACCATAAGTTGTCTTGCCTCTTCATATTATTTAAGAGTGATTGGGACAAACACTGTTTCATTGAATATTAGTCAATAAAGACATAAATACTATCATTTTTATAAAAATTTCAGAAAAAGAAGATGGAGAATGTGATACTACTCTCGATGCCGATAAGACTATTGAAAAGAAAGGTTAGTTGTATTTCCATTTTGTTATTTTAGGGTGAGCTTAATTTTTTTTATAGTTTCAGACGAAACGTCGTCTAAAGTGTTTGATTATAACGCACTCGATTATGAGGATCATGCGTCGGATAAAGAAGAAGGTAAAACAGACGACTCTTCCGCCAGGAACAAGAGAGTGCACTCTAAAAATCGGAGCAGGGAGCGCTATGATTATAAAAGAAAATCTGAATCTGATAAAAAACATAAAAGAGGAGAAAGACACAATGTCGAAGAACATTTGAATAAGGAAGATAATGTCGTCGTTCCGAAAAATAAATCTGAATGCATGGCAATGGCTTTCGGTGTTGCATTGAAAGAGACTGATTTTTCAAAGTCGGATCGTTCGAAAAATGATATCATAATGGAGAATGATAAGATTGAAAAGAAACAGTTTGAAGAACCGAATAAAGAAAACGGCGACGAGTCCAATAAATTTAAAAATAAAGAAGAAGCGGATAATAAGAGAGACGCTTCGATTGACAAGCAATCGTCGGCGAAGGATGACGATAAGTATGTAAGTGATTCAATTATTTTTAGAGATTATGTTTTGATTAATTTTTTTTAAGGCATAAGAAACGACTATTGGATGTTATAAATAAGAGTGACGATAAGAAATCTTTCGACAGACGGGATAATAGAAGGGATACTTCCAGACCGTATCAGATGAATAGAGACCGAAGAGATAGAAGTCCCGAAAGGGGCGGCAGACGAGGCGTCATGGGCTCTAGGTATAGACGAGAAGTGAGAAAGTCTCGTAGCAAGTCTCGCGATAGGAGGCGAAGGTATTGCATATTTATTTTAAATGCTTTTTTAGAAATACTGAATAATAAATATTTTTTAGGAGATCAAGATCTCGATCGAGAGGAAACAGGGGTTATTTGTCTCACGATAGGAGGTAATAATAATTTCATATTGATGATTTACTTTTGGAATATTTAATGTTTCGATTGATTTTCTAAGGAATACTTCTCGCCGTAACGATAGAGATAGACGATCGCCCGATAGAGATAGGCATAGAAGATCAAGAAGCAAGGATAAGACGCGAGATCGTTCTCAAGATAAAAAACGGGATAAAAGGTCGCATTCGTCTTCTTCGTCAGATCATAAAGGAAAAAGTATTGAGAACGAAGAGCTACAGAAGAAGCTCAAGAGGGCAGAACAGTTGCTGATCCTGAAGAAGAAGCTGGACGCAGACTTGGCCGAAACGGAGAGGAAGAATAGAGAAGACGTAAGTTATTAAATGATTAATATTGGTTAATATATAAATTTGCTAATGTCTGTTTTTAAATTTTAGAAAACTGGCGAATTTCCACTGAAAGTGTCAATTGATTCGTTTGACATAGCTCCTCGTCTTGAGATTTTAAATCCTGAACCCACCGTTGCAAAAGGTAATGTATTAATGTTGTTCGTTTAATAAATATTTATTATTTGAATTATTTGATCTTTTAATAATGTAGATATTGAAGTTAAGAAGCCTCAAAAAAAAAGGTCACGATCTAAATCAAGTTCAAAGAGCGACAAACTGAAGAGTAAGAAGAACAGAAGAAGCAGCAATAGTTCGGACTCTGACAATAATAATAAACGCAAAAGATCAAGCAATAAAAAGAGGAGATCTTCTTCGTCTTCGTCGTCGTCTTCTTCAGACTGATCGTGAAGCAAAACTATTCTGTAAAAAAATCTTATAAATGAATTGATATGATTTTCTCGCCTTTTTCTACATAGTTGTATACATAATATATTAACTAAAACATGCGTATATACAAGTAGGTTATGCTGAAAGTTTTTATCAAAATTTAATATAAAAAAAATCTGAATATTTAAATACTTGGCATGACCTACATTGTACCATTGCATGTATGATTTTTAGAATTGTTCATCATATTTTTTTAAACGTTTACGATTGTGTAGTTTTCTAGATTTATGTAAAAATAAGTAATATTTTAGAAATGTCCTGATTTTATTTTCGTTTGGAGCGTACTTTTTTTCTGTAATTACTTTTCCTCTGAATAAATAAAACTCACTTTGAATTTAAAATCCGAAGCTTGTTATTTTTCTCAAAATTTTCGCTGCGTTCCTCTCCGCATATTTGATGCGTGCATTACCGCTTCTGCAGAAATTACCTGACTGAGTTACAGATACGGCGTACCTGAGAAACTGTTTTTGGTTACGCTATCGCCCATAAATAAGCTGTCGTAAGCTCGTAAGTCGCTTTGTCTCTCTCTGGCGTGAGGCGCGAGAGCGAGACGGAGTTGATTCACAAGTCGCGTTTCGTTCTATCGCGAAAATAGCGTCAGGGATTGAGAACCTTTCGGCGCTACAAATTCAGGCGGTACATTGACCTTTGAGAAACTACGCATATTTTATTTCGATTTGAAAATAATAACAATAATAAGATATCACATTAGAGACGAACCCAAATCGACAAAAATTGACGCACGTACATAAAAACACCACTAGAAAATAATGGACCAGCAACATGACGCTAAGATTTCATTTCGGCGCAATTATCACTGGAAATTTATTGTTGACCTAACACATGTTACAATATATACAATACAATAATAGCTATGACCCGTCAAAAATTACGTACTTTTTATGTTTTTATATAAAAAATAAAAAAGTCTCAAATCTAAACCGAAAATATTTTTTTAAATATCGATGGCTTAAAGTGTATATTTGACAACTTTACATGATAATCAAATAAACAACTTGAAATAGCGAAATTAATCAATATCTCAATTTTTTGAACATGTGTATTTCGAGTGAAGGTATAAGATTACATTGTTAAGTCATTTTCACCCAAAAGTGGAGTTAGCAAATTTACACTAAGCCATTGATATGTCATTTCAGTAAAATCGTATTGGAATCAGGCGCGTACGGTGAAATACATTCCCTTTCGCTCGCTCGCGTGTTAAATGACGGAGTGAGTGAGAGATAAGGGCATGCATTACATGCGTTCCGCACGATTGCAATACATTTTCACCGGTAGATATATATTTTTACCAGTAAAAATATAATTTATCTGGTAGGTGGTAATAAAAGTATATGATTTCAACTTTTCCATACGTAGTAATATATACATTTACATATTTACATTTTGTATAAATGTTACAGTGAATGTGTATTTTTCGGTGAAGTTATATTTTCACTAGTGTAGTTCAAATACATTTTTACCAGTACATATATATTTCTATTAGCGAAAATATAATTTAACTGATAGGCTCTAGTGAAATTATCTACTGCTCTAAAATATCTATGAAGCTCAATTTAACAGTTGCGAAACGTGAATTTGCTGTTCAAACCACACGAATTAATCAAACCCAACTTGACCTAGTGAGAGTTCTAAAACAAATAAGCGGAAGAAGAAGTACTGACAGGCGTCGTATCTCGTATATTGTTCCGTTGTTTGTCTGCACTTGGATATTACACTATGTTTTAAAAATATGATAGCTATACTTACCAATATTACTAAAGACTTCTGATATGAGAGTTTAGCAACGGGATGGTGACGGGAGCCGTTACAGTAGTGTTTTTATTGACGATTAAAGCTGTTTACATTTGAACGCCCGAACAAGCCGAGGGTTGCCATGCAAGAGAAATAACCATCACGCTAGTATCACCCAAGTACCGCCAAGTCTTGGCCATAACAAAATTTAATTTTAAATGAAAATAAGCCCCAACAAGAGTATTGGTTAAATTGTATTCAAACCAAAATTTGGTTAATAACCAGCGTTCCCACTGCGACAGCGACGGCACGATTTTATTGCTTTTGACGTGAATTTTTGACTTCGGAGAAAGGATAATTGTTTTTTGCGCCGTCCTATTGGTCAAACTTTGGTTTATATGTGCTTCATTCAAATTTCACTTATTTTAAGTCGTAATATGGTTATAAAAAGTCTTAACATGAACGTTAGACAACCGAGCGTGTCTACTGCGACTACGACGGTACGATTTTATTGCTTTTGACGTAGATTTTACACAGAGAGCCCTTGAATTTGGTTACAAAAATGCATGTCATTTACATTTAAAATACTATAAATCTTAATGAAATGGAAATGTTAAAAAAACAACCACTAACTGGCCAAATTTTGCCCCCCTTTGGAAGAGCTAAAATGACGTCCCTGTGTACAATAAAGTAAATCTTAATTTGTTTTCTATCATCAAATCCGAGTTTATTAGTATTATAGCTTCAAATTTAACTATTAAAAATAAAAATTTAAAGGAAGCCTATCAGCTATTTTTTTGTATTCTAGTTAAAAACGGGAGGTAGAGCAGTAAAAGCTAACCAGCACGTGCCGTCGACCTGAGGTTTTAAATTACAAAATTTTTATTAAATTAGGCTTATCATTTTTTTCTCAGTTTGATTTACTTCCGCACCATAAAAACTGATTTATTAAGCGCAAAACTGCCGTAGTTCTAGTTTTTGTAAGTAAGGTGAAAAATATTAGTTCTTACACATCTACAAGTGACATGTCCATTGTTTGTTTATTTTAACTTATTTTAACTCTATATATGTTACAGTTAAATATAAAGTATGCTCTATGAATTTTATTTAAAGCTTACAGTGCTACATTTCATGTATACTTTTACTAGGTAATCCATGCATTGTGTATGCTTTAATTAGTGAGTTTGTGAGTTTTCCGACGTGAGCTAGTTACATCGTCAACCAACAAAATTTGACAGACGATCGTGTTACCCACCTATATGAAATATACAAAATAAGCGATTTCTCAAATACGTTATTCACTTTATGAAATATATATTTACGCAATTATTAAATGCATTTCTCTATCTATTTTGGTCTATAAATTCGAGGTGGGTTTTTTTTAAAAATAATTTATATATTTAATAGATATTTTAAACTATTTATGTAAGGTAAATCCTGTTGCCAATTAATATAATCCTCCTTTTAGAAAAAATCGTTTCAGAGAGTTATTCATTGGGTTTTCATTGTTCTGACCAACGCTCGCTCGCACCTAACCTGTCCAATAGTTTAATGGAAAAACATATTATAGTTAAATAATAACTTGTCGCA